>NW_028135910.1:0-373000 GCF_964662115.1 Mustela nivalis
GCGAGGCGGACTTCCCAGGCATCCATCCTCGAACGGTGCTCTGGAGTCATTCCATATGGGATGTCCTGGAGCTGTCCAAAAGGTCTCAATTGTCCCGCAGAAGGAATCCTTGAAGGGGGCATCCCACATCTCCCAACGTGGAAAACCTCCATGGCCTCGAGATTCCGCTCCCTTCATGAAGGGGCCGTCATGCACAGAAACTCCAACCTGAGCCAACGTCGGATCCTCGCCCTGACTTCAGATGCATGAGATATTGGTTCAGATCTGCAGAGGGTACCTGCCGTGCCCTCATCATGAATCCGAAGTCTAGCTTGTGTTCTCAGACTTCCGTCCTCACTCTCCTGGCCCCGATGCCCTCAAGATTGGCAATTCCGGACCGACAATGAGGCACTCTGCCTGCCCTCTAGAAAAAATATATTGCCTAATGAGCAGCCCAGGCAGCTTAAATGAGGATAAACCTACACGGCACTCGAATGTACCCAACACATGGGAAACATGCACGTTGGAGCTGTGTCAAAGCCTCTGTTTAGGAGAACCCTTCAGGGCCCCAGGGCCACCGCTTCATTCCAAGGTCTCCATAGACACAAAAACATATTAGGACACATCCACAGGAGAGTCCATTTCAACTCAGCCTCCTCGGTTGCCCCCCACATCCAGCAGATCTAACCTGTCTTGTTGCTTGGAGACCATTGGAATGCGAGGTGGGCTATCCAGCCATCCATCCTTAGAACCCTGCTCGGAATCGTTGGCCTGGAGCCAACCAACAGGTCTCAATTGTCCTGCATTAGAATCTTTGCAGTTTGGAGCTTCTCACAACTCCCATCGTGGGAAAACCCCCATGCCCTCGTGATCCAACCCCCTTCAAGAAAGGGCCATCAGGGCAGAAAGTCCAACCTGAGCGATCGTCTGATCCTTGCCCTGACTTCAGATGCACGAGATCTCGATTGAGGTCTGTAGATTGTGCCTGCTATATCCTCAGCCAGAAACCTAGTCCTAGCTTGGGTTCTCAGTCTTCCGTCCTCAGACTACTGGCCCACAAGCCCTCCAGTTGGGCAATCCAGAACTACAATGCCGCACTCTGCCTGCCCTACAGAAGTAAAACATTGCCCTCAGGGCTACACCGAAACCGCAAATGAGGATCAACCTGCACGCCATTCGGCTGTACCCCAAACATATAGGCTGACCTGGGCACTATTTCCCCTTCTGACCCAGACTGAGCATGGACCTCCTGGTCCCAACCAGACAGCTGGCCGCACACTGAGCACATCGGACCCGCCATGGCCTTAGGTCGTCATCTCTTCCCAACTGCGGTTTTCAGGCTCCAGAACCTAGACCTTATCTCCAACCACTGCCCAGGGTTGAAAATGATGCAGAAATCAGAACTCTTTCCCCATGGCAAGAAACCTTGTGCTTGGCATGTTGTCCAACGTTCAGTGTAGTTGAAACAAGCGTGGCCCATGAGGCCCAGCCCATGCTTGCGGGCCACATTGCTCACAAACACACATTGTGACCCTCAGCCTGAGCCCAGTCCTCAGGTAAGGCCTCTCAGGGCCTATATGAAGAGACAACATATTGGGCTTGCCATGCCCCTAGGCCGCAATTTTTAACCATAGTTCGGGTTGTCCCTTCACTCTTCCCCAGTGCTCTGCTTTGGAATTCCTCTTTTGGTGGGACACCTGAGGTAACAAACCTGAAAGGAGTCCTCCCATCCCACAGATGGACGAAAAACAATTGGGATCGGGCCAAATCCACAGAGAGGAAGATTCGTCCATGGCCCATGAGACCTCCCCAACATTCAACGGCCATGGCTGAAACAAAAGTCAGAGACAAAAGCCTGAGCAAGCGCCTCAGACTCGCTCATTCTTCATATCCTGAAGAGTTCTTCTCATGGTTTGTAGATCGGGCGTGCCATACCTACGTCCCCAAACTTAAGCTGAGTTTGTGTTTTCAGTCTTCTGTCCTCAAAGTCCTGGGCCACACTCCCTCCAGGCTGGGGCCCCTGGAGCCACACATTACGACTGCCCCCACCCAATCATGGGAATTCTGCCCATTCCATTGTCAAAAATCGTACAAATTAGGAGAACCCTCCAAAGTCCCTGAGGCCATCCCAATAGTGTAGGTCGCCCGGGACAAAAAAGGGCGGTTGATACCGGCTGAGCATCTACCCCCACTCATCTACCTCCACTCATACCAAGAAGATTGAACCAGACAGGACCCGAGGCCATTATCGGATCCATTGCTTTGGTTTACAGGCATGTCTCCTCAAAAGCCTGGATTCCAATACCAGCAGACGGGATTTCCTGAGGCACCCATCAGAACAAATCTCGTCTCCACAAGGAAACTTGTGCATGGGAGCTAAGCCAAAGCTAAGGAGAATACTTCAGGGTCCCGGTGCCACCTCCCCATTCCAAGGCCCTCATGGACACAAACACACGTTAGGACCCATCCTCTGGAAAGTGCATTTCAACTCAGCCACCCCGGTTGCTCCCGCAGATCCAATAGATCTAATCTGTCTTGTTGCTAGGAGACAATTGGAAGGTGAGGCGGACTTCCCAGGCATCCATCCTCGAACGGTGCTCTGGAGTCATTCCATATGGGATGTCCTGGAGCTGTCCAACAGGTCTCAATTGTCCCGCAGAAGGAATCCTTGAAGGGGGCATCCCACATCTCCCAACGTGGAAAACCTCCATGGCCTCGAGATTCCGCTCCCTTCATGAAGGGGACGTCATGCACAGAAACTCCAACCTGAGCCAACGTCGGATCCTCGCCCTGACTTCAGATGCATGAGATATTGGTTCAGATCTGCAGGGGGTACCTGCCGTGCCCTCACCCTGAATCCGAAGTCTAGCTTGTGTTCTCAGACTTCCGTCCTCACTCTCCTGGCCCCGAAGCCCTCAAGTTTGGCAATTCCGGAACGACAATGAAGCACTCTGCCTGCCCTCTAGAAAAAATATATTGCCTAATGAGCAGCCCAGGCAGCTTAAATGAGGATAAACCTACACGGCACTCGAATGTACCCAAATTATATAGTCTAACCTGGGCACTAATGCACTGTCTGACACAACCTGAGCCCGGACCTGCTGACCAACACCCAGACAGCTGACCGCACGCTGAGCACATCAGACCCGCCATGGCCTCAGGTCATCATCTCTTCCCTACCTCAGTTTTCAGGCTTCAGAACCTAGACCTTATCTCCAATCACTGCCCACGGGTGACTGTGATGCAGAAATCAGAACTCTTCCTGACCCATGGTAAGAAACCTTGTGGTTGGCATGTTGTCCAACGTTCAGTGTAGGAGAAACCAGCATTCACCCTGAGGCCCCGCCCATTCTTGAGTGCGACGAGAGCATAAACACGCATTGTGACCTCAGCGTGAGTCCTGTCCTCTAGTAAGTCCTCTCAGTGGCTGGACCATTAGATGTCATAATGGGCTTGACATGTCCCTAGTCCCCAATTTTTAACCAGATTTCTGGTTGTCCAGTCGCCCCACCCCAGGGCTCTACTATGGAATCCCTCATTTGGTGCGACATCTGAGGTTGAAAAACAAAATGAAACAAATCGACAACAACAAAAAAACGGACTTCTTCCATCCCCAGAATGACCCCAAACTCTTTGGACGGGACCGAACCCCCAGAGACTAAGACTCGTCCATTTCCCATGAGTCACCCGGCAATTTCACGACCATGAGTGACACGATATCCAGAGACAAAAACTTGAGCAAGAGCCTCACACTCGCCCTTTTTTCATATCCCGAAGTGTTCTCCTCATGGTCTGTAGATCAGTCCTGCCATACCTATGACCCAAAACATAAGCCGAGTTTGTGTTTTCAGACAACTGTCCAAACAGCTCTGGCCTACACACCCTACAGGCTCAGGGCCCTGGAGCCAAACCTGAGGACTGTACTTGCCCTCTCCAAGGGAATTGTATGTGCCCATTCCAATGGCCACAACCCTACTAGTAGGATAACCTCCAAAGTCCCTGAGGCCATCCCAATAGTTGTGGCTTCCCAGGACAAACAGGGGCAATCTGAGCCCATCTGAGCACCTACATGCACTCAGACCCGTAGACTGATGTCCCCAGAGGTAAAAAGGAACGAACAGGCCCCTAGGCACTAATCGGATCCATTGCTTTGGTTTCCAGGCATCTCTCCTCAGAGGCCTGGATTTCAATACCAGCATATGGCTGTTTCTTGACTCACCCATCAGAACAAATCTCATCTACACATGGGAAACATGCACGTTGGAGCTGTGTCAAAGCCTCTGTTTAGGAGAACCCTTCAGGGCCCCAGGGCCACCGCTTCATTCCAAGGTCTCCATAGACACAAAAACATATTAGGACACATCCACAGGAGAGTCCATTTCAACTCAGCCTCCTCGGTTGCCCCCCACATCCAGCAGATCTAACCTGTCTTGTTGCTTGGAGACCATTGGAATGCGAGGTGGGCTATCCAGCCATCCATCCTTAGAACCCTGCTCGGAATCGTTGGCCTGGAGCCAACCAACAGGTCTCAATTGTCCTGCATTAGAATCTTTGCAGTTTGGAGCTTCTCACAACTCCCATCGTGGGAAAACCCCCATGTCCTCGTGATCCAACCCCCTTCAAGAAAGGGCCATCAGGGCAGAAAGTCCAACCTGAGCGATCGTCTGATCCTTGCCCTGACTTCAGATGCACGAGATCTCGATTGAGGTCTGTAGATTGTGCCTGCTATATCCTCAGCCAGAAACCTAGGCCTAGCTTGGGTTCTCAGACTCCGTCCTCAGACTACTGGCCCACAAGCCCTCCAGTTGGGCAATCCAGAACTACAATGCCGCACTCTGCCTGCCCTACAGAAGTAAAACATTGCCCTCAGGGCTACCCCGAAACCGCAAATGAGGATCAACCTGCACGCCATTCGGCTGTACCCCAAACATATAGGCTGACCTGGGCACTATTTCCCCTTCTGACCCAGCCTGAGCCTGGACCTCCTGGTCCCACCCAGACAGCTGGCCGCACACTGAGCACATCGGACCCGCCATGGCCTTAGGTCGTCATCTCTTCCCAACTGCGGTTTTCAGGCTCCAGAACCTAGACCTTATCTCCAACCACTGCCCAGGGTTGAAAATGATGCAGAAATCAGAACTCTTTCCTCATGGCAAGAAACCTTGTGCTTGGCATGTTGTCCAACGTTCAGTGTAGTTGAAACAAGCGTGGCCCATGAGGCCCAGCCCATGCTTGCGGGCCACATTGGTCACAAACACACATTGTGACCCTCAGCCTGAGCACAGTCCTCAGGTAAGGCCTCTCAGGGCCTATATGAAGAGACAACATATTGGGCTTGCCATGCCCCTAGGCCGCAATTTTTAACCATAGTTCGGGTTGTCCCTTCACTCTTCCCCAGGGCTCTGCTTTGGAATTCCTCTTTTGGTGGGACACCTGAGGTAACAAACCTGAAAGGAGTCCTCCCATCCCACAGATGGACGAAAAACAATTGGGATCGGGCCAAATCCACAGAGAGGAAGATTCGTCCATGGCCCATGAGACCTCCCCAACATTCAACGGCCATGGCTGAAACAAAAGTCAGAGACAAAAGCCTGAGCAAGCGCCTCAGACTCGCTCATTCTTCATATCCTGAAGAGTTCTTCTCATGGTTTGTAGATCGGGCGTGCCATACCTACGTCCCCAAACTTAAGCTGAGTTTGTGTTTTCAGTCTTCTGTCCTCAAAGTCCTGGGCCACACTCCCTCCAGGCTGGGGCCCCTGGAGCCACACATTACGACTGCCCCCACCCAATCATGGGAATTCTGCCCATTCCATTGTCAAAAATCGTACAAATTAGGAGAACCCTCCAAAGTCCCTGAGGCCATCCCAATAGTGTAGGTCGCCCGGGACAAAAAAGGGCGGTTGATACCGGCTGAGCATCTACCCCCACTCATCTACCTCCACTCATACCAAGAAGATTGAACCAGACAGGACCCGAGGCCATTATCGGATCCATTGCTTTGGTTTACAGGCATGTCTCCTCAAAAGCCTGGATTCCAATACCAGCAGAGGGGATTTCCTGAGGCACCCATCAGAACAAATCTCGTCTCCACAAGGAAACTTGTGCATGGGAGCTAAGCCAAATCTAAGGAGAATACTTCAGGGTCCCGGTGCCACCTCCCCATTCCAAGGCCCTCATGGACACAAACACACGTTAGGACCCATCAACTGGAAAGTGCATTTCAACTCAGCCACCCCGGTTGCTCCCGCAGATCCAATAGATCTAATCTGTCTTGTTGCTAGGAGACAATTGGAAGGCGAGGCGGACTTCCCAGGCATCCATCCTCGAAAGGTGCTCTGGAGTCATTCCATATGGGATGTCCTGGAGCTGTCCAACAGGTCTCAATTGTCCCGCAGAAGGAATCCTTGAAGGGGGCATCCCACATCTCCCAACGTGGAAAACCTCCATGGCCTCGAGATTCCGCTCCCTTCATGAAGGGGCCGTCATGCACAGAAACTCCAACCTGAGCCAACGTCGGATCCTCGCCCTGACTTCAGATGCATGAGATATTGGTTCAGAACTGCAGGGGGTACCTGCCGTGCCCTCACCCTGAATCCGAAGTCTAGCTTGTGTTCTCAGACTTCCGTCCTCACTCTCCTGGCCCCGAAGCCCTCAAGTTTGGCAATTCCGGAACGACAATGAAGCACTCTGCCTGCCCTCTAGAAAAAATATATTGCCTAATGAGCAGCCCAGGCAGCTTAAATGAGGATAAACCTACACGGCACTCGAACGTACCCAAATTATATAGTCTAACCTGGGCACTAATGCACTGTCTGACACAACCTGAGCCCAGACCTGCTGACCAACACCCAGACAGCTGACCGCAGGTTGAGCACATCAGAACCGCCATGGCCTTAAGTCATCATTTTCTCCCTACCTCAGTTTTCAGGCTTCAGAACCTAGACCTTATCTCCAATCACTGCCCACGGGTGACTGTGATGCAGAAATTAGAACTCTTCCTGACCCATGGCAAGAAACCTTGTGGTTGGCATGTTGTCCAACGTTCAGTGTAGGAGAAACTAGCCTTCACACTGAGGCCCCGCCCATTCTTGCATGCGACGAGAGCATAAACACGCATTGTGACCTCAGCGTGAGTCCTGTCCTCTAGTAAGTCCTCTCAGTGGCTGGACCATTAGATGTCATAATGGCCTTGACATGTCCCTAGTCCCCAAATTTAACCAGATTTCTGGTTGTCCAGTCGCCCCACCCCAGGGCTATACTCTGAAATCCCTCATTTGGTGGGACATCTGAGGTTGAAAAACAAAATGAAACAAATCGACAACAACAAAAAACGGACTACTTACATCCCCAGAATGACCCCAAACTCTTTGGACGGGACCGAACCCGCAGAGAGTAAGACTCGTCCATTTCCCATGAAGTCACCCGGGAATTTCACGACCATGAGTGACACCATATCCAGAGACAAAAACTTGAGCAAGAGCCTCACACTCGCCCTTTTTTCATATCCCGAAGTGTTCTCCTCATGGTCTGTAGATCAGTCCTGCCATACCTATGACCCAAAACATAAGCCGAGTTTGTGTTTTCAGACAACTGTCCAAACAGCTCTGGCCTACACACCCTACAGGCTCAGGGCCCTGGAGCCAAACCTGAGGACTGTACTTGCCCTCTCCAAGGGAATTGTATGTGCCCATTCCAATGGCCACAACCCTACTAGTAGGATAACCTCCAAAGTCCCTGAGGCCATCCCAATAGTTGTGGCTTCCCAGGACAAACAGGGGCAATCTGAGCCCATCTGAGCACCTACCTGCACTCAGACCCGTAGACTGATGTCCCCAGAGGTAAAAAGGAACGAACAGGCCCCTAGGCACTAATCGGATCCATTGCTTTGGTTTCCAGGCATCTCTCCTCAGAGGCCTGGATTTCAATACCAGCATATGGCTGTTTCTTGACTCACCCATCAGAACAAATCTCATCTACACATGGGAAACATGCACGTTGGAGCTGTGTCAAAGCCTCTGTTTAGGAGAACCCTTCAAGGCCCCAGGGCCACCGCTTCATTCCAAGGTCTCCATAGACACAAAAACATATTAGGACACATCCACAGGAGAGTCCATTTCAACTCAGCCTCCTCGGTGCCCCCCACATCCAGCAGATCTAACCTGTCTTGTTGCTTGGAGACCATTGGAATGCGAGGTGGGCTACCCAGCCATCCATCCTTAGAACCCTGCTCGGAATCGTTGGCCTGGAGCCAACCAACGGGTCTCAATCGTCCTGCATTAGAATCTTTGCAGTTTGGAGCTTCTCACAACTCCCATCGTGGGAAAACCCCCATGTCCTCGTGATCCAACCCCCTTCAAGAAAGGGCCATCAGGGCAGAAAGTCCAACCTGAGCGATCGTCTGATCCTTGCCCTGACTTCAGATGCACGAGAACTCGATTGAGGTCTGTAGATTGTGCTGCCATATCCTCACCCAGACACCTAGGCCTAGCTTGGGTTCTCAGACTCTGTCCTCAGACTACTGGCCCACAAGCCCTCCAGTTTGGCAATCCAGAACTACAATGCCGCACTCTGCCTGCCCTACAGAAGTAAAACATTGCCCTCAGGGCTACCCCGAAACCGCAAATGAATATCAACCTGCACGCCATTCGGCTGTACCCCAAACATATAGGCTGACCTGGGCACTATTTCCCCTTCTGACCCAGCCTGAGCATGGACCTCCTGGTCCCACCCAGACAGCTGGCCGCACACTGAGCACATCGGACCCGCCATGGCCTTAGGTCGTCATCTCTTCCCAACTGCGGTTTTCAGGCTCCAGAACCTAGACCTTATCTCCAACCACTGCCCAGGGTTGAAAATGATGCAGAAATCAGAACTCTTTACCCATGGCAAGAAACCTTGTGCTTGGCATGTTGTCCAACGTTCAGTGTAATTGAAACAAGCGTGGCCCATGAGGCCCAGCCCATGCTTGCGGGCCACATTGGTCACAAACACACATTGTGACCCTCAGCCTGAGCCCAGTCCTCCGGTAAGGCCTCTCAGGGCCTATATGAAGAGACAGCATATTGGGCTTGCCATGCCCCTAGGCCCCAATTTTTAACCATAGTTCGGGTTGTCCCTTCACTCTTCCCCAGGGCTCTGCTTTGGAATTCCTCTTTTGGTGGGACACCTGAGGTAACAAACCTGAAAGGAGTCCTCCCATCCCACAGATGGACGAAAAACAATTGGGATCGGGCCAAATCCACAGAGAGGAAGATTCGTCCATGGCCCATGAGACCTCCCCAACATTCCACGGCCATCGCTGAAACAAAATCCAGAGACAAAAGCCTTAGCAAGCGCCTCAGACTCGCTCATTCTTCATATCCTGAAGAGTTCTTCTCATGGTTTGTAGATCGGGCGTGCCATACCTACGTCCCCAAACTTAAGCTGAGTTTGTGTTTTCAGTCTTCTGTCCTCAAAGTCCTGGGCCACACTCCCTCCAGGCTGGGTTCCCTGGAGCCACACATTAGGACTGCCCACACCCAATCCATGGGAATTCTGCCCATTCCATTGTCAAAAATCGTACAAATTAGGAGAACCCTCCAAAGTCCCTGAGGCCATCCCAATAGTGTAGGTCGCCCGGGACAAAAAAGGGCGGTTGATACCGGCTGAGCATCTACCTCCACTCATCTACCTCCACTCATACCAAGAAGATTGAGCCAGACAGGACCCGAGGCCATTATCGGATACATTGCTTTGGTTTACAGGCATGTCTCCTCAAAAGCCTGGATTCCAATACCAGCAGAGGGGATTTCCTGAGGCACCCATCAGAACAAATCTCGTCTCCACAAGGAAACTTGTGCATGGGAGCTATGGCAAAGCTTAGGAGAATACTTCAGTGTCCCGGTGCCACCTCCCCATTCCAAGGCCCTCATGGACACAAACACACGTTAGGACCCATCCTCTGAAAAGTGCATTTCAACTCAGCCACCCCGGTTGCTCCCGCAGATCCATTAGATCTAAACTGTCTTGTTGCTAGGAGACAATTGGAAGCGAGGCGGAATTCCCAGGCATCCATCCTGGAACGGTGCTCTGGAGTCATTCCGTATGGGATGTCCTGGAGCTGTCCAACAGGTCTCAATTGTCCCGCAGAAGGAATCCTTGAAGGGGGCATCCCACATCTCCCAACGTGGAAAACCTCCATGGCCTCGAGATTCCGCTCCCTTCATGAAGGGGCCGTCATGCACAGAAACTCCAACCTGAGCCAACGTCGGATACTCGCCCTGACTTCAGATGCATGAGATGTTGGTTCAGATCTGCAGGGGGTACCTGCCGTGCCCTCACCCTGAATCCGAAGTCTAGCTTGTGTTCTCAGACTTCCGTCCTCACTCTCCTGGCCCCGAAGCCCTCAAGTTTGGCAATTCCGGACCGACAATGAAGCGCTCTGCCTGCCCTCTAGAAAAAATATATTGCCTAATGAGCAGCCCAGGCAGCTTAAATGAGGATAAACCTACACGGCACTCGAATGTACCCAAATTATATAGTCTAACCTGGGCACTAATGCACTGTCTGACACAACCTGAGCCCAGACCTGCTGACCAACACCCAGACAGCTGACCCCAGGTTGAGCACATCAGAACCGCCATGGCCTTAAGTCATCATCTTCTCCCTACCTCAGTTTTCAGGCTTCAGAACCTAGACCTTATCTCCAATCACTGCCCACGGGTGACTGTGATGCAGAAATCAGAACTCTTCCTGACCCATGGCAAGAAACCTTGTGGTTGGCATGTTGTCCAACGTTCAGTGTAGGAGAAACTAGCCTTCACACTGAGGCCCCGCCCATTCTTGCGTGCGACGAGAGCATAAACACGCATTGTGACCTCAGCGTGAGTCCTGTCCTCTAGTAAGTCCTCTCAGTGGCTGGACCATTAGATGTCATAATGGCCTTGACATATCCCTAGTCCCCAAATTTAACCAGATTTCTGGTTGTCCAGTCGCCCCACCCCAGGGCTCTACTCTGAAATCCCTCATTTGGTGGGACATCTGAGGTTGAAACACAAAATGAAAAAAATCGACAACAACAAAAAACGGACTTCTTACATCCCCAGAATGACCCCAAACTCTTTGGACGGGACCGAACCCCCAGAGAGTAAGACTCGTCCATTTCCCATGAAGTCACCCGGCAATTTCACGACCATGAGTGACACGATATCCAGAGACAAAAACTTGAGCAAGAGCCTCAACTCGCCCTTTTTTCATATCCCGAAGTGTTCTCCTCATGGTCTGTAGATCAGTCCTGCCATACCTATGACCCAAAACATAAGCCGAGTTTGTGTTTTCTGACAACTGTCCAAACAGCTCTGGCCTACACACCCTACAGGCTCAGGGCCCTGGAGCCAAACCTGAGGACTGTACTTGCCCTCTCCAAGGGAATTGTATGTGCCCATTCCAATGGCCACAACCCTACTAGTAGGATAACCTCCAAAGTCCCTGAGGCCATCCCAATAGTTGTGGCTTCCCAGGACAAACAGGGGCAATCTGAGCCCATCTGAGCACCTACCTGCACTCAGACCCGTAGACTGATGTCCCCAGAGGTAAAAAGGAACGAACAGGCCCCTAGGCACTAATCGGATCCATTGCTTTGGTTTCCAGGCATCTCTCCTCAGAGGCCTGGATTTCAATACCAGCATATGGCTGTTTCTTGACTCACCCATCAGAACAAATCTCATCTACACATGGGAAACATGCACGTTGGAGCTGTGTCAAAGCCTCTGTTTAGGAGAACCCTTCAAGGCCCCAGGGCCACCGCTTCATTCCAAGGTCTCCATAGACACAAAAACATATTAGGACACATCCACATGAGAGTCCATTTCAACTCAGCCTCCTCGTTTGCCCCCCACATCCAGCAGATCTAACCTGTCTTGTTGCTTGGAGACCATTGGAATGCGAGGTGGGCTACCCAGCCATCCATCCTTAGAACCCTGCTCGGAATCGTTGGCCTGGAGCCAACCAACAGGTCTCAATTTTCCTGCAGAAGAATCTTTGCAGTTTGGAGCTTCTCACAACTCCCATCGTGGGAAAACCCCCATGTCCTCGTGATCCAACCCCCTTCAAGAAAGGGCCATCAGGGCAGAAAGTCCAACCTGAGCGATCGTCTGATCCTTGCCCTGACTTTAGATGCACGAGATCTCGATTGAGGTCTGTAGATTGTGCCTGCCATATCCTCACCCAGAAACCTAGGCCTAGCTTGGGTTCTCAGACTCCGTCCTCAGACTACTGGCCCACAAGCCCTCCATTTTGGCAATCCAGAACTACAATGCCGCACTCTGCCTGCCCTACAGAAGTAAAACATTGCCCTCAGGGCTACACCGAAACCGCAAATGAGGATCAACCTGCACGCCATTCGACTGTACCCCAAACATATAGGCTGACCTGGGCACTATTTCCCCTTCTGACCCAGACTGAGCATGGACCTCCTGGTCCCAACCAGACAGCTGGCCGCACACTGAGCACATCGGACCCGCCATGGCCTTAGGTCGTCATCTCTTCCCAACTGCGGTTTTCAGGCTCCAGAACCTAGACCTTATCTCCAACCACTGCCCAGGGTTGAAAATGATGCAGAAATCAGAACTCTTTCCCCATGGCAAGAAACCTTGTGGTTGGCATGTTGTCCAACGTTCAGTGTAGTTGAAACAAGCGTGGCCCATGAGGCCCAGCCCATGCTTGCGGGCCACATTGGTCACAAACACACATTGTGACCCTCAGCCTGAGCCCAGTCCTCAGGTAAGGCCTCTCAGGGCCTATATGAAGAGACAGCATATTGGGCTTGCCATGCCCCTAGGCCCCAATATTTAACCATAGTTCGGGTTGTCCCTTCACTCTTCCCCAGGGCTCTGCTTTGGAATTCCTCTTTTGGTGGGACACCTGAGGTAACAAACCTGAAAGGAGTCCTCCCATCCCACAGATTGACGAAAAACAATTGGGATCGGGCCAAATCCACAGAGAGGAAGATTCGTCCATGGCCCATGAGACCTCCCCAACATTCCACGGCCATCGCTGAAACAAAAGTCAGAGACAAAAGTCTGAGCAAGCGCCTCAGACTCGCTCATTCTTCATATCCTGAAGAGTTCTTCTCATGGTTTGCAGATCGGGCATGCCATACCTACGTCCCCCAACTTAAGCTGAGTTTGTGTTTTCAGTCTTCTGTCCTCAAAGTCCTGGGCCACACTCCCTCCAGGCTGGGGCCCCTGGAGCCACACATTAGGACTGCCCCCCCCAATCCATGGGAATTCTGCCCATTCCATTGTCAAAAATCGTACAAATTAGGAGAACCCTCCAAAGTCCCTGAGGCCATCCCAATAGTGTCGGTCGCCCGGGACATAAAAGGGCGGTTGATACCGGCTGAGCATCTACCTCCACTCATCTACCTCCACTCATACCAAGAAGATTGAACCAGACAGGACCCGAGGCCATTATCGGATCCATTGCTTTGGTTTACAGGCATGTCTCCTCAAAAGCCTGGATTCCAATACCAGCAGAGGGGATTTCCTGAGGCACCCATCAGAACAAATCTCGTCTCCACAAGGAAACTTGTGCATGGGAGCTAAGCCAAAGCTTAGGAGAATACTTCAGTGTCCCGGTGCCACCTCCCCATTCCAAGGCCCTCATGGACACAAACACACGTTAGGACCCATCCTCTGGAAAGTGCATTTCAACTCAGCCACCCCGGTTGCTCCCGCAGATCCATTAGATCTAAACTGTCTTGTTGCTAGGAGACAATTGGAAGGCGAGGCGTACTTCCCAGGCATCCATCCTCGAACGGTGCTCTGGAGTCATTCCATATGGGATGTCCTGGAGCTGTCCAACAGGACTCAATTGTCCCGCAGAAGGAATCCTTGAAGGGGGCATCCCACATTTCCCAACGTGGAAAACCTCCATGGCCTCGAGATTCCGCTCCCTTCATGAAGGGGCCGTCATGCACAGAAACTCCAACCTGAGCCAACGTCGGATACTCGCCCTGACTTCAGATGCATGAGATGTTGGTTCAGATCTGCAGGGGGTACCTGCCGTGCCCTCACCCTGAATCCGAAGTCTAGCTTGTGTTCTCAGACTTCCGTCCTCACTCTCCTGGCCCCGAAGCCCTCATGTTTGGCAATTCCGGACAGACAATGAAGCACTCTGCCTGCCCTCTAGAAAAAATATATTGCCTAATGAGCAGCCCAGGCAGCTTAAATGAGGATAAACCTACACGGCACTCGAATGTACCCAAATTATATAGTCTAACCTGGGCACTAATGCACTGTCTGACACAACCTGAGCCCGGACCTGCTGACCAACACCCAGACAGCTGACCGCACGCTGAGCACATCAGACCCGCCATGGCCTTAGGTCATCATCTCTTCCCTTCCTCAGTTTTCAGGCTTCAGAACCTAAACCTTATCTCCAATCACTGCCCACGGGTGACTGTGATGCAGAAATCAGAACTCTTCCTGACCCATGGCAAGAAACCTTGTGGTTGGCATGTTGTCCAACGTTCAGTGTAGGAGAAACCAGCATTCACCCTGAGGCCACACCCATTCTTGAGTGCGACGAGAGCATAAACACGCATTGTGACCTCAGCGTGAGTCCTGTCCTCTAGTAAGTCCTCTCAGTGGCTGGACCATTAGATGTCATAATGGGCTTGACATGTCCCTAGTCCCCAATTTTTAACCAGATTTCTGGTTGTCCAGTCGCCCCACCCCAGGGCTCTACTCTGGAATCCCTCATTTGGTGGTACATCTGAGGTTGAAAAACAAAATGAAACAAATCGACAACAACAACAAAAAAACGGACTTCTTCCATCCCCAGAATGACCCCAAACTCGTTGGACGGGACCGAACCCCCAGAGAGTAAGACTCGTCCATTTCCCATGATGTCACCCGGCAATTTCACGACCATGAGTGACACGATATCCAGAGACTAAAACTTGAGCAAGAGCCTCACACTCGCCCTTTTTTCATATCCCGAAGTGTTCTCCTCATGTTCTGTAGATCAGTCCTGCCATACCTATGAACCAAAACATAAGCCGAGTTTGTGTTTTCAGACAACTGTCCAAACAGCTCTGGCCTACACACCCTACAGGCTCAGGGCCCTGGAGCCAAACCTGAGGACTGTACTTGCCCTCTCCAAGGGAATTGTATGTGCCCATTCCAATGGCCACAACCCTACTAGTAGGATAACCTCCAAAGTCCCTGAGGCCATCCCAATAGTTGTGGCTTCCCAGGACAAACAGGGGCAATCTGAGCCCATCTGAGCACTACCTGCACTCAGACCCGTAGACTGATGTCCCCAGAGGTAAAAAGGAACGAACAGGCCCCTAGGCACTAATCGGATCCATTGCTTTGGTTTCCAGGCATCTCTCCTCAGAGGCC
Organism: Mustela nivalis; assembly: GCF_964662115.1. Lineage (NCBI taxonomy): Eukaryota > Metazoa > Chordata > Mammalia > Carnivora > Mustelidae > Mustela > Mustela nivalis. Next base: position 15,366 of record NW_028135910.1, read on the forward strand.
TGGATTTCAATACCAGCATATGGCTGTTTCTTGACTCACCCATCAGAACAAATCACATCTACACATGGGAAACATGCACGTTGGAGCTGTGTCAAAGCCTCTGTTTAGGAGACCCTTCAGGGCTCCAGGGCCACCGCTTCATTCCAAGGTCTTTATAGACACAAAAACATATTAGGACACATCCCCAGGAGAGTCCATTTCAACTCAGCCTCCTCGGTTGCCCCCCACATCCAGCAGATCTAACCTGTCTTGTTGCTTGGAGACAATTGGAATGCGAGGTGGGCTACCCAGCCATCCATCCTTAGAACCCTGCTCGGAATCGTTGGCCTGGAGCCAACCAACAGGTCTCAATTGTCCTGCATTAGAATCTTGGCAGTTTGGAGCTTCTCACAACTCCCATCGTGGGAAAACCCCCATGTCCTCGTGATCCAACCCCCTTCAAGAAAGGGCCATCAGGGCAGAAAGTCCAACCTGAGTGATCGTCTGATCCTTGCCCTGACTTCAGATGCACGAGATCTCGATTGAGGTCTGTAGATTGTGCCTGCCATATCCTCACCCAGAAACCTAGGCTTAGCTTGGGTTCTCAGACTCCGTCCTCAGACTACTGGCCCACAGGCCCTCCATTTTGGCAATCCAGAACTACAATGCCGCACTCTGCCTGCCCTACAGAAGTAAAACATTGCCCTCAGGGCTACCCCGAAACCGCAAATGAGGATCAACCTGCACGCCATTCGGCTGTACCCCAAACATATAGGTTGACCTGGGCACTATTTCCTCTTCTGACCCAGCCTGAGCCTGGAACTCCTGGTCCCACCCAGACAGCTGGCCGCACACTGAGCACATCGGACCCGCCATGGCCTTAGGTCGTCATCTCTTCCCAACTGCGGTTTTCAGGCTCCAGAACCTAGACCTTATCTCCAACCACTGCCCAGGGTTGAAAATGATGCAGAAATCAGAACTCTTTCCCCATGGCAAGACACCTTGTGTTTGGCATGTTGTCCAACGTTCAGTGTAGTTGAAACAAGCGTGGCCCATGAGGCCCAGCCCATGCTTGCGGGCCACATTGGTCACAAACACACATTGTGACCCTCAGCCTGAGCCCAGTCCTCAGGTAAGGCCTCTCAGGGCCTATATGAAGAGACAGCATATTGGGCTTGCCATGCCCCTAGGCCCCAATTTTTAACCATAGTTCGGGTTGTCCCTTCACTCTTCCCCAGGGCTCTGCTTTGGAATTCCTCTTTTGGTGGGACACCTGAGTTAACAAACCTGAAAGGAGTCCTCCCATCCCACAGATTGACGAAAAACAATTGGGATCGGGCCAAATCCACAGAGAGGAAGATTCGTCCATGGCCCATGAGACCTCCCCAACATTCCACGGCCATCGCTGAAACAAAATCCAGAGACAAAAGCATGAGCAAGCACCTCAGACTCGCTCATTCTTCATATCCTGAAGAGTTCTTCTCAGGGTTTGTAGATCGGGCGTGCCATACCTACGTCCCCAATCTTAAGCTGAGTTTGGGTTTTCATCTACTGTCCTAAAAGTCCTGGGCCACACTCCCTCCAGGCTGGGGCGCCTGGAGCCACACATTAGGACTGCCCCCACCCAATCATGGGAATTCTGCCCATTCCATTGTCAAAAATCATACAAATTAGGAGTACCCTCCAAAGTCCCTGAGGCCATCCCAATAGTGTAGGTCGCCCGGGACAAAAAAGGGCGGTTGATACTGGCTGAGCATCTACCTCCACTCATCTACCTCCACTCATACCAAGAAGATTGAGCCAGACAGGACCCGAGGCCATTATCGGATCCATTGCTTTGGTTTACAGGCATGTCTCCTCAAAAGCCTGGATTCCAATACCAGCAGAGGGGATTTCCTGAGGCACCCATCAGAACAAATCTCGTCTCCACAAGGAAACTTGTGCATGGGAGCTATGGCAAAGCTTAGGAGAATACTTCAGTGTCCCGGTGCCACCTCCCCATACCAAGGCCCTCATGGACACAAACACACGTTAGGACCCATCCTCTGAAAAGTGCATTTCAACTCAGCCACCCCGGTTGCTCCCGCAGATCCATTAGATCTAAACTGTCTTGTTGCTAGGAGACAATTGGAAGGCGAGGCGGAATTCCCAGGCATCCATCCTGGAACGGTGCTCTGGAGTCATTCCGTATGGGATGTCCTGGAGCTGTCCAACAGGTCTCAATTGTCCCGCAGAAGGAATCCTTGAAGGGGGCATCCCACATCTCCCAACGTGGAAAACCTCCATGGCCTCGAGATTCCGCTCCCTTCATGAAGGGGCCGTCATGCACAGAAACTCCAACCTGAGCCAACGTCGGATACTCGCCCTGACTTCAGATGCATGAGATGTTGGTTCAGATCTGCAGGGGGTACCTGCCGTGCCCTCACCCTGAATCCGAAGTCTAGCTTGTGTTCTCAGACTTCCGTCCTCACTCTCCTGGCCCCGAAGCCCTCAAGTTTGGCAATTCCGGACCGACAATGAAGCGCTCTGCCTGCCCTCTAGAAAAAATATATTGCCTAATGAGCAGCCCAGGCAGCTTAAATGAGGATAAACCTACACGGCACTCGAATGTACCCAAATTATATAGTCTAACCTGGGCACTAATGCACTGTCTGACACAACCTGAGCCCAGACCTGCTGAGCAACACCCAGACAGCTGACCGCAGGTTGAGCACATCAGAACCGCCATGGCCTTAAGTCATCATCTTCTCCCTACCTCAGTTTTCAGGCTTCAGAACCTAGACCTTATCTCCAATCACTGCCCACGGGTGACTGTGATGCAGAAATCAGAACTCTTCCTGACCCATGGCAAGAAACCTTGTGGTTGGCATGTTGTCCAATGTTCAGTGTAGGAGAAACTAGCCTTCACACTGAGGCCCCGCCCATTCTTGCGTGCGACGAGAGCATAAACACGCATTGTGACCTCAGCGTGAGTCCTGTCCTCTAGTAAGTCCTCTCAGTGGCTGGATCATTAGATGTCATAATGGCCTTGACATGTCCCTAGTCCCCAAATTTAACCAGATTTCTGGTTGTCCAGTCGCCCCACCCCAGGGCTCTACTCTGAAATCCCTCAATTGGTGGGACATCTGAGGTTGAAAAACAAAATGAAACAAATCGACAACAACAAAAAACGGACTTCTTACATCCCCAGAATGACCCCAAACTCTTTGGACGGGACCGAACCCCCAGAGAGTAACACTCGTCCATTTCCCATGAAGTCACCCGGCAATTTCACGACCATGAGTGACACGATATCCAGAGACATAAACTTGAGCAAGAGCCTCACAATCGCCCTTTTGTCATATCCCGAAGTGTTCTCCTCATGGTCTGTAGATCAGTCCTGCCATACCTATGACCCAAAACATAAGCCAAGTTTGTGTTTTCAGAAAACTGTCCAAACAGCTCTGGCCTACACACCCTACAGGCTCAGGGCCCTGGAGCCAAACCTGAGGACTGTACTTGCCCTCTCCAAGGGAATTGTATGTGCCCATTCCAATGGCCACAACCCTACTAGTAGGATAACCTCCAAAGTCCCTGAGGCCATCCCAATAGTTGTGGCTTCCCAGGACAAACAGGGGCAATCTGAGCCCATCTGAGCACCTACCTGCACTCAGACCCGTAGACTGATGTCCCCAGAGGTAAAAAGGAACGAACAGGCCCCTAGGCACTAATCGGATCCATTGCTTTGGTTTCCAGGCATCTCTCCTCAGAGGCCTGGATTTCAATACCAGCATATGGCTGTTTCTTGACTCACCCATTAGAACAAATCTCATCTACACATGGGAAACATGCACGTTGGAGCTGTGTCAAAGCCTCTGTTTAGGAGAACCCTTCAGGGCCCCAGGGCCACCGCTTCATTCCAAGGTCTCCATAGACACAAAAACATATTAGGAAACATCCACAGGAGAGTCCATTTCAACTCAGCCTCCTCGGTTGCCCCCCACATCCAGCAGATCTAACCTGTCTTGTTGCTTGGAGACCATTGGAATGCGAGGTGGGCTACCCAGCCATCCATCCTTAGAACCCTGCTCGGAATCGTTGGCCTGGAGCCAACCAACAGGTCTCAATTGTCCTGCAGAAGAATCTTTGCAGTTTGGAGCTTCTCACAACTCCCATCGTGGGAAAACCCCCATGTCCTCGTGATCCAACCCCCTTCAAGAAAGGGCCATCAGGGCAGAAAGTCCAACCGGAGCGATCGTCTGATCCTTGCCCTGACTTCAGATGCACGAGATCTCGATTGAGGTCTGTAGATTGTGCCTGCCATATCCTCACCCAGAAACCTAGGCTTAGCTTGGGTTCTCAGACTCCGTCCTCAGACTACTGGCCCACAGGCCCTCCATTTTGGCAATCCAGAACTACAATGCCGCACTCTGCCTGCCCTACAGAAGTAAAACATTGCCCTCAGGGCTACCCCGAAACCGCAAATGAGGATCAACCTGCACGCCATTCGGCTGTACCCCAAACATATAGGTTGACCTGGGCACTATTTCCCCTTCTGACCCAGCCTGAGCCTGGAACACCTGGTCCCACCCAGACAGCTGGCCGCACACTGAGCACATCGGACCCGCCATCGCCTTAGGTCGTCATCTCTTCCCAACTGCGGTTTTCAGGCTCCAGAACCTAGACCTTATCTCCAACCACTGCCCAGGGTTGAAAATGATGCAGAAATCAGAACTCTTTCCCCATGGCAAGACACCTTGTGTTTGGCATGTTGTCCAACGTTCAGTGTAGTTGAAACAAGCGTGGCCCATGAGGCCCAGCCCATGCTTGCGGGCCACATTGGTCACAAACACACATTGTGACCCTCAGCCTGAGCCCAGTCCTCAGGTAAGGCCTCTCAGGGCCTATATGAAGAGACAGCATATTGGGCTTGCCATGCCCCTAGGCCCCAATTTTTAACCATAGTTCGGGTTGTCCCTTCACTCTTCCCCAGGGCTCTGCTTTGGAATTCCTCTTTTGGAGGGACACCTGAGTTAACAAACCTGAAAGGAGTCCTCCCATCCCACAGATTGACGAAAAACAATTGGGATCGGGCCAAATCCACAGAGAGGAAGATTCGTCCATGGCCCATGAGACCTCCCCAACATTCCACGGCCATCGCTGAAACAAAATCCAGAGACAAAAGCCTGAGCAAGCACCTCAGACTCGCTCATTCTTCATATCCTGAAGAGTTCTTCTCAGGGTTTGTAGATCGGGCGTGCCATACATACGTCCCCAAACTTAAGCTGAGTTTGGGTTTTCATCTTCTGTCCTAAAAGTCCTGGGCCACACTCCCTCCAGGCTGGGGCCCCTGGAGCCACACATTAGGACTGCCCCCACCCAATCCATGGGAATTCTGCCCATTCCATTGTCAAAAATCATACAAATTAGGAGTACCCTCCAAAGTCCCTGAGGCCATCCCAATAGTGTAGGTCGCCCGGGACAAAAAAGGGCGGTTGATACTGGCTGAGCATCTACCTCCACTCATCTACCTCCACTCATACCAAGAAGATTGAGCCAGACAGGACCCGAGGCCATTATCGGATCCATTGCTTAGGTTTACAGGCATGTCTCCTCAAAAGCCTGGATTCCAATACCAGCAGAGGGGATTTCCTGAGGCACCCATCAGAACAAATCTCGTCTCCACAAGGAAACTTGTGCATGGGAGCTATGGCAAAGCTTAGGAGAATACTTCAGTGTCCCGGTGCCACCTCCCCATTCCAAGGCCCTCATGGACACAAACACACGTTAGGACCCATCCTCTGAAAAGTGCATTTCAACTCAGCCACCCCGGTTGCTCCCGCAGATCCATTAGATCTAAACTGTTGTTGCTAGGAGACAATTGGAAGGCGAGGCGGAATTCCCAGGCATCCATCCTGGAACGGTGCTCTGGAGTCATTCCGTATGGGATGTCCTGGAGCTGTCCAACAGGTCTCAATTGTCCCGCAGAAGGAATCCTTGAAGGGGGCATCCCACATCTCCCAACGTGGAAAACCTCCATGGCCTCGAGATTCCGCTCCCTTCATGAAGGGGCCGTCATGCACAGAAACTCCAACCTGAGCCAACGTCGGATACTCGCCCTGACTTCAGATGCATGAGATGTTGGTTCAGATCTGCAGGGGGTACCTGCCGTGCCCTCACCCTGAATCCGAAGTCTAGCTTGTGTTCTCAGACTTCCGTCCTCACTCTCCTGGCCCCGAAGCCCTCAAGTTTGGCAATTCCGGACCGACAATGAAGCGCTCTGCCTGCCCTCTAGAAAAAATATATTGCCTAATGAGCAGCCCAGGCAGCTTAAATGAGGATAAACCTACACGGCACTCGAATGTACCCAAATTATATAGTCTAACCTGGGCACTAATGCACTGTCTGACACAACCTGAGCCCAGACCTGCTGAGCAACACCCAGACAGCTGACCGCAGGTTGAGCACATCAGAACCGCCATGGCCTTAAGTCATCATCTTCTCCCTACCTCAGTTTTCAGGCTTCAGAACCTAGACCTTATCTCCAATCACTGCCCACGGGTGACTGTGATGCAGAAATCAGAACTCTTCCTGACCCATGGCAAGAAACCTTGTGGTTGGCATGTTGTCCAATGTTCAGTGTAGGAGAAACTAGCCTTCACACTGAGGCCCCGCCCATTCTTGCGTGCGACGAGAGCATAAACACGCATTGTGACCTCAGCGTGAGTCCTGTCCTCTAGTAAGTCCTCTCAGTGGCTGGATCATTAGATGTCATAATGGCCTTGACATGTCCCTAGTCCCCAAATTTAACCAGATTTCTGGTTGTCCAGTCGCCCCACCCCAGGGCTCTACTCTGAAATCCCTCAATTGGTGGGACATCTGAGGTTGAAAAACAAAATGAAACAAATCGACAACAACAAAAAACGGACTTCTTACATCCCCAGAATGACCCCAAACTCTTTGGACGGGACCGAACCCCCAGAGAGTAAGACTCGTCCATTTCCCATGAAGTCACCCGGCAATTTCACGACCATGAGTGACACGATATCCAGAGACAAAAACTTGAGCAAGAGCCTCACACTCGCCCTTTTTTCATATCCCGAAGTGTTCTCCTCATGGTCTGTAGATCAGTCCTGCCATACCTATGACCCAAAACATAAGCCGAGTTTGTGTTTTCAGAAAACTGTCCAAACAGCTCTGGCCTACACACCCTACAGGCTCAGGGCCCTGGAGCCAAACCTGAGGACTGTACTTGCCCTCTCCAAGGGAATTGTATGTGCCCATTCCAATGGCCACAACCCTACTAGTAGGATAACCTCCAAAGTCCCTGAGGCCATCCCAATAGTTGTGGATTCCCAGGACAAACAGGGGCAATCTGAGCCCATCTGAGCACCTACCTGCACTCAGACCCGTAGACTGATGTCCCCAGAGGTAAAAAGGAACGAACAGGCCCCTAGGCACTAATCGGATCCATTGCTTTGGTTTCCAGGCATCTCTCCTCAGAGGCCTGGATTTCAATACCAGCATATGGCTGTTTCTTGACTCACCCATTAGAACAAATCTCATCTACACATGGGAAACATGCACGTTGAAGCTGTGTCAAAGCCTCTGTTTAGGAGAACCCTTCAGGGCCCCAGGGCCACCGCTTCATTCCAAGGTCTCCATAGACACAAAAACATATTAGGACACATCCACAGGAGAGTCCATTTCAACTCAGCCTCCTCGGTTGCCCCCCACATCCAGCAGATCTAACCTGTCTTGTTGCTTGGAGACCATTGGAATGCGAGGTGGGCTACCCAGCCATCCATCCTTAGAACCCTGCTCGGAATCGTTGGCCTGGAGCCAACCAACAGGTCTCAATTGTCCTGCAGAAGAATCTTTGCAGTTTGGAGCTTCTCACAACTCCCATCGTGGGAAAACCCCCATGTCCTCGTGATCCAACCCCCTTCAAGAAAGGGCCATCAGGGCAGAAAGTCCAACCGGAGCGATCGTCTGATCCTTGCCCTGACTTCAGATGCACGAGATCTCGATTGAGGTCTGTAGATTGTGCCTGCCATATCCTCACCCAGAAACCTAGGCTTAGCTTGGGTTCTCAGACTCCGTCCTCAGACTACTGGCCCACAGGCCCTCCATTTTGGCAATCCAGAACTACAATGCCGCACTCTGCCTGCCCTACAGAAGTAAAACATTGCCCTCAGGGCTACCCCGAAACCGCAAATGAGGATCAACCTGCACGCCATTCGGCTGTACCCCAAACATATAGGTTGACCTGGGCACTATTTCCCCTTCTGACCCAGCCTGAGCCTGGAACACCTGGTCCCACCCAGACAGCTGGCCGCACACTGAGCACATCGGACCCGCCATCGCCTTAGGTCGTCATCTCTTCCCAACTGCGGTTTTCAGGCTCCAGAACCTAGACCTTATCTCCAACCACTGCCCAGGGTTGAAAATGATGCAGAAATCAGAACTCTTTCCCCATGGCAAGACACCTTGTGTTTGGCATGTTGTCCAACGTTCAGTGTAGTTGAAACAAGCGTGGCCCATGAGGCCCAGCCCATGCTTGCGGGCCACATTGGTCACAAACACACATTGTGACCCTCAGCCTGAGCCCAGTCCTCAGGTAAGGCCTCTCAGGGCCTATATGAAGAGACAGCATATTGGGCTTGCCATGCCCCTAGGCCCCAATTTTTAACCATAGTTCGGGTTGTCCCTTCACTCTTCCCCAGGGCTCTGCTTTGGAATTCCTCTTTTGGTGGGACACCTGAGTTAACAAACCTGAAAGGAGTCCTCCCATCCCACAGATTGACGAAAAACAATTGGGATCGGGCCAAATCCACAGAGAGGAAGATTCGTCCATGGCCCATGAGTCCTCCCCAACATTCCACGGCCATCGCTGAAACAAAATCCAGAGACAAAAGCCTGAGCAAGCACCTCAGACTCGCTCATTCTTCATATCCTGAAGAGTTCTTCTCAGGGTTTGTAGATCGGGCGTGCCATACATACGTCCCCAAACTTAAGCTGAGTTTGGGTTTTCATCTTCTGTCCTAAAAGTCCTGGGCCACACTCCCTCCAGGCTGGGGCCCCTGGAGCCACACATTAGGACTGCCCCCACCCAATCCATGGGAATTCTGCCCATTCCATTGTCAAAAATCATACAAATTAGGAGTACCCTCCAAAGTCCCTGAGGCCATCCCAATAGTGTAGGTCGCCCGGGACAAAAAAGGGCGGTTGATACTGGCTGAGCATCTACCTCCACTCATCTACCTCCACTCATACCAAGAAGATTGAGCCAGACAGGACCCGAGGCCATTATCGGATCCATTGCTTAGGTTTACAGGCATGTCTCCTCAAAAGCCTGGATTCCAATACCAGCAGAGGGGATTTCCTGAGGCACCCATCAGAACAAATCTCGTCTCCACAAGGAAACTTGTGCATGGGAGCTATGGCAAAGCTTAGGAGAATACTTCAGTGTCCCGGTGCCACCTCCCCATTCCAAGGCCCTCATGGACACAAACACACGTTAGGACCCATCCTCTGAAAAGTGCATTTCAACTCAGCCACCCCGGTTGCTCCCGCAGATCCATTAGATCTAAACTGTTGTTGCTAGGAGACAATTGGAAGGCGAGGCGGAATTCCCAGGCATCCATCCTGGAACGGTGCTCTGGAGTCATTCCGTATGGGATGTCCTGGAGCTGTCCAACAGGTCTCAATTGTCCCGCAGAAGGAATCCTTGAAGGGGGCATCCCACATCTCCCAACGTGGAAAACCTCCATGGCCTCGAGATTCCGCTCCCTTCATGAAGGGGCCGTCATGCACAGAAACTCCAACCTGAGCCAACGTCGGATACTCGCCCTGACTTCAGATGCATGAGATGTTGGTTCAGATCTGCAGGGGGTACCTGCCGTGCCCTCACCCTGAATCCGAAGTCTAGCTTGTGTTCTCAGACTTCCGTCCTCACTCTCCTGGCCCCGAAGCCCTCAAGTTTGGCAATTCCGGACCGACAATGAAGCGCTCTGCCTGCCCTCTAGAAAAAATATATTGCCTAATGAGCAGCCCAGGCAGCTTAAATGAGGATAAACCTACACGGCACTCGAATGTACCCAAATTATATAGTCTAACCTGGGCACTAATGCACTGTCTGACACAACCTGAGCCCAGACCTGCTGAGCAACACCCAGACAGCTGACCGCAGGTTGAGCACATCAGAACCGCCATGGCCTTAAGTCATCATCTACTCCCTACCTCAGTTTTCAGGCTTCAGAACCTAGACCTTATCTCCAATCACTGCCCACGGGTGACTGTGATGCAGAAATCAGAACTCTTCCTGACCCATGGCAAGAAACCTTGTGGTTGGCATGTTGTCCAATGTTCAGTGTAGGAGAAACTAGCCTTCACACTGAGGCCCCGCCCATTCTTGCGTGCGACGAGAGCATAAACACGCATTGTGACCTCAGCGTGAGTCCTGTCCTCTAGTAAGTCCTCTCAGTGGCTGGATCATTAGATGTCATAATGGCCTTGACATGTCCCTAGTCCCCAAATTTAACCAGATTTCTGGTTGTCCAGTCGCCCCACCCCAGGGCTCTACTCTGAAATCCCTCAATTGGTGGGACATCTGAGGTTGAAAAACAAAATGAAACAAATCGACAACAACAAAAAACGGACTTCTTACATCCCCAGAATGACCCCAAACTCTTTGGACGGGACCGAACCCCCAGAGAGTAAGACTCGTCCATTTCCCATGAAGTCACCCGGCAATTTCACGACCATGAGTGACACGATATCCAGAGACATAAACTTGAGCAAGAGCCTCACACTCGCCCTTTTGTCATATCCCGAAGTGTTCTCCTCATGGTCTGTAGATCAGTCCTGCCATACCTATGACCCAAAACATAAGCCGAGTTTGTGTTTTCAGAAAACTGTCCAAACAGCTCTGGCCTACACACCCTACAGGCTCAGGGCCCTGGAGCCAAACCTGAGGACTGTACTTGCCCTCTCCAAGGGAATTGTATGTGCCCATTCCAATGGCCACAACCCTACTAGTAGGATAACCTCCAAAGTCCCTGAGGCCATCCCAATAGTTGTGGCTTCCCAGGACAAACAGGGGCAATCTGAGCCCATCTGAGCACCTACCTGCACTCAGACCCGTAGACTGATGTCCCCAGAGGTAAAAAGGAACGAACAGGCCCCTAGGCACTAATCGGATCCATTGCTTTGGTTTCCAGGCATCTCTCCTCAGAGGCCTGGATTTCAATACCAGCATATGGCTGTTTCTTGACTCACCCATTAGAACAAATCTCATCTACACATGGGAAACATGCACGTTGAAGCTGTGTCAAAGCCTCTGTTTAGGAGAACCCTTCAGGGCCCCAGGGCCACCGCTTCATTCCAAGGTCTCCATAGACACAAAAACATATTAGGACACATCCACAGGAGAGTCCATTTCAACTCAGCCTCCTCGGTTGCCCCCCACATCCAGCAGATCTAACCTGTCTTGTTGCTTGGAGACCATTGGAATGCGAGGTGGGCTACCCAGCCATCCATCCTTAGAACCCTGCTCGGAATCGTTGGCCTGGAGCCAACCAACAGGTCTCAATTGTCCTGCAGAAGAATCTTTGCAGTTTGGAGCTTCTCACAACTCCCATCGTGGGAAAACCCCCATGTCCTCGTGATCCAACCCCCTTCAAGAAAGGGCCATCAGGGCAGAAAGTCCAACCGGAGCGATCGTCTGATCCTTGCCCTGACTTCAGATGCACGAGATCTCGATTGAGGTCTGTAGATTGTGCCTGCCATATCCTCACCCAGAAACCTAGGCTTAGCTTGGGTTCTCAGACTCCGTCCTCAGACTACTGGCCCACAGGCCCTCCATTTTGGCAATCCAGAACTACAATGCCGCACTCTGCCTGCCCTACAGAAGTAAAACATTGCCCTCAGGGCTACCCCGAAACCGCAAATGAGGATCAACCTGCACGCCATTCGGCTGTACCCCAAACATATAGGTTGACCTGGGCACTATTTCCCCTTCTGACCCAGCCTGAGCCTGGAACACCTGGTCCCACCCAGACAGCTGGCCGCACACTGAGCACATCGGACCCGCCATCGCCTTAGGTCGTCATCTCTTCCCAACTGCGGTTTTCAGGCTCCAGAACCTAGACCTTATCTCCAACCACTGCCCAGGGTTGAAAATGATGCAGAAATCAGAACTCTTTCCCCATGGCAAGACACCTTGTGTTTGGCATGTTGTCCAACGTTCAGTGTAGTTGAAACAAGCGTGGCCCATGAGGCCCAGCCCATGCTTGCGGGCCACATTGGTCACAAACACACATTGTGACCCTCAGCCTGAGCCCAGTCCTCAGGTAAGGCCTCTCAGGGCCTATATGAAGAGACAGCATATTGGGCTTGCCATGCCCCTAGGCCCCAATTTTTAACCATAGTTCGGGTTGTCCCTTCACTCTTCCCCAGGGCTCTGCTTTGGAATTCCTCTTTTGGTGGGACACCTGAGTTAACAAACCTGAAAGGAGTCCTCCCATCCCACAGATTGACGAAAAACAATTGGGATCGGGCCAAATCCACAGAGAGGAAGATTCGTCCATGGCCCATGAGACCTCCCCAACATTCCACGGCCATCGCTGAAACAAAATCCAGAGACAAAAGCCTGAGCAAGCACCTCAGACTCGCTCATTTTTCATATCCTGAAGAGTTCTTCTCAGGGTTTGTAGATCGGGCGTGCCATACATACGTCCCCAAACTTAAGCTGAGTTTGGGTTTTCATCTTCTGTCCTAAAAGTCCTGGGCCACACTCCCTCCAGGCTGCGGCCCCTGGAGCCACACATTAGGACTGCCCCCACCCAATCCATGGGAATTCTGCCCATTCCATTGTCAAAAATCATACAAATTAGGAGTACCCTCCAAAGTCCCTGAGGCCATCCCAATAGTGTCGGTCGCCCGGGACAAAAAAGGGCGGTTGATACTGGCTGAGCATCTACCTCCACTCATCTACCTCCACTCATACCAAGAAGATTGAGCCAGACAGGACCCGAGGCCATTATCGGATCCATTGCTTAGGTTTACAGGCATGTCTCCTCAAAAGCCTGGATTCCAATACCAGCAGAGGGGATTTCCTGAGGCACCCATCAGAACAAATCTCGTCTCCACAAGGAAACTTGTGCATGGGAGCTATGGCAAAGCTTAGGAGAATACTTCAGTGTCCCGGTGCCACCTCCCCATTCCAAGGCCCTCATGGACACAAACACACGTTAGGACCCATCCTCTGAAAAGTGCATTTCAACTCAGCCACCCCGGTTGCTCCCGCAGATCCATTAGATCTAAACTGTCTTGTGCTAGGAGACAATTGGAAGGCGAGGCGGAATTCCCAGGCATCCATCCTGGAACGGTGCTCTGGAGTCATTCCGTATGGGATGTCCTGGAGCTGTCCAACAGGTCTCAATTGTCCCGCAGAAGGAATCCTTGAAGGGGGCATCCCACATCTCCCAACGTGGAAAACCTCCATGGCCTCGAGATTCCGCTCCCTTCATGAAGGGGCCGTCATGCACAGAAACTCCAACCTGAGCCAACGTCGGATACTCGCCCTGACTTCAGATGCATGAGATGTTGGTTCAGATCTGCAGGGGGTACCTGCCGTGCCCTCACCCTGAATCCGAAGTCTAGCTTGTGTTCTCAGACTTCCGTCCTCACTCTCCTGGCCCCGAAGCCCTCAAGTTTGGCAATTCCGGACCGACAATGAAGCGCTCTGCCTGCCCTCTAGAAAAAATATATTGCCTAATGAGCAGCCCAGGCAGCTTAAATGAGGATAAACCTACACGGCACTCGAATGTACCCAAATTATATAGTCTAACCTGGGCACTAATGCACTGTCTGACACAACCTGAGCCCAGACCTGCTGAGCAACACCCAGACAGCTGACCGCAGGTTGAGCACATCAGAACCGCCATGGCCTTAGTCATCATCTTCTCCCTACTTCAGTTTTCAGGCTTCAGAACCTAGACCTTATCTCCAATCACTGCCCACGGGTGACTGTGATGCAGAAATCAGAACTCTTCCTGACCCATGGCAAGAAACCTTGTGGTTGGCATGTTGTCCAACGTTCAGTGTAGGAGAAACTAGCCTTCACACTGAAGCCCCGCCCATTCTTGCGTGCGACGAGAGCATAAACACGCATTGTGACCTCAGCGTGAGTCCTGTCCTCTAGTAAGTCCTCTCAGTGGCTGGACCATTAGATGTCATAATGACCTTGACATGTCCCTAGTCCCCAAATTTAACCAGATTTCTGGTTGTCCAGTCGCCCCACCCCAGGGCTCTACTCTGAAATCCCTCAATTGGTGGGACATCTGAGGTTTAAAAACAAAATGAAACAAATCGACAACAACAAAAAACGGACTTCTTACATCCCCAGAATGACCCCAAACTCTTTGGACGGGACCGAACCCCCAGAGAGTAAGACTCGTCCATTTCCCATGTAGTCACCCGGCAATTTCACGACCATGAGTGACACGATATCCAGAGACAAAAACTTGAGCAAGAGCCTCACACTCGCCCTTTTTTCATATCCCGAAGTGTTCTCCTCATGGTCTGTAGATCAGTCCTGCCATACCTATGACCCAAAACATAAGCCGAGTTTGTGTTTTCAGAAAACTGTCCAAACAGCTCTGGCCTACACACCCTACAGGCTCAGGGCCCTGGAGCCAAACCTGAGGACTGTACTTGCCCTCTCCAAGGGAATTGTATGTGCCCATTCCAATGGCCACAACCCTACTAGTAGGATAACCTCCAAAGTCCCTGAGGCCATCCCAATAGTTGTGGCTTCCCAGGACAAACAGGGGCAATCTGAGCCCATCTGAGCACCTACCTGCACTCAGACCCGTAGACTGATGTCCCCAGAGGTAAAAAGGAACGAACAGGCCCCTAGGCACTAATCGGATCCATTGCTTTGGTTTCCAGGCCTCTCTCCTCAGAGGCCTGGATTTCAATACCAGCATATGGCTGTTTCTTCACTCACCCATTAGAACAAATCTCATCTACACATGGGAAACATGCACGTTGAAGCTGTGTCAAAGCCTCTGTTTAGGAGAACCCTTCAGGGCCCCATGGGCCACCGCTTCATTCCAAGGTCTCCATAGACACAAAAACATATTAGGACACATCCACAGGAGAGTCCATTTCAACTCAGCCTTCTCGGTTGCCCCCCACATCCAGCAGATCTAACCTGTCTTGTTGCTTGGAGACCATTGGAATGCGAGGTGGGCTACCCAGCCATCCATCCTTAGAACCCTGCTCGGAGTCGTTGGCCTGGAGCAAACCAACAGGTCTCAATTGTCCTGCAGAAGAATCTTTGCAGTTTGGAGCTTCTCACAACTCCCAAAGTGGGAAAACCCCCATGTCCTCGTGATCCAACCCCCTTCAAGAACGGGCCATCAGGGCAGAAAGTCCAACCTGAGCGATCGTCTGATCCTTGCCATGACTTCAGATGCACGAGATCTCTATTGAAATCTGTAGATTGTGCCTGCCATATAATCACCCAGAATCCTAGGCCTAGCTTCGGTTCTCAGACTCCGTCCTCAGACTACTGGCCCACAAGCCCTCCAGTTGGGCCATCCAGAACTACAATGCCGCACTCTGCCTGCCCTACAGAAGTAAAACATTGCCCTCAGGGCTACCCCGAAACCCCAAATGAGAATCAACCTGCACGCCATTCGGCATACCCCAAACATATAGGCTGACCTGGGCACTATTTCCCCCTCTGACCCAGCCTGAGCCTGGACCTCCTGGTCCCACCCAGACAGCTGGCCGCACACAGAGCACATCGGACCCGCCATGGCCTTAGGTCGTCATCTCTTCCCAACTGCGGTTTTCAGGCTCCAGAACCTAGACCTTATCTCCAACCACTGCCCAGGGTTGAAAATGATGCAGAAATCAGAACTCTTTCCCCATGGCAAGAAACCTTGTGGTTGGCATGTTGTCCAACGTTCAGTGTAGTTGAAACAAGTGTGGCCCATGAGGCCCAGCCCATGCTTGCGGGCCACATTGGTCACAAACACACATTGTGACCCTCAGCCTGAGCCCAGTCCTCAGGTAAGGCCTCTCAGGGCCTATATGAAGAGACAGGATATTGGGCTTGCCATGACCCTAGGCCCCAATTTTTAACCATAGTTCGGGTTGTCCCTTCACTCTTCCCCAGGGCTCTGCTTTGGAATTCCTCTTTTGGTGGGACACCTGAGGTAACAAACCTGAAAGGAGTCCTCCCATCCCACAGATTGACGAAAAACAATTGGGATCGGGCCAAATCCACAGAGAGGAAGATTCGTCCATGGCCCATGAGACCTCCCCAACATTCCACGGCCATCGCTGAAACAAAATCCAGAGACAAAAGCCTGAGCAAGCACCTCAGACTCGCTCATTCTTCATATCCTGAAGAGTTCTTCTCAGGGTTTGTAGATCGGGCGTGCCATACCTACGTCCCCAAACTTAAGCTGAGTTTGGGTTTTCATCTTCTGTCCTAAAAGTCCTGGGCCACACTCCCTCCAGGCTGGGGCCCCTGGAGCCACACATTAGGACTGCCCCCACCCAATCCATGGGAATTCTGCCCATTCCATTGTCAAAAATCATACAAATTAGGAGTACCCTCCAAAGTCCCTGAGGCCATCCCAATAGTGTAGGTCGCCCGGGACAAAAAAGGGCGGTTGATACTGGCTGAGCATCTACCTCCACTCATCTACCTCCACTCATACCAAGAAGATTGAGCCAGACAGGACCCGAGGTCATTATCGGATCCATTGCTTTGGTTTACAGGCATGTCTCCTCAAAAGCCTGGATTCCAATACCAGCAGAGGGGATTTCCTGAGGCACCCATCAGAACAAATCTCGTCTCCACAAGGAAACTTGTGCATGGGAGCTATGGCAAAGCTTAGGAGAATACTTCAGTGTCCCGGTGCCACCTCCCCATACCAAGGCCCTCATGGACACAAACACACGTTAGGACCCATCCTCTGAAAAGTGCATTTCAACTCAGCCACCCCGGTTGCTCCCGCAGATCCATTAGATCTAAACTGTCTTGTTGCTAGGAGACAATTGGAAGGCGAGGCGGAATTCCCAGGCATCCATCCTGGAACGGTGCTCTGGAGTCATTCCGTATGGGATGTCCTGGAGCTGTCCAACAGGTCTCAATTGTCCCGCAGAAGGAATCCTTGAAGGGGGCATCCCACATCTCCCAACGTGGAAAACCTCCATGGCCTCGAGATTCCGCTCCCTTCATGAAGGGGCCGTCATGCACAGAAACTCCAACCTGAGCCAACGTCGGATACTCGCCCTGACTTCAGATGCATGAGATGTTGGTTCAGATCTGCAGGGGGTACCTGCCGTGCCGTCACCCTGAATCCGAAGTCTAGCTTGTGTTCTCAGACTTCCGTCCTCACTCTCCTGGCCCCGAAGCCCTCAAGTTTGGCAATTCCGGACCGACAATGAAGCGCTCTGCCTGCCCTCTAGAAAAAATATATTGCCTAATGAGCAGCCCAGGCAGCTTAAATGAGGATAAACCTACACGGCACTCGAATGTACCCAAATTATATAGTCTAACCTGGGCACTAATGCACTGTCTGACACAACCTGAGCCCAGACCTGCTGAGCAACACCCAGACAGCTGACCGCAGGTTGAGCACATCAGAACCGCCATGGCCTTAAGTCATCATCTTCTCCCTACCTCAGTTTTCAGGCTTCAGAACCTAGACCTTATCTCCAATCACTGCCCACGGGTGACTGTGATGCAGAAATCAGAACTCTTCCTGACCCATGGCAAGAAACCTTGTGGTTGGCATGTTGTCCAACGTTCAGTGTAGGAGAAACTAGCCTTCACACTGAGGCCCCGCCCATTCTTGCGTGCGACGAGAGCATAAACACGCATTGTGACCTCAGCGTGAGTCCTGTCCTCTAGTAAGTCCTCTCAGTGGCTGGACCATTAGATGTCATAATGGCCTTGACATGTCCCTAGTCCCCAAATTTAACCAGATTTCTGGTTGTCCAGTCGCCCCACCCCAGGGCTCTACTCTGAAATCCCTCAATTGGTGGGACATCTGAGGTTGAAAAACAAAATGAAACAAATCGACAACAACAAAAAACGGACTTCTTACATCCCCAGAATGACCCCAAACTCTTTGGACGGGACCGAACCCCCAGAGAGTAAGACTCGTCCATTTCCCATGAAGTCACCGGCAATTTCACGACCATGAGTGACACGATATCCAGAGACAAAAACTTGAGCAAGAGCCTCACACTCGCCCTTTTTTCATATCCCGAAGTGTTCTCCTCATGGTCTGTAGATCAGTCCTGCCATACCTATGACCCAAAACATAAGCCGAGTTTGTGTTTTCAGAAAACTGTCCAAACAGCTCTGGCCTACACACCCTACAGGCTCAGGGCCCTGGAGCCAAACCTGAGGACTGTACTTGCCCTCTCCAAGGGAATTGTATGTGCCCATTCCAATGGCCACAACCCTACTAGTAGGATAACCTCCAAAGTCCCTGAGGCCATCCCAATAGTTGTGGCTTCCCAGGACAAACAGGGGCAATCTGAGCCCATCTGAGCACCTACCTGCACTCAGACCCGTAGACTGATGTCCCCAGAGGTAAAAAGGAACGAACAGGCCCCTAGGCACTAATCGGATCCATTGCTTTGGTTTCCAGGCATCTCTCCTCAGAGGCCTGGATTTCAATACCAGCATATGGCTGTTTCTTGACTCACCCATTAGAACAAATCTCATCTACACATGGGAAACATGCACGTTGAAGCTGTGTCAAAGCCTCTGTTTAGGAGAACCCTTCAGGGCCCCAGGGCCACCGCTTCATTCCAAGGTCTCCATAGACACAAAAACATATTAGGACACATCCACAGGAGAGTCCATTTCAACTCAGCCTCCTCGGTTGCCCCCCACATCCAGCAGATCTAACCTGTCTTGTTGCTTTGAGACCATTGGAATGCGAGGTGGGCTACCCAGCCATCCATCCTTAGAACCCTCCTCGGAATCGTTGGCCTGGAGCCAACCAACAGGTCTCAATTGTCCTGCAGAAGAATCTTTGCAGTTTGGAGCTTCTCACAACTCCCAAAGTGGGAAAACCCCCATGACCTCGTGATCCAACCCCCTTCAAGAAAGGGCCATCAGGGCAGAAAGTCCAACCTGAGCGATCGTCTGATCCTTGCCCTGACTTCAGATGCACGAGATCTCGATTGAGGTCTGTAGATTGTGCCTGCCATATCCTCACCCAGAAACCTAGGCTTAGCTTGGGTTCTCAGACTCCGTCCTCAGACTAGTGGCCCACAGGCCCTCCATTGTGGCAATCCAGAACTACAATGCCGCACTCTGCCTGCCCTACAGAAGTAAAACATTGCCCTCAGGGCTACCCCGAAACCGCAAATGAGGATCAACCTGCACGCCATTCGGCTGTACCCCAAACATATAGGTTGACCTGGGCACTATTTCCCCTTCTGACCCAGCATGAGCCTAGACCTCCTGGTCCCATCCAGACAGCTGTCCGCACACTGAGCACATCGGACCCGCCATGGCCTTAGGTCGTCATCTCTTCCCAACTGCGGTTTTCAGGCTCCAGAACCTAGACCTTATCTCCAACCACTGCCCAGGGTTGAAAATGATGCAGAAATCAGAACTCTTTCCCCATGGCAAGACACCTTGTGTTTGGCATGTTGTCCAACGTTCAGTGTAGTTGAAACAAGCGTGGCCCATGAGGCCCAGCCCATGCTTGCGGGCCACATTGGTCACAAACACACATTGTGACCCTCAGCCTGAGCCCAGTCCTCAGGTAAGGCCTCTCAGGGCCTATATGAAGAGACAGCATATTGGGCTTGCCATGCCCCTAGGCCCCAATTTTTAACCATAGTTCGGGTTGTCCCTTCACTCTTCCCCAGGGCTCTGCTTTGGAATTCCTCTTTTGGTGGGACACCTGAGTTAACAAACCTGAAAGGAGTCCTCCCATCCCACAGATTGACGAAAAACAATTGGGATCGGGCCAAATCCACAGAGAGGAAGATTCGTCCATGGCCCATGAGACCTCCCCAACATTCCACGGCCATCGCTGAAACAAAATCCAGAGACAAAAGCCTGAGCAAGCACCTCAGACTCGCTCATTCTTCATATCCTGAAGAGTTCTTCTCAGGGTTTGTAGATCGGGCGTGCCATACCTACGTCCCCAAACTTAAGCTGAGTTTGGGTTTTCATCTTCTGTCCTAAAAGTCCTGGGCCACACTCCCTCCAGGCTGGGGCCCCTGGAGCCACACATTAGGACTGCCCCCACCCAATCCATGGGAATTCTGCCCATTCCATTGTCAAAAATCATACAAATTAGGAGTACCCTCCAAAGTCCCTGAGGCCATCCCAATAGTGTAGGTCGCCCGGGACAAAAAAGGGCGGTTGATACTGGCTGAGCATCTACCTCCACTCATCTACCTCCACTCATACCAAGAAGATTGAGCCAGACAGGACCCGAGGCCATTATCGGATCCATTGCTTAGGTTTACAGGCATGTCTCCTCAAAAGCCTGGATTCCAATACCAGCAGAGGGGATTTCCTGAGGCACCCATCAGAACAAATCTCGTCTCCACAAGGAAACTTGTGCATGGGAGCTATGGCAAAGCTTAGGAGAATACTTCAGTGTCCCGGTGCCACCTCCCCATTCCAAGGCCCTCATGGACACAAACACACGTTAGGACCCATCCTCTGAAAAGTGCATTTCAACTCAGCCACCCCGGTTGCTCCCGCAGATCCATTAGATCTAAACTGTCTTGTGCTAGGAGACAATTGGAAGGCGAGGCGGAATTCCCAGGCATCCATCCTGGAACGGTGCTCTGGAGTCATTCCGTATGGGATGTCCTGGAGCTGTCCAACAGGTCTCAATTGTCCCGCAGAAGGAATCCTTGAAGGGGGCATCCCACATCTCCCAACGTGGAAAACCTCCATGGCCTCGAGATTCCGCTCCCTTCATGAAGGGGCCGTCATGCACAGAAACTCCAACCTGAGCCAACGTCGGATCCTCGCCCTGACTTCAGATGCATGAGATGTTGGTTCAGATCTGCAGGGGGTACCTGCCGTGCCCTCACCCTGAATCCGAAGTCTAGCTTGTGTTCTCAGACTTCCGTCCTCACTCTCCTGGCCCCGAAGCCCTCAAGTTTGGCAATTCCGGACCGACAATGAAGCGCTCTGCCTGCCCTCTAGAAAAAATATATTGCCTAATGAGCAGCCCAGGCAGCTTAAATGAGGATAAACCTACACGGCACTCGAATGTACCCAAATTATATAGTCTAACCTGGGCACTAATGCACTGTCTGACACAACCTGAGCCCAGACCTGCTGAGCAACACCCAGACAGCTGACCGCAGGTTGAGCACATCAGAACCGCCATGGCCTTAAGTCATCATTTTCTCCCTACCTCAGTTTTCAGGCTTCAGAACCTAGACCTTATCTCCAATCACTGCCCACGGGTGACTGTGATGCAGAAATCAGAACTCTTCCTGACCCATGGCAAGAAACCTTGTGGTTGGCATGTTGTCCAACGTTCAGTGTAGGAGAAACTAGCCTTCACACTGAGGCCCCGCCCATTCTTGCGTGCGACGAGAGCATAAACACGCATTGTGACCTCAGCGTGAGTCCTGTCCTCTAGTAAGTCCTCTCAGTGGCTGGACTATTAGATGTCATAATGGCCTTGACATGTCCCTAGTCCCCAAATTTAACCAGATTTCTGGTTGTCCAGTCGCCCCACCCCAGGGCTCTACTCTGAAATCCCTCAATTGGTGGGACATCTGAGGTTGAAAAACAAAATGAAACAAATCGACAACAACAAAAAACGGACTTCTTACATCCCCAGAATGACCCCAAACTCTTTGGACGGGACCGAACCCCCAGAGAGTAAGACTCGTCCATTTCCCATGAAGTCACCCGGCAATTTCACGACCATGAGTGACACGATATCCAGAGACAAAAACTTGAGCAAGAGCCTCACACTCGCCCTTTTTTCATATCCCGAACTGTTCTCCTCATGGTCTGTAGATCAGTCCTGCCATACCTATGACCCAAAACATAAGCCGAGTTTGTGTTTTCAGAAAACTGTCCAAACAGCTCTGGCCTACACACCCTACAGGCTCAGGGCCCTGGAGCCAAACCTGAGGACTGTACTTGCCCTCTCCAAGGGAATTGTATGTGCCCATTCCAATGGCCACAACCCTACTAGTAGGATAACCTCCAAAGTCCCTGAGGCCATCCCAATAGTTGTGGCTTCCCAGGACAAACAGGGGCAATCTGAGCCCATCTGAGCACCTACCTGCACTCAGACCCGTAGACTGATGTCCCCAGAGGTATAAAGGAACGAACAGGCCCCTAGGCACTAATCGGATCCATTGCTTTGGTTTCCAGGCATCTCTCCTCAGAGGCCTGGATTTCAATACCAGCATATGGCTGTTTCTTGACTCACCCATTAGAACAAATCTCATCTACACATGGGAAACATGCACGTTGAAGCTGTGTCAAAGCCTCTGTTTAGGAGAACCCTTCAGGGCCCCAGGGCCACCGCTTCATTCCAAGGTCTCCATAGACACAAAAACATATTAGGACACATCCACAGGAGAGTCAATTTCAACTCAGCCTTCTCGGTTGCCCCCCACATCCAGCAGATCTAACCTGTCTTGTTGCTTGGAGACAATTGGAATGCGAGGTGGGCTACCCAGCCATCCATCCTTAGAACCCTGCTCGGAGTCGTTGGCCTGGAGCAAACCAACAGGTCTCAATTGTCCTGCAGAAGAATCTTTGCAGTTTGGAGCTTCTCACAACTCCCAAAGTGGGAAAACCCCCATGTCCTCGTGATCCAACCCCCTTCAAGAACGGGCCATCAGGGCAGAAAGTCCAACCTGAGCGATCGTCTGATACTTGCCCTGACTTCAGATGCACGAGATCTCTATTGAAATCTGTAGATTGTGCCTGCCATATAATCACCCAGAATCCTAGGCCTAGCTTCGGTTCTCAGAATCCGTCCTGAGACTACTGGCCCACAAGCCCTCCAGTTGGGCCATCCAGAACTACAATGCCGCACTCTGCCTGCCCTACAGAAGTAAAACATTGCCCTCAGGGCTACCCCGAAACCCCAAATGAGAATCATCCTGCACGCCATTCGGCATACCCCAAACATATAGGCTGACCTGGGCACTATTTCCCCCTCTGACCCAGCCTGAGCCTGGACCTCCTGGTCCCACCCAGACAGCTGGCCGCACACAGAGCACATCGGACCCGCCATGGCCTTAGGTCGTCATCTCTTCCCAACTGCGGTTTTCAGGCTCCAGAACCTAGACCTTATCTCCAACCACTGCCCAGGGTTGAAAATGATGCAGAAATCAGAACTCTTTCCCCATGGCAAGAAACCTTGTGGTTGGCATGTTGTCCAACGTTCAGTGTAGTTGAAACAAGTGTGGCCCATGAGGCCCAGCCCATGCTTGCGGGCCACATTGGTCACAAACACACATTGTGACCCTGAGCCTGAGCCCAGTCCCCAGGTAAGGCCTCTCAGGGCCTATATGAAGAGACAGGATATTGGGCTTGCCATGTCCCTAGGCCCCAATTTTTAACCATAGCTCGGGTTGTCCCTTCACTCTTCCCCAGGGCTCTGCTTTGGAATTCCTCTTTTGGTGGGACACCTGAGGTAACAAACCTGAAAGGAGTCCTCCCATCCCACAGATTGACGAAAAACAATTGGGATCACGCCAAATCCACAGAGAGGAAGATTCGTCCATGGCCCATGAGACCTCCCCAACATTCCACGGCCATCGCTGAAACAAAATCCAGAGACAAAAGCCTGAGCAAGCGCCTCAGACTCGCTCATTCTTCATATCCTGAAGAGTTCTTCTCATGGTTTGTAGATCGGGCGTGCCATACCTACGTCCCCAAACTTAAGCTGAGTTTGTGTTTTCAGTCTTCTGTCCTCAAAGTCCTGGGCCACACTCCCTCCAGGCTGGGGCCCCTGGAGCCACACATTAGGACTGCCCCCACCCAATCCATGGCAATTCTGCCCATTCCATTGTCAAAAATCGTACAAATTAGGAGAACCCTCCAAAGTCCCTGAGGCCATCCCAAAAGTGTAGGTCGCCCGGGACAAAAAAGGGCGGTTGATACCGGCTGAGCATCTACCTCCACTCATCTACCTCCACTCATACCAAGAAGATTGAACCAGACAGGAACCGAGGCCATTATCGGATCCATTGCTTTGGTTTACAGGCATGTCTGCTGAAAAGCCTGGATTCCAATACCAGCAGAGGGGATTTCCTGAGGCACCCATCAGAACAAATCTCGTCTCCACAAGGAAACTTGTGCATGGGAGCTATGCCAAAGCTTAGGAGAATACTTCAGGGTCCCGGTGCCACCTCCCCATTCCAAGGCCCTCATGGACACAAACACACGTTAGGACCCATCCTCTGGAAAGTGCCTTTCAACTCAGCCACACCGGTTGCTCCCGCAGATCCATTAGATCTAAACTGTCTTGTTGCTAGGAGACAATTGGAAGGCGAGGCGGACTTCCCAGGCATCCATCCTCGAACGGTGCTCTGGAGTCATTCCATATGGGATGTCCTGGAGCTGTCCAACAGGTCTCAATTGTCCCGCAGAAGGAATCCTTGAAGGGGGCATCCCACATCTCCCAACGTGGAAAACCTCCATGGCCTCGAGATTCCGCTCCCTTCATGAAGGGGCCGTCTTGCACAGAAACTCCAACCTGAGCCAACGTCGGATCCTCGCCCTGACTTCCGATGCATGAGATATTGGTTCAGATCTGCAGGGGGTACCTGCCGTGCCCTCACCCTGAATCCGAAGTCTAGCTTGTGTTCTCAGACTTCCGTCCTCACTCTCCTGGCCCCGAAGCCCTCAAGTTTGGCAATTCCGGACCGACAATGAAGCACTCTGCCTGCCCTCTAGAAAAAATATATTGCCTAATGAGCAGCCCAGGCAGCTTAAATGAGGATAAACCTACACGGCACTCGAATGTACCCAAATTATATAGTCTAACCTGGGCACTAATGCACTGTCTGACACAACCTGAGCCCGGACCTGCTGACCAACACCCAGACAGCTGACCGCACGCTGAGCACATCAGACCCGCCATGGCCTTAGGTCATCATCACTTCCCTACCTCAGTTTTCAGGCTTCAGAACCTAGACCTTATCTCCAATCACTGCCCACGGGTGACTGTGATGCAGAAATCAGAACTCTTCCTGACCCATGGCAAGAAACCTTGTGGTTGGCATGTTGTCCAACGTTCAGTGTAGGAGAAAACAGCATTCACCCTGAGGCCCCGCCCATTCTTGAGTGCGACGAGAGCATAAACACGCATTGTGACCTCAGCGTGAGTCCTGTCCTCTAGTAAGTCCTCTCAGTTGCTGGACCATTAGATGTCATAATGGGCTTGACATGTCCCAAGTCCCCTATTTTTAACCAGATTTCTGGTTGTCCAGCCGCCCCACCCCAGGGCTCTACTCTGGATTCCCTCATTTGGTGGGACATCTGAGGTTGAAAAACAAAATGAAACAAATCGACAACAACAACAAAAAAACGGACTTCTTCCATCCCCAGAATGACCCCAAACTCTTTGGACGGGACCGAACCCCCAGAAAGTAAGACTCGTCCATTTCCCATGAAGTCACCCGGCAATTCACGACCATGAGTGACACGATATCCAGAGACAAAAACTTGAGCAAGAGCCTTACACTCGCCCTTTTTTCATATCCCGAAGTGTTCTCCTCATGGTCTGTATATCAGTCCTGCCATACCTATGACCCAAAACATAAGCCGAGTTTGTGTTTTCAGACAACTGTCCAAACAGCTCTGGCCTACACACCCTACAGGCTCAGGGCCCTGGAGCCAAACCTGAGGACTGTACTTGCCCTCTCCAAGGGAATTGTATGTGCCCATTCCAATGGCCACAACCCTACTAGTAGGATAACCTCCAAAGTCCCTGAGGCCATCCCAATAGTTCTGGCTTCCCAGGACAAACAGGGGCAATCTGAGCCCATCTGAGCACCTACCTGCACTCAGACCCGTAGACTGATGTCCCCAGAGGTAAAAAGGAACGAATAGGCCCCTAGGCACTAATCGGATCCATTGCTTTGGTTTCCAGGCATCTCTCCTCAGAGGCCTGGATTTCAATACCAGCATATGAATGTTTCTTCACTCACCCATCAGAACAAATCTCATCTACACATGGGAAACATGCACGTTGGAGCTGTGTCAAAGCCTCTGTTTAGGAGAACCCTTCAGGGCCCCAGGGCCACCGCTTCATTCCAAGGTCTCCATAGACACAAAAACATATTAGGACACATCCACAGGAGAGTCCATTTCAACTCAGCCTCCTCGGTTGCCCCCCACATCCAGCAGATCTAACCTGTCTTGTTGCTTGGAGACAATTGGAATGCGAGGTGGGCTACCCAGCCATCCATCCTTAGAACCCTGCTCGGAATCGTTGGCCTGGAGCCAACCAACAGGTCTCAATTGTCCTGCAGAAGAATCTTTGCAGTTTGGAGCTTCTCACAACTCCCATCGTGGGAAAACCCCCATGTCCTCGTGATCCAACCCCCTTCAAGAAAGGGCCATCAGGGCAGAAAGTCCAACCTGAGCGATTGTCTGATGCTTGCCCTGACTTCAGATGCACGAGATCTCTATTGAGGACTGTAGATTGTGCCTGCCATATCCTCACCCAGAAACCGAGGCCTAGCTTGGGATCTCAGATTCCGTCGTCAGACTACTGGCTCACAAGCACTCCAGTTGGGCAATCCAGAACTACAATGCCGCACTCTGCCTGCACTACAGAAGTAAAACATTGCCCTCAGGGCTACCCCGAAATCCCAAATGAGGTCAACCTGCACGCCATTCGGCTGTACCCCAAACATTTAGGCTGACCTGGGCACTATTTTCCCTTCTGACCCAGCATGAGCCTAGACCTCCTGGTCCCATCCAGACAGCTGTCCGCACACTGAGCACATCGGACCCGCCATGGCCTTAGGTCGTTATCTCTTCCCAACTGCGGTTTTCAGGCTCCAGAACCTAGACCTTATCTCCAACCACTGCCCAGGGTTGAAAATGATGCAGAAATCAGAACTCTTTCCCCATGGCAAGAAACCTTGTGGTTGGCATGTTGTCCAACGTTCAGTGTAGTTGAAACAAGCGTGGCCCATCAGGCCCAGCCCATGCTTGCAGGGCACTTTGGTCACAAACACACATTGTGACCCTCAGCCTGAGCCCACTCCTCAGGTAAGGCCTCTCAGGGCCTATATGAAGAGACAGGATATTGGGCTTGCCATATCCCCTAGGCCCAATTTTTAATCATAGTTCGGGTTGTCCTTTCACTCTTCCCCAGGGCTCTGCTTTGGAATTCCTCTTTTGGTGGGACACCTGAGGTAACAAACCTGAAAGGAGTAGTCCCATCCCACAGATTGACGAAAAATAATTGGAATCGGGCCAAATCCACAGAGAGGAAGATTCGTCCATGGCCCATGAGACCTCCCCAACATTCCACGGCCATTGCTGAAACATAATCCAGAGACAAAAGCCTGAGCAAGCACCTCAGACTCGCTCATTCTTCATATCCTGAAGAGTTCTTCTCATGGTTTGTAGATCGCGCGTGCCATACCTACGTCCCCAAACTTAAGCTGAGTTTGTGTTTTCAGTCTTCTGTCCTCAAAGTCCTGGGCCACACTCCCTCCAGGCTGGGGCCCCTGGAGCCACACATTAGGACTGCCCCCACCCAATCCATGGGAATTCTGCCCATTCCATTGTCAAAAATCGTACAAATTAGGAGAACCCTCCAAAGTCCCTGAGGCCATCCCAATAGTGTAGGCCGCCCGGGACACAAAAGGGCGGGTGAAACCGGCTGAGCATCTACCTCCACTCATCTACCTCCACTCATACCAAGAAGATTGAACCAGACAGGACCCGAGGCCATTATCGGATCCATTGCTTTGGTTTACAGGCATGTCTCCTCAAAAGCCTGGATTCCAATACCAGCAGAGGGGATTTCCTGAGGCACCCATCAGAACAAATCTCGTCTCCACAAGGAAACTTGTGCATGGGAGCTATTCCAAAGATTAGGAGAATACTTCAGGGTCCCGGTGCCACCTCCCCATTCCAAGGCCCTCATGGACACAAACACACGTTAGGACCCATCCTCTGGAAAGTGCATTTCAACTCAGCCACACCGGTTGCTCCCGCAGATCCATTAATCTAAACTGTCTTGTTGCTAGGAGACAATTGGAAGGCGAGGCGGACTTCCCAGGCATCCATCCTCGAAAGGTGCTCTGGAGTCATTCCATATGGGATGTCCTGGAGCTGTCCAACAGGTCTCAATTGTCCCGCAGAAGGAATCCTTGAAGGGGGCATCCCACATCTCCCAACGTGGAAAACCTCCATGGCCTCGAGATTCCGCTCCCTTCATGAAGGGGCCGTCATGCACAGAAACTCCAACCTGAGCCAACGTCGGATCCTCGCCATGTCTTCAGATGCATGAGATATTGGTTCAGATCTGCAGGGTTTTCCTGCCGTGCCCTCACCCTGAATCCCAAGAATAGCTTGTGTTCTCAGACTTCCGTCCTCACTCTCCTGGCCCCGAAGTCCTCTAGTTTGGCAATTCCGGACCGACAATGAAGCACTCTGCCTGCCCTCTAGAAAAAATATATTGCCTAATGAGCAGCCCAGGCAGCTTAAAAGAGAATAAACCTACACGGCACTCGAATGTACCCAAATTATATAGTCTAACCTGGGCACTAATGCACTGTCTGACACAACCTGAGCCCGGACATGCTGACCAACACCCAGACAGCTGACCACACCCTGAGCACATCAGACCCGCCATGGCCTTAGGTCATCATCTCTTCCCTACCTCAGTTTTCAAGCTTCAGAACCTAGACCTTATCTCCAATCACAGCCCACGGGTGACTGTGATGCAGAAATCAGAACTCTTCCTGACCCATGGCAAGAAACCTTGTGGTTGGCATGTTGTCCAACGTTCAGTGTAGGAGAAACCAGCATTCACCCTGAGGCCCCGCCCATTCTTGAGTGCGACGAGAGCATAAACACGCATTGTGACCTCAGCGTGAGTCCTGTCCTCTAGTAAGTCCTCTCAGTGGCTGGACCATTAGATGTCATAATGGGCTTGACATGTCCCTAGTCCCCAATTTTTAACCAGATTTCTGGTTGTCCAGTCGCCCCACCCCAGGGCTCTACTCTGGAATCCCTCATTTGGTGGGACATCTGAGGTTGAAAAACAAAATGAAACAAATCGACAACAACAATAAAAAAACGGACTTCTTCCATCCCCAGAATGACCGCAAACTCTTTGGACGGGACCGAACCCCCAGAAAGTAAGACTCGTTCATTTCCCATGAAGTCACCCGGCAATTTCAGGACCATGAGTGACACGATATCCAGAGACAAAAACTTGAGCAAGAGCCTCACACTCGCCCTTTTTTCATATCCCGAAGTGTTCTCCTCATGGTCTGTAGATCAATCCTGCCATACTTATGACCCAAAACATAAGCCGAGTTTGTGTTTTCAGACAACTGTCCAAACAGCTCTGGCCTACACACGCTACAGGCTCAGGGCCCTGGAGCCAAACCTGAGGACTGTACTTGCCCTCTCCAAGGGAATTGTATGTGCCCATTCCAATGGACACAACCCTACTAATAGGATAACCTCCAAAGTCCCTGAGGCCATCCCAAGAGTTGTGGCTTCCCAGGACAAACAGGGGCAATCTGAGCCCATCTGAGCACCTACCTGCACTCAGACCCGTAGACTGATGTCCCCAGAGGTTAAAAGGAACGAACAGGCCCCTAGGCACTAATCGGATCCATTGCTTTGGTTTCCAGGCATCTCTCCTCAGAGTCCTGGATTTCAATACCAGCATATGAATGTTTCTTGACTCACCATCAGAACAAATCTCATCTACACATGGGAAACTTGCACGTTGGAGCTGTGTCAAAGCCTCTATTTAGGAGAACCCTTCAGGGCCCCAGGGCCACCGCTTCATTCCAAGGTCTCCATAGACACAAAAACATATTAGGACACATCCACAGGAGAGTCCCTTTCAACTCAGCCTCCTCGGTTGCCCCCCACATCCAGCAGATCTAACCTGTCTTGTTGCTTGGAGACAATTGGAATGCGAGGTGGGCTACCCAGCCATCCATCCTTAGAACCCTGCTCGGAATCGTTGGCCTGGAGCCAACCAACAGGTCTCAATTGTCCTGCAGAAGAATCTTTGCAGTTTGGAGCTTCTCACAACTCCCATCGTGGGAAAACCCCCATGTCCTCGTGATCCAACCCCCTTCAAGAAAGGGCCATCAGGGCAGAAAGTCCAACCTGAGCGATCATCTGAACCTTGCCCTGACTTCAGATGCACGAGATCTCTTGAGGTCTGTAGATTGTGCCTGCCATATCCTCACCCAGAAACCTAGGCCTAGCTTGGGTTCTCAGACTCCATCCTCAGACTACGGGCCCACAAGCCCTCCAGTTTGACAATCCAGAACTACAATGCCGCACTATGCCTGCCCTACAGAAGTAAAACATTGCCCTCAGGGCTACCCCGAAACCCCAAATGAGGATCAACCTGCACGCCATTTGGCTGTACCCCAAACATATAGGCTGACCTGGGCACTATTTCCCCTTCTGACCCAGCCTGAGCCTGGACCTCCTGGTCCCACCCAGACAGCTGGCCGCACACTGATCACATCGGACCCGCCATGGCCTTAGGTCGTCATCTCTTCCCAACTGCGGTTTTCAGGCTCCAGAACCTAGACCTTATCTCCAACCACTGCCCAGGGTTGAAAATGATGCAGAAATCAGAACTCTTTCCCCTTGGCAAGAAACCTTGTGGTTGGCAGGTTGTCCAACGTTCAGTGTAGTTGAAACAAGCATGGCCCATGAGGCCGAGCCCATGCTTGCGGGCCACATTGGTCACAAACACACATTGTGACCCTCAGCCTGAGCCCAGTCCTCAGGTAAGGCCTCTCAGGGCCTATATGAAGAGACAGCATATTGGGCTTGCCATGCACCTAGGCCCCAATTTTTAACCATAGTTCGGGTTGTCCCTTCACTCTTACCCAGGGCTCTGCTTTGGAATTCCTCTTTTGGTGGGACACCTGAGGTAACAAACCTGAAAGGAGTCCTCCCATCCCACAGATTGACGAAAAACAATTGGGATCACGCCAAATCCACAGAGAGAAAGATTCGTCCATGGCCCATGAGACCTCCCCAACATTACACGGCCATCGCTAAACAAAATCCAGAGACAAAAGCCTGAGCAAGCGCCTCAGACTCGCTCATTCTTCATATCCTGAAGAGTTCTTCTCATGGTTTGTAGATCGGGCGTGCCATACCTACGTCCCCAAACTTAAGCTGAGTTTGTGTTTTCAGTCTTCTGTCCTCAAAGTCCTGGGCCACACTCCCTCCAGGCTGGGGCCCCTGGAGCCACACATTTGGACTGCCCCCACCCAATCCATGGGAATTCTGCCCATTCCATTGTCAAAAATCGTTCAAATTAGGAGAACCCTCCAAAGTCCCTGAGGCCATCCCAATAGTTGTGGTCACCCGGGACAAAAAAGGGCGGGTGATAAAGGCTGAGCATCTACCTCCACTCATCTACCTCCACTCATACCAAGAAGATTGAACCAGACAGGACCCGAGGCCATTATCGGATCCATTGCTTTGGTTTACAGGCATGTCTCCTCAAAAGCATGGATTCCAATACCAGCAGAGGGGATTTTCTGAGGCACCCATCAGAACAAATCTAGTCTCCACAAGTAAACTTGTGCATGGGAGCTATGCCAAAGCTTAGGAGAATACTTCAGGGTCCCGTTGCCACCTCCCCATTCCAAGGCCCTCATTGACACAAACACACGTTAGGACCCATCCTCTGGAAAGTGCATTTCAACTCAGCCACCCCAGTTGCTCCCGCAGATCCATTAGATCTAAACTGTCTTGTTGCTAGGAGACAATTGGAAGGCGAGGCGGACTTCCCAGGCATCCATCCTGGAACGGTGCATTGGAGTCATTCCATATGGGATGTCCTGGAGCTGTCCAACAGGTCTCAATTGTCCCGCAGAAGGAATCCTTGAAGGGGGCATCCCACATCTCCCAACGTGGAAAACCTCCATGGCCTCGAGATTCCGCTCCCTTCATGAAGGGGCCGTCATGCACAGAAACTCCAACCTGAGCCAACGTCGGATCCTCGCCCTGACTTCAGATGCATGAGATATTGGTTCAGATCTGCAGGGAGTACCTGCCGTGCCCTCACCCTGAATCCGAAGTCTAGCTTGTGCTCTCAGACTTCCGTCCTCACTCTCCTGGCCCCGAAGCCCTCAAGTTTGGCAATTCCGGACCGACAATGAAGCACTCTGCCTGCCCTCTAGAAAAAATATATTGCCTAATGAGCAGCCCAGGAAGCTTAAATGAGGATAAACCTACACGGCACTCGAATGTACCCAAATTATATAGTCTAACCTGGGCACTAATGCACTGTCTGACACAACCTGAGCCCGGAACTGCTGACCAACACCCAGACAGCTGACCGCACGCTGAGCACATCAGACCCGCCATGGCCTTAGGTCATCATCTCTTCCCTACCTCAGTTTTCAGGCTTCAGAACCTAGACCTTATCTCCAATCACTGCCCACGGGTGACTGTGATGCAGAAATCAGAACTCTTCCTGACCCATTGCAAGAAACCTTGTGGTTGGCATGTTGTCCAACGTTCAGTGTAGGAGAAAACAGCATTCACCCTGAGGCCCCGCCCATTCTTGAGTGCGACGAGAGCATAAACACGCATTGTGACCTCAGCGTGAGTCTTGTCCTCTAGTAAGTCCTCTCAGTGGCTGGACCATTAGATGTCATAATGGGCTTGACATGTCCCAAGTCCCCAATTTTTAACCAGATTTCTGGTTGTCCAGTCGCCCCACCCCAGGGCTCTACTCTGGAATCCCTCATTTGGTGGGACATCTGAGGTTGAAAAACAAAATGAAACAAATCGACAACAACAACAAAAAAACGGACTTCTTCCATCCCCAGAATGACCCCAAACTCTTTGGATGGGACCGAACCCCCAGAGAATAAGACTCGTCCATTTCCCATGAAGTCACCCAGCAATTCACGACCATGAGTGACACGATATCCAGAGACAAAAACTTGAGCAAGAGCCTCACACTCGCCCTTTTTTCATATCCCGAAGTGTTCTCCTCATGGTCTGTAGATCAGTCCTGCCATACCTATGACCCAAAACATAAGCCGAGTTTGTGTTTTCAGACAACTGTCCAAACAGCTCTGGCCTACACACCCTACAGGCTCAGGGCCCTGGAGCCAAACCTGAGGACTGTACTTGCCCTCTCCAAGGGAATTGTATGTGCCCATTCCAATGGCCACAACCCTACTAGTAGGATAACCTCTAAAGTCCCTGAGGCCATCCCAATAGTTGTGGCTTCCCAGGACAAACAGGGGAAATCTGAGCCCATCTGAGCACCTACCTGCACTCAGACCCGTAGACTGATGTCCCCAGAGGTAAAAAGGAACGAATAGGCCACTAGGCACTAATCGGATCGATTGCTTTGGTTTCCAGGCATCTCTAATCAGAGGCCTGGATTTCAATACCAGCATATGGCTGTTTCTTCACTCACCCATCAGAACAAATCTCATCTACACATGGGAAACATGCACGTTGGAGCTGTGTCAAAGCCTCTGTTTTGGAGAACCCTTCAGAGCCCCAGGGCCACCGCTTCATCCCAAGGTCTCCATAGACACAAAAACATATTAGGACACATCCACAGGAGAGTCCATTTCAACTCAGCCTCCTCGGTTGCCCCCCACATCCAGCAGATCTAACCTGTCTTGTTGCTTGGAGACAATTGGAATGCGAGGTGGGCTACCCAGCCATCCATCCTTAGAACCCTGCTCGGAATCGTTGGCCTGGAGCCAACCAACAGGTCTCAATTGTCCTGCAGAAGAATCTTTGCAGTTTGGAGCTTCTCACAACTCCCATCGTGGGAAAACCCCCATGTCCTCGTGATCCAACCCCCTTCAAGAAAGGGCCATCAGGGCAGAAAGTCCAACCTGAGCGATCGTCTGATGCTTGCCCTGACTTCAGATGCACGAGATCTCGATTGAGGTCTGTAGATTGTGCCTGCCATATCCTCACCCAGAAACCTAGGCCTAGCTTGGGATCTCAGACTCAGTCGTCAGACTACTGGCTCACAAGCACTCCAGTTGGGCAATCCAGAACTACAATGCCGCACTCTGCCTGCCCTACAGAAGTAAAACATTGCCCTCAGGGCTACCCCGAAACCCCAAATGAGGTCAACCTGCACGCCATTCGGCTGTACCCCAAACATTTAGGCTGACCTGGGCACTATTTCCCCTTCTGACCCAGCATGAGCCTAGACCTCCTGGTCCCATCCAGACAGCTGTCCGCACACTGAGCACATCGGACCCGCCATGGCCTTAGGTCGTCATCTCTTCCCAACTGCGGTTTTCAGGCTCCAGAACCTAGACCTTATCTCCAACCACTGCCCAGGGTTGAAAATGATGCAGAAATCAGAACTCTTTCCCCATGGCAAGAAACCTTGTGGTTGGCATGTTGTCCAACATTCAGTGTAGTTGAAACAAGCGTGGCCCATGAGGCCCAGCCCATGCTTGCAGGGCACATTGGTCACAAACACACATTGTGACCCTCAGCCTGAGCCCACTCCTCAGGTAAGGCCTCTCAGGGCCTATATGAAGAGACAGGATATTGGGCTTGCCATATCCCCTAGGCCCCAATTTTTAACCATAGTTCGGGTTGTCCCTTCACTCTTCCCCAGGGCTCTGCTTTGGAATTCCTCTTTTGGTGGGACACCTGAGGTAACAAACCTGAAAGGAGTCCTCCCATCCCACAGATTGACGAAAAATAATTGGAATCGGGCCAAATCCACAGAGAGGAAGATTCGTCCATGGCCCATGAGACCTCCCCAACATTCCACGGCCATCGCTGAAACAAAATCCAGAGACAAAAGCCTGAGCAAGCGCCTCAGACTCGCTCATTCTTCATATCCTGAAGAGTTCTTCTCATGGTTTGTAGATCGCGCGTGCCATACCTACGTCCCCAAACTTAAGCTTAGTTTGTGTTTTCAGTCTTCTGTCCTCAAAGTCCTGGGCCACACTTCCTCCAGGCTGGGGCCCCTGGAGCCACACATTAGGACTGCCCCCACCCAATCCATGGGAATTCTGCCCATTCCATTGTCAAAAATCGTTCAAATTAGGAGAACCCTCCAAAGTCCCTGAGGCCATCCCAATAGTGTAGGTCGCCCGGGACAAAAAAGGGCGGGTGATAAAGGCTGAGCATCTACCTCCACTCATCTACCTCCACTCATACCAAGAAGATTGAACCAGACAGGACCCGAGGCCATTATCGGATCCATTGCTTTGGTTTACAGGCATGTCTCCTCAAAGCCTGGATTCCAATACCAGCAGAGGGGATTTCCTGAGGCACCCATCAGAACAAATCTCGTCTCCACAAGGAAACTTGTGCATGGGAGCTATGCCAAAGCTTAGGAGAATACTTCAGGGTCCCGGTGCCACCTCCCCATTCCAAGGCCCTCATGGACACAAACACACGTTAGGACCCATCCTCTGGAAAGTGCATTTCAACTCAGCCACACCGGTTGCTCCCGCAGATCCATTAATCTAAACTGTCTTGTTGCTAGGAGACAATTGGAAGGCGAGGCGGACTTCCCAGGCATCCATCCTCGAAAGGTGCTCTGGAGTCATTCCATATGGGATGTCCTGGAGCTGTCCAACAGGTCTCAATTGTCCCGCAGAAGGAATCCTTGAAGGGGGCATCCCACATCTCCCAACGTGGAAAACCTCCATGGCCTCGAGATTCCGCTCCCTTCATGAAGGGGCCGTCATGCACAGAAACTCCAACCTGAGCCAACGTCGGATCCTCGCCATGTCTTCAGATGCATGAGATATTGGTTCAGATCTGCAGGGTTTTCCTGCCGTGCCCTCACCCTGAATCCCAAGAATAGCTTGTGTTCTCAGACTTCCGTCCTCACTCTCCTGGCCCCGAAGTCCTCTAGTTTGGCAATTCCGGACCGACAATGAAGCACTCTGCCTGCCCTCTAGAAAAAATATATTGCCTAATGAGCAGCCCAGGCAGCTTAAAAGAGAATAAACCTACACGGCACTCGAATGTACCCAAATTATATAGTCTAACCTGGGCACTAATGCACTGTCTGACACAACCTGAGCCCGGACATGCTGACCAACACCCAGACAGCTGACCACACCCTGAGCACATCAGACCCGCCATGGCCTTAGGTCATCATCTCTTCCCTACCTCAGTTTTCAAGCTTCAGAACCTAGACCTTATCTCCAATCACAGCCCACGGGTGACTGTGATGCAGAAATCAGAACTCTTCCTGACCCATGGCAAGAAACCTTGTGGTTGGCATGTTGTCCAACGTTCAGTGTAGGAGAAACCAGCATTCACCCTGAGGCCCCGCCCATTCTTGAGTGCGACGAGAGCATAAACACGCATTGTGACCTCAGCGTGAGTCCTGTCCTCTAGTAAGTCCTCTCAGTGGCTGGACCATTAGATGTCATAATGGGCTTGACATGTCCCTAGTCCCCAATTTTTAACCAGATTTCTGGTTGTCCAGTCGCCCCACCCCAGGGCTCTACTCTGGAATCCCTCATTTGGTGGGACATCTGAGGTTGAATAACAAAATGAAACAAATCGACAACAACAACAAAAAAACGGACTTCTTCCATCCCCAGAATGACCGCAAACTCTTTGGACGGGACCGAACCCCCAGAAAGTAAGACTCGTTCATTTCCCATGAAGTCACCCGGCAATTTCAGGACCATGAGTGACACGATATCCAGAGACAAAAACTTGAGCAAGAGCCTCACACTCGCCCTTTTTTCATATCCCGAAGTGTTCTCCTCATGGTCTGTAGATCAATCCTGCCATACTTATGACCCAAAACATAAGCCGAGTTTGTGTTTTCAGACAACTGTCCAAACAGCTCTGGCCTACACACGCTACAGGCTCAGGGCCCTGGAGCCAAACCTGAGGACTGTACTTGCCCTCTCCAAGGGAATTGTATGTGCCCATTCCAATGGACACAACCCTACTAATAGGATAACCTCCAAAGTCCCTGAGGCCATCCCAAGAGTTGTGGCTTCCCAGGACAAACAGGGGCAATCTGAGCCCATCTGAGCACCTACCTGCACTCAGACCCGTAGACTGATGTCCCCAGAGGTTAAAAGGAACGAACAGGCCCCTAGGCACTAATCGGATCCATTGCTTTGGTTTCCAGGCATCTCTCCTCAGAGTCCTGGATTTCAATACCAGCATATGAATGTTTCTTGACTCACCATCAGAACAAATCTCATCTACACATGGGAAACTTGCACGTTGGAGCTGTGTCAAAGCCTCTATTTAGGAGAACCCTTCAGGGCCCCAGGGCCACCGCTTCATTCCAAGGTCTCCATAGACACAAAAACATATTAGGACACATCCACAGGAGAGTCCCTTTCAACTCAGCCTCCTCGGTTGCCCCCCACATCCAGCAGATCTAACCTGTCTTGTTGCTTGGAGACAATTGGAATGCGAGGTGGGCTACCCAGCCATCCATCCTTAGAACCCTGCTCGGAATCGTTGGCCTGGAGCCAACCAACAGGTCTCAATTGTCCTGCAGAAGAATCTTTGCAGTTTGGAGCTTCTCACAACTCCCATCGTGGGAAAACCCCCATGTCCTCGTGATCCAACCCCCTTCAAGAAAGGGCCATCAGGGCAGAAAGTCCAACCTGAGCGATCATCTGAACCTTGCCCTGACTTCAGATGCACGAGATCTCTTGAGGTCTGTAGATTGTGCCTGCCATATCCTCACCCAGAAACCTAGGCCTAGCTTGGGTTCTCAGACTCCATCCTCAGACTACGGGCCCACAAGCCCTCCAGTTTGACAATCCAGAACTACAATGCCGCACTATGCCTGCCCTACAGAAGTAAAACATTGCCCTCAGGGCTACCCCGAAACCCCAAATGAGGATCAACCTGCACGCCATTTGGCTGTACCCCAAACATATAGGCTGACCTGGGCACTATTTCCCCTTCTGACCCAGCCTGAGCCTGGACCTCCTGGTCCCACCCAGACAGCTGGCCGCACACTGATCACATCGGACCCGCCATGGCCTTAGGTCGTCATCTCTTCCCAACTGCGGTTTTCAGGCTCCAGAACCTAGACCTTATCTCCAACCACTGCCCAGGGTTGAAAATGATGCAGAAATCAGAACTCTTTCCCCTTGGCAAGAAACCTTGTGGTTGGCAGGTTGTCCAACGTTCAGTGTAGTTGAAACAAGCATGGCCCATGAGGCCGAGCCCATGCTTGCGGGCCACATTGGTCACAAACACACATTGTGACCCTCAGCCTGAGCCCAGTCCTCAGGTAAGGCCTCTCAGGGCCTATATGAAGAGACAGCATATTGGGCTTGCCATGCACCTAGGCCCCAATTTTTAACCATAGTTCGGGTTGTCCCTTCACTCTTACCCAGGGCTCTGCTTTGGAATTCCTCTTTTGGTGGGACACCTGAGGTAACAAACCTGAAAGGAGTCCTCCCATCCCACAGATTGACGAAAAACAATTGGGATCACGCCAAATCCACAGAGAGAAAGATTCGTCCATGGCCCATGAGACCTCCCCAACATTACACGGCCATCGCTAAACAAAATCCAGAGACAAAAGCCTGAGCAAGCGCCTCAGACTCGCTCATTCTTCATATCCTGAAGAGTTCTTCTCATGGTTTGTAGATCGGGCGTGCCATACCTACGTCCCCAAACTTAAGCTGAGTTTGTGTTTTCAGTCTTCTGTCCTCAAAGTCCTGGGCCACACTCCCTCCAGGCTGGGGCCCCTGGAGCCACACATTTGGACTGCCCCCACCCAATCCATGGGAATTCTGCCCATTCCATTGTCAAAAATCGTTCAAATTAGGAGAACCCTCCAAAGTCCCTGAGGCCATCCCAATAGTTGTGGTCACCCGGGACAAAAAAGGGCGGGTGATAAAGGCTGAGCATCTACCTCCACTCATCTACCTCCACTCATACCAAGAAGATTGAACCAGACAGGACCCGAGGCCATTATCGGATCCATTGCTTTGGTTTACAGGCATGTCTCCTCAAAAGCATGGATTCCAATACCAGCAGAGGGGATTTTCTGAGGCACCCATCAGAACAAATCTAGTCTCCACAAGTAAACTTGTGCATGGGAGCTATGCCAAAGCTTAGGAGAATACTTCAGGGTCCCGTTGCCACCTCCCCATTCCAAGGCCCTCATTGACACAAACACACGTTAGGACCCATCCTCTGGAAAGTGCATTTCAACTCAGCCACCCCAGTTGCTCCCGCAGATCCATTAGATCTAAACTGTCTTGTTGCTAGGAGACAATTGGAAGGCGAGGCGGACTTCCCAGGCATCCATCCTGGAACGGTGCATTGGAGTCATTCCATATGGGATGTCCTGGAGCTGTCCAACAGGTCTCAATTGTCCCGCAGAAGGAATCCTTGAAGGGGGCATCCCACATCTCCCAACGTGGAAAACCTCCATGGCCTCGAGATTCCGCTCCCTTCATGAAGGGGCCGTCATGCACAGAAACTCCAACCTGAGCCAACGTCGGATCCTCGCCCTGACTTCAGATGCATGAGATATTGGTTCAGATCTGCAGGGAGTACCTGCCGTGCCCTCACCCTGAATCCGAAGTCTAGCTTGTGCTCTCAGACTTCCGTCCTCACTCTCCTGGCCCCGAAGCCCTCAAGTTTGGCAATTCCGGACCGACAATGAAGCACTCTGCCTGCCCTCTAGAAAAAATATATTGCCTAATGAGCAGCCCAGGAAGCTTAAATGAGGATAAACCTACACGGCACTCGAATGTACCCAAATTATATAGTCTAACCTGGGCACTAATGCACTGTCTGACACAACCTGAGCCCGGAACTGCTGACCAACACCCAGACAGCTGACCGCACGCTGAGCACATCAGACCCGCCATGGCCTTAGGTCATCATCTCTTCCCTACCTCAGTTTTCAGGCTTCAGAACCTAGACCTTATCTCCAATCACTGCCCACGGGTGACTGTGATGCAGAAATCAGAACTCTTCCTGACCCATTGCAAGAAACCTTGTGGTTGGCATGTTGTCCAACGTTCAGTGTAGGAGAAAACAGCATTCACCCTGAGGCCCCGCCCATTCTTGAGTGCGACGAGAGCATAAACACGCATTGTGACCTCAGCGTGAGTCTTGTCCTCTAGTAAGTCCTCTCAGTGGCTGGACCATTAGATGTCATAATGGGCTTGACATGTCCCAAGTCCCCAATTTTTAACCAGATTTCTGGTTGTCCAGTCGCCCCACCCCAGGGCTCTACTCTGGAATCCCTCATTTGGTGGGACATCTGAGGTTGAAAAACAAAATGAAACAAATCGACAACAACAACAAAAAAACGGACTTCTTCCATCCCCAGAATGACCCCAAACTCTTTGGATGGGACCGAACCCCCAGAGAATAAGACTCGTCCATTTCCCATGAAGTCACCCAGCAATTCACGACCATGAGTGACACGATATCCAGAGACAAAAACTTGAGCAAGAGCCTCACACTCGCCCTTTTTTCATATCCCGAAGTGTTCTCCTCATGGTCTGTAGATCAGTCCTGCCATACCTATGACCCAAAACATAAGCCGAGTTTGTGTTTTCAGACAACTGTCCAAACAGCTCTGGCCTACACACCCTACAGGCTCAGGGCCCTGGAGCCAAACCTGAGGACTGTACTTGCCCTCTCCAAGGGAATTGTATGTGCCCATTCCAATGGCCACAACCCTACTAGTAGGATAACCTCTAAAGTCCCTGAGGCCATCCCAATAGTTGTGGCTTCCCAGGACAAACAGGGGAAATCTGAGCCCATCTGAGCACCTACCTGCACTCAGACCCGTAGACTGATGTCCCCAGAGGTAAAAAGGAACGAATAGGCCACTAGGCACTAATCGGATCGATTGCTTTGGTTTCCAGGCATCTCTAATCAGAGGCCTGGATTTCAATACCAGCATATGGCTGTTTCTTCACTCACCCATCAGAACAAATCTCATCTACACATGGGAAACATGCACGTTGGAGCTGTGTCAAAGCCTCTGTTTTGGAGAACCCTTCAGAGCCCCAGGGCCACCGCTTCATCCCAAGGTCTCCATAGACACAAAAACATATTAGGACACATCCACAGGAGAGTCCATTTCAACTCAGCCTCCTCGGTTGCCCCCCACATCCAGCAGATCTAACCTGTCTTGTTGCTTGGAGACAATTGGAATGCGAGGTGGGCTACCCAGCCATCCATCCTTAGAACCCTGCTCGGAATCGTTGGCCTGGAGCCAACCAACAGGTCTCAATTGTCCTGCAGAAGAATCTTTGCAGTTTGGAGCTTCTCACAACTCCCATCGTGGGAAAACCCCCATGTCCTCGTGATCCAACCCCCTTCAAGAAAGGGCCATCAGGGCAGAAAGTCCAACCTGAGCGATCGTCTGATGCTTGCCCTGACTTCAGATGCACGAGATCTCGATTGAGGTCTGTAGATTGTGCCTGCCATATCCTCACCCAGAAACCTAGGCCTAGCTTGGGATCTCAGACTCAGTCGTCAGACTACTGGCTCACAAGCACTCCAGTTGGGCAATCCAGAACTACAATGCCGCACTCTGCCTGCCCTACAGAAGTAAAACATTGCCCTCAGGGCTACCCCGAAACCCCAAATGAGGTCAACCTGCACGCCATTCGGCTGTACCCCAAACATTTAGGCTGACCTGGGCACTATTTCCCCTTCTGACCCAGCATGAGCCTAGACCTCCTGGTCCCATCCAGACAGCTGTCCGCACACTGAGCACATCGGACCCGCCATGGCCTTAGGTCGTCATCTCTTCCCAACTGCGGTTTTCAGGCTCCAGAACCTAGACCTTATCTCCAACCACTGCCCAGGGTTGAAAATGATGCAGAAATCAGAACTCTTTCCCCATGGCAAGAAACCTTGTGGTTGGCATGTTGTCCAACATTCAGTGTAGTTGAAACAAGCGTGGCCCATGAGGCCCAGCCCATGCTTGCAGGGCACATTGGTCACAAACACACATTGTGACCCTCAGCCTGAGCCCACTCCTCAGGTAAGGCCTCTCAGGGCCTATATGAAGAGACAGGATATTGGGCTTGCCATATCCCCTAGGCCCCAATTTTTAACCATAGTTCGGGTTGTCCCTTCACTCTTCCCCAGGGCTCTGCTTTGGAATTCCTCTTTTGGTGGGACACCTGAGGTAACAAACCTGAAAGGAGTCCTCCCATCCCACAGATTGACGAAAAATAATTGGAATCGGGCCAAATCCACAGAGAGGAAGATTCGTCCATGGCCCATGAGACCTCCCCAACATTCCACGGCCATCGCTGAAACAAAATCCAGAGACAAAAGCCTGAGCAAGCGCCTCAGACTCGCTCATTCTTCATATCCTGAAGAGTTCTTCTCATGGTTTGTAGATCGCGCGTGCCATACCTACGTCCCCAAACTTAAGCTTAGTTTGTGTTTTCAGTCTTCTGTCCTCAAAGTCCTGGGCCACACTTCCTCCAGGCTGGGGCCCCTGGAGCCACACATTAGGACTGCCCCCACCCAATCCATGGGAATTCTGCCCATTCCATTGTCAAAAATCGTTCAAATTAGGAGAACCCTCCAAAGTCCCTGAGGCCATCCCAATAGTGTAGGTCGCCCGGGACAAAAAAGGGCGGGTGATAAAGGCTGAGCATCTACCTCCACTCATCTACCTCCACTCATACCAAGAAGATTGAACCAGACAGGACCCGAGGCCATTATCGGATCCATTGCTTTGGTTTACAGGCATGTCTCCTCAAAGCCTGGATTCCAATACCAGCAGAGGGGATTTCCTGAGGCACCCATCAGAACAAATCTCGTCTCCACAAGGAAACTTGTGCATGGGAGCTATGCCAAAGCTTAGGAGAATACTTCAGGGTCCCGGTGCCACCTCCCCATTCCAAGGCCCTCATGGACACAAACACACATTAGGACCCATCCTCTGGAAAGTGCATTTCAACTCAGGCACCCCGGTTGCTCCCGCAGATCCATTTGATCTAAACTGTCTTGTTGCTAGGAGACAATTGGAAGGCGAGGCGGACTTCCCAGGCATCCATCCTCGAACGGTGCTCTGGAGTCATTCCACATGGGATGTCCTGGAGCTGTCCAACAGGTCTCAATTGTCCCGCAGAAGGAATCCTTGAAGGGGGCATCCCACATCTCCCAACGTGGAAAACCTCCATGGCCTCGAGATTCCGCTCCCTTCATGAAGGGGCCGTCATGCACAGAAACTCCAACCTGAGCCAACGTCGGATCCTCGCCCTGACATCAGATGCATGAGATATTGGTTCAGATCTGCAGGGGGTACCTGCCGTGCCCTCACCCTGAATCCGAAGTCTAGCTTGTGTTCTCAGACTTCCGTCCTCACTCTCCTGGCCCCGAAGCCCTCATGTTTGGCAATTCCGGACCGACAATGAAGCACTCTGCCTGCCCTCTAGAAAAAATATATTGCCTAATGAGCTGACCAGGCAGCTTAAATGAAGATAAACCTACACGGCACTCGAATGTACCCAAATTATATAGTCTAACCAGGGCACTAATGCACAATCTGACACAACCTGAGCCTGGACCTGCTGACCAACACCCAGAGAGCTGTCCGCACCCTGAGCACATCAGACCCGCCCTGGCCTTAGGTCATCATCTCTTCCCTACCTCAGTTTTCAGGTTTCAGAACCTAGACCTTATCTCCAATCACTGCCCACGGGTGACTGTGATGGAGAAATCAGTACTCTTCCTGACCCATGGCAAGAAACCTTGTGGTTGGCATGTTGTCCAAAGTTCAGTGTAGGAGAAAACAGCATTCACCCTGAGGCCCCGCCCATTCTTGAGTGCAACGAGAGCATAAACACGCATTGTGACCTCAGCGTGAGTCCTGTCCTCTAGTAAGTCCTCTCAGTGGCTGGACCATTAGATGTCATAATGGGCTTGACATGTCCCTAGTCCCCAATTTTTAACCAGATTTCTGGTTGTCCAGTCGCCCCACCCCAGGGCTCTACTCTGGAATCCCTCATTTGGTGGGACATCTGAGGTTGAAAAACAAAATGAAACAAATCGACAACAACAACAAAAAAACGGACTTCTTCCATCCCCAGAATGACCGCAAACTCTTTGGACGGGACCGAACCCCCAGAGAGTAAGACTCGTCCATTTCCCATGATGTCACCCGGCAAATTCACGACCATGAGTGACACGATATCCAGAGACAAAAACTTGAGCAAGAGCCTCACACTCGCCCTTTTTTCATATCCCGAAGTGTTCTCCTCATGGTCTGTAGATCAGTCCTGCCATACCTATGACCCAAAATATAAGCCGAGTTTGTGTTTTCA
The DNA here is from genome assembly GCF_964662115.1 of Mustela nivalis. Lineage (NCBI taxonomy): Eukaryota > Metazoa > Chordata > Mammalia > Carnivora > Mustelidae > Mustela > Mustela nivalis. The sequence goes on from NW_028135910.1 coordinate 59,865, forward strand.
GACAACTGTCCAAACAGCTCTGGCCTACACACCCTACAGGCTCAGGGCCCTGGAGCCAAACCTGAGGACTATACTTGCCCTCTCCAAAGGAATTGTATGTGCCCATTCCAATGGCCACAACCCTACTAATAGGATAACCTCCAAAGTCCCTGAGGCCATCCCAATAGTTGTGGCTTCCCAGGACAAACAGGGGGCAATCTGAGCCCATCTGAGCACCTACCTGCACTCAGACCCGTAGACTGATGTCCCCAGTGGTAAAAAGGAACGAACAGGCCCCTAGGTACTAATCGGATCCATTGCTTTGGTTTCCAGGAAACTCTCTTCAGAGGCCTGGATATCAATACCAGCATATGGCTGTTTCTTGACTCACCCATCAGAACAAATCTCATCTACACTTGGGAAACATGCACGTTGGAGCTGTGTCAAACCCTCTGTTTAGGAGAACCCTTCAGGGCCCCAGGGCCACCGCTTCATTCCAAGGTCTCCATAGACACAAAAACATATTAGGACACATCCACAGGAGAGTCCATTTCAACTCAGCCTCCTCGGTTGCCCCCCACATCCAGCAGATCTAACCTGTCTTGTTGCTTGGAGACAATTGGAATGCGAGGTGGGCTACCCAGCCATCCATCCTTAGAACCCTGCTCGGAATTGTTGGCCTGGAGCCAACCAACAGGTCTCAATTGTCCTGCAGAAGAATCTTTGCAGTTTGGAGCTTCTCACAACTCCCATCGTGGGAAAACCCCCATGTCCTCGTGATCCAACCCCCTTCAATAAAGGGCCATCAGGGCAGAAAGTCCAACCGGAGCGATCGTCTGATCCTTGCCCTGACTTCAGATGCACGAGATCTCTATTGAGGTCTGTAGATTGTGCCTGCCATATCCTCACCCAGAAACCTAGGCCTAGCTTGGGTTCTCAGACTCCGTCCTCAGACTACTGGCCCACAAGCCCTCCAGTTGGGCAATCCAGAACTACAATGCCGCACTCTGCCTGCCCTACAGAAGTAAAACATTGCCCTCAGGGCTACCCCGAAACCCCAAATGAGGATCAACCTGCATGCCAATCGGCTGTACCCCAAACATATAGGCTGACCTGGGCACTATTTCCCCTTCTACCCAGCCTGAGCCTGGACCTCCTGGTCCCACCCAGACAGCTGGCCGCACACTGAGCGCATCGGACCTGCCATGGCCTTAGGTCGTCATCTCTTCCCAACTGCGGTTTTCAGGCTCCAGAACCTAGACCTTATCTCCAACCACTGCCTAGGGTTGAAAATGATGCAGAAATCAGAACTCTTTCCCTATGGCAAGAAAGCTTGTGCTTGGCATGTTGTCCAACGTTCAGTGTAGTTGAAACAAGCGTGGCCCATGAGGCCCAGCCCATGCTTACGGGCCACATTGGTCACAAACACACATTGTGACCCTGAGCCTGAGCCCAGTCCTCAGGTAAGGCCTCTCAGGGCCTATATGAAGAGACAGCATATTAGGCTTGCCATGCCCCTAGGCCCCAATTTTTAACCATAGTTCGGGGTGTCCCTTCACTCTTCCCCAGGGCTCTGCTTTGGAATTCCTCTTCTGGTGGGACACCAGAGGTAACAAACCTGAAAGGAGTCCTCCCATCCCACAGATTGACGAAAAACAATTGGGATCGGGCCAAATCCACAGAGAGGAAGATTCGTCCATGGCCCATGAGACCTCCCCAACATTCCACGGCCATCGCTGAAACAAAATCCCGAGACAAAAGCCTGAGCAAGCGACTCAGACTCGCTCATTCTTCATATCCTGAAGAGTTCTTCTCATGGTTTGTAGATCGGGCGTGCCATACCTACGTCCCCAAACTTAAGCTGAGTTTGTGTTTTCAGTCTTCTGTCCTCAAAGTCCTGGGCCACACTCCCTCCAGGCTGGGGCCCCTGGAGCCACACATTAGGACTGCCCCCACCCAATCCATGGGAATTCTGCGCATTCCATTGTCAAAAATCGTACAAATTAGGAGAACCCTCCAAAGTCCCTGAGGCCATCCCAATAGTGTAGGTCGCCCGGGACAAAAAAGGGCGGTTGATACCAGCTGAGCATCTTCCTCCACTCATCTACCTCCACTCATACCAAGAAGATTGAACCAGACAGGACCCGAGGCCATTATCGGATCCATTGCTTTGGTTTACAGGCATGTCTCCTCAAAAGCCTGGATTGCAATACCAGCAGAGGGGATTTTCTGAGGCACCTATCAGAACAAATCTCGTCTCCACAAGGAAACTTGTGCATGGGAGCTATGCCAAAGCTTAGGAGAATACTTCAGGGTCCCGGTGCCACCTCCCCATTCCAAGGCCCTCATGGACACAAACACACATTAGGACCCATCCTCTGGAAAGTGCATTTCAACTCAGGCACCCCGGTTGCTCCCGCAGATCCATTAGATCTAAACTGTCTTGTTGCTAGGAGACAATTGGAAGGCGAGGCGGACTTCCCAGGCATCCATCCTCGAATGGTGCTCTGGAGTCATTCCATATGGGATGTCCTGGAGCTGTCCAACAGGTCTCAATTGTCCCGCAGAAGGAATCCTTGAAGGGGGCATCCCACATCTCCCAACGTGGAAAACCTCCATGGCCTCGAGATTCCGCTCCCTTCATGAAGGGGCCGTCATGCACAGAAACTCCAACCTGAGCCAACGTCGGATCCTCGCCCTGACTTCAGATGCATGAGATATTGGTTCAGATCTGCAGGGGGTACCTGCCGTGCCCTCACCCTGAATCCGAAGTCTAGCTTGTGTTCTCAGACTTCCGTCCTCACTCTCCTGGCCCCGAAGCCCACATGTTTGGCAATTCCGGTCCGACAATGAAGCACTCTGCCTGCCCTCTAGAAAAAATATATTGCCTAATGAGCTGACCAGGCAGCTTAACTGAAGATAAACCTACACGGCACTCGAATGTACCCAAATTACATAGTCTAACCTGGGCAATAATGCACTGTCTGACACAACCTGAGCCCGAACCTCCTGACCAACAACCAGGCAGCTGACCGCACCCTGAGCACATCAGACCCGCCCTGGCCTTAGGTCATCATCTCTTCCCTACCTCAGTTTTCAGGCTTCAGAACCTAGACCTTATCTCCAATCACTGCCCACGGGTGACTTTGATGCAGAAATCAGAACTCTTCCTGACCCATGGCAAGAAACCTTGTGGTTGGCATGTTGTCCAACGTTCAGTGTAGGAGAAAACAGCATTCACCCTGAGGCCCCGCCCATTCTTGAGTGCAACGAGAGCATAAACACGCATTGTGACCTCAGCGTGAGTCCTGTCCTCTAGTAAGTCCTCTCAGTGGCTGGACCATTAGATGTCATAATGGGCTTGACATGTCCCTAGTCCCCAATTTTTAACCAGATTTCTGGTTGTCCAGTCGCCCCACCCCAGGGCTCTACTCTGGAATCCCTCATTTAGTGGGACATCTGAGGTTGAAAAACAAAATGAAACAAATCGACAACAACAACAAAAAAACGGACTTCTATCATCCCCAGAATGACCGCAAACTCTTTGGACGGGACCGAACCCCCAGAGAGTAAGACTCGTCCATTTCCTATGATGTCACCCGGCAATTTCACGACCATGAGTGACACGATATCCAGAGACAAAAACTTGAGCAAGAGCCTCACACTCGCCCTTTTTTCATATCCCGAAGTGTTCTCCTCATGGTCTGTAGATCAGTCCTGCCATACCTATGACCCAAAATATAAGCCGAGATTGTGTTTTCAGACAACTGTCCAAACAGCTCTGGCCTACACACCCTACAGGCTCAGGGCCCTGGAGCCAAACCTGAGGACTATACTTGCCCTCTCCAAAGGAATTGTATGTGCCCATTCCAATGGCCACAACCCTACTAATAGGATAACCTCCAAAGTCCCTGAGGCCATCCCAATAGTTGTGGCTTCCCAGGACAAACAGGGGGCAATCTGAGCCCATCTGAGCACCTACCTGCACTCAGACCCGTAGACTGATGTCCCCAGTGGTAAAAAGGAACGAACAGGCCCCTAGGTACTAATCGGATCCATTGCTTTGGTTTCCAGGAAACTCTCTTCAGAGGCCTGGATATCAATACCAGCATATGGCTGTTTCTTGACTCACCCATCAGAACAAATCTCATCTACACTTGGGAAACATGCACGTTGGAGCTGTGTCAAACCCTCTGTTTAGGAGAACCCTTCAGGGCCCCAGGGCCACCGCTTCATTCCAAGGTCTCCATAGACACAAAAACATATTAGGACACATCCACAGGAGAGTCCCTTTCAACTCAGCCTCCTCGGTTGCCCCCCACATCCAGCAGATCTAACCTGTCTTGTTGCTTGGAGACAATTGGAATGCGAGGTGGGCTACCCAGCCATCCATCCTTAGAACCCTGCTCGGAATCGTTGGCCTGGAGCCAACCAAGAGGTCTCAATTGTCCTGCAGAAGAATCTTTGCAGTTTGGAGCTTCTCACAACTCCCATCGTGGGAAAACCCCCATGTCCTCGTGATCCAACCCCCTTCAAGAAAGGGCCATCAGGGCAGAAAGTCCAACCGGAGCGATCGTCTGATCCTTGCCCTGACTTCAGATGCACGAGATCTCTATTGAGGTCTGTAGATTGTGCCTGCCATATCCTCACCCAGAAACCTAGGCCTAGCTTGGGTTCTCAGACTCCGTCCTCAGACTACTGGCCCACAAGCCCTCCAGTTGGGCAATCCAGAACTACAATGCCGCACTCTGCCTGCCCTACAGAAGTAAAACATTGCCCTCAGGGCTACCCCGAAACCCCAAATGAGGATCAACCTGCATGCCAATCGGCTGTACCCCAAACATATAGGCTGACCTGGGCACTATTTCCCCTTCTGACCCAGCCTGAGCCTGGACCTCCTGGTCCCACCCAGACAGCTGGCAACACACTGAGCGCATCGGACCCGCCATGGCCTTAGGTCGTCATCTCTTCCCAACTGCGGTTTTCAGGCTCCAGAACCTAGACCTTATCTCCAACCACTGCCTAGGGTTGAAAATGATGCAGAAATCAGAACTCTTACCCCATGGCAAGAAACCTTGTGCTTGGCATGTTGTCCAACGTTCAGTGTAGTTGAAACAAGCGTGGCCCATGAGGCCCAGCCCATGCTTACGGGCCACATTGGTCACAAACACACATTGTGACCCTGAGCCTGAGCCCAGTCCTCAGGTAAGGCCTCTCAGGGCCTATATGAAGAGACAGCATATTAGGCTTGCCATGCCCCTAGGCCCCAATTTTTAACCATAGTTCGGGGTGTCCCTTCACTCTTCCCCAGGGCTCTGCTTTGGAATTCCTCTTCTGGTGGGACACCAGAGGTAACAAACCTGAAAGGAGTCCTCCCATCCCACAGATTGACGAAAAACAATTGGGATCGGGCCAAATCCACAGAGAGGAAGATTCGTCCATGGCCCATGAGACCTCCCCAACATTCCACGGCCATCGCTGAAACAAAATCCCGAGACAAAAGCCTGAGCAAGCGACTCAGACTCGCTCATTCTTCATATCCTGAAGAGTTCTTCTCATGGTTTGTAGATCGGGCGTGCCATACCTACGTCCCCAAACTTAAGCTGAGTTTGTGTTTTCAGTCTTCTGTCCTCAAAGTCCTGGGCCACACTCCCTCCAGGCTGGGGCCCCTGGAGCCACACATTAGGACTGCCCCCACCCAATCCATGGGAATTCTGCGCATTCCATTGTCAAAAATCGTACAAATTAGGAGAACCCTCCAAAGTCCCTGAGGCCATCCCAATAGTGTAGGTCGCCCGGGACAAAAAAGGGCGGTTGATACCAGCTGAGCATCTTCCTCCACTCATCTACCTCCACTCATACCAAGAAGATTGAACCAGACAGGACCCGAGGCCATTATCGGATCCATTGCTTTGGTTTACAGGCATGTCTCCTCAAAAGCCTGGATTGCAATACCAGCAGAGGGGATTTTCTGAGGCACCTATCAGAACAAATCTCGTCTCCACAAGGAAACTTGTGCATGGTAGCTATGCCAAAGCTTAGGAGAATACTTCAGGGTCCCGGTGCCACCTCCCCATTCCAAGGCCCTCATGGACACAAACACACATTAGGACCCATCCTCTGGAAAGTGCATTTCAACTCAGGCACCCCGGTTGCTCCCGCAGATCCATTAGATCTAAACTGTCTTGTTGCTAGGAGACAATTGGAAGGCGAGGCGGACTTCCCAGGCATCCATCCTCGAATGGTGCTCTGGAGTCATTCCATATGGGATGTCCTGGAGCTGTCCAACAGGTCTCAATTGTCCCGCAGAAGGAATCCTTGAAGGGGGCATCCCACATCTCCCAACGTGGAAAACCTCCATGGCCTCGAGATTCCGCTCCCTTCATGAAGGGGCCGTCATGCACAGAAACTCCAACCTGAGCCAACGTCGGATCCTCGCCCTGACTTCAGATGCATGAGATATTGGTTCAGATCTGCAGGGGGTACCTGCCGTGCCCTCACCCTGAATCCGAAGTCTAGCTTGTGTTCTCAGACTTCCGTCCTCACTCTCCTGGCCCCGAAGCCCACATGTTTGGCAATTCCGGTCCGACAATGAAGCACTCTGCCTGCCCTCTAGAAAAAATATATTGCCTAATGAGCTGACCAGGCAGCTAAAATGAAGATAAACCTACACGGCACTCGAATGTACCCAAATTACATAGTCTAACCTGGGCAATAATGCACTGTCTGACACAACCTGAGCCCGGACCTGCTGACCAAAACCCAGACAGCTGTCCGCACCCTGAGCACATCAGACCCGCCCTGGCCTTAGGTCATCATCTCTTCCCTACCTCAGTTTTCAGGCTTCAGAACCTAGACCTTATCTCCAATCACTGCCCACGGGTGACTCTGATGCAGAAATCAGAACTCTTCCTGACCCATGGCAAGAAACCTTGTGGTTGGCATGTTGTCCAACGTTCAGTGTAGGAGAAAACAGCATTCACCCTGAGGCCCCGCCCATTCTTGAGTGCGACGAGAGCATAAACACGCATTGTGACCTCAGCCTGAGTCCTGTCCTCTAGTAAGTCCTCTCAGTTGCTGGACCATTAGATGTCATAATGGGCTTGACATGTCCCTAGTCCCCAATTTTTAACCAGATTTCTGGTTGTCCAGTCGCCCCACCCCAGGGCTCTACTCTGGAATCCCTCATTTGGTGGGACATCTGAGGTTGAAAAACAAAATGAAACAAATCGACAACAACAACAAAAAAACGGACTTCTTCCATCCCCAGAATGACCGCAAACTCTTTGGACGGGACCGAACCCCCAGAGAGTATGACTCGTCCATTTCCCATGAAGTCACCCGGCAGTATCACGACTATGAGTGACACGATATCCAGAGACAAAAACTTGAGCAAGAGCCTCACACTCGCCCTTTTCTCATAACCCGAAGTGTTCTCCTCATGGTCTGTAGATCAGTCCTGCCATACCTATGACCCAAAACACAAGCCGAGTTTGTGTTTTCAGACAACTGTCCAATCAGCTCTGGCCTACACACCCTACAGGCTCAGGGCCCTGGAGCCAAACCTAAGGACTGTACTTGCCCTCTCCAAGGGAATTGTATGTGCCCATTCCAATGGCCACAACCCTACTAATAGGATAACCTCCAAAGTCCCTGAAGCCATCCCAAGAGTTGTGGCTTCCCAGGACAAACAGGGGGCAATCTGAGCCCATCTGAGCACCTACCTGCACTCAGACCCCTAGACTGATGTCCCCAGAGGTAAAAAGGAACGAACAGGCCCCTAGGCACTAATCGGATCCATTGCTTTGGTTTCCAGGCATCTCTCCTCAGAGGCCTGTATTTCAATACCAGCATATGGCTGTTTCTTGACTCACCCATCGGAAGAAATCTCATCTACTCATGGGAAACATGCACGTTGGAGCTGTGTCAAAGCCTCTGTTTAGGAGAACCCTTCAGGGCCCCAGGGCCACCGCTTCATTCCAAGGTCTCCATAGACACAAAAACATATTAGGACACATCCACAGGAGAGTCCATTTCAACTCAGCCTCCTCGGTTTCCCGCCACATCCAGCAGATCTAACCTGTCTTGTTGCTTGGAGACAATTGGAATGCGAGGTGGGCTACCCAGCCATCCATCCTTAGAACCCTGCTCGGAATTGTTGGCCTGGAGCCAACCAACAGGTCTCAATTGTCCTGCAGAAGAATCTTTGCAGTTTGGAGCTTCTCACAACTCCCATCGTGGGAAAACCCCCATGTCCTCGTGATCCAACCCCCTTCAAGAAAGGGCCATCAGGGCAGAAAGTCCAACCTGAGCGATCGTCTGATGCTTGCCCTGACTTCAGATGCACGAGATCTCGATTGAGGTCTGTAGATTGTGCCTGCCAAATCCTCACCCAGAAACCTAGGCCTAGCTTGGGTTCTAGGACTCCGTCCTCAGACTACTGGCCCACAAGCCCTCCAGTTGGGCAATCCAGAACTACAATGCCGCACTCTGCCTGCCCTACATAAGTCAAACATTGCCCTCAGGGCTACCCCGAAACCGCAAATGAGGATCAACCTGCACGCCATTCGGCTGTACCCCAAACATATAGGCTGACCTGGGCACTATTTCCCCTTCTGACCCAGCCTGATCCTGGACCTCCTGGTCCCACCCAGACAGCTGGCCGCACACTGATCACATCGGACCCGCCATGGCCTTAGATCGTCATCTCTTCCCAACTGCGGTTTTCAGGCTCCAGAACCTAGACCTTATCTCCAACCACTGCCCAGGGTTGAAAATGATGCAGAAATCAGAACTCTTTCCCCATGGCAAGAAACCTTGTGCTTGGCATGTTGTCCAACTTTCAGTGTATTTGAAACAAGCGTGGCCCATGAGGCCCAGCCCATGCTTGCGGGCCACATTGGTCACAAACACACATTGTGACCCTCAGCCTGAGCCCAGTCCTCAGGTAAGGCCTCTCAGGGCCTATATGAAGAGACAGCATATTGGGCTTGCCATGCCCCTAGGCCCCAATTTTTAACCATAGTTCGGGTTGTCCCTTCACTCTTCCCCAGGGCTCTGCTTTGGAATTCCTCTTTTGGTGGGACACCTGAGGTAACAAACCTGAAAGGAGTCCTCCCATCCCACAGATTGACGAAAAACAATTGGGATCAGGCCAAATCCACAGAGAGGAAGATTCGTCCATGGCCCATGAGACCTCCCCAACATTCCACGGCCATCGCTGAAACAAAATCCAGAGACAAAAGCCTGAGCAAGCTCCTCAGATCACTCATTCTTCATATCATGAAGAGTTCTTCTTATGGTTTGTAGATCGGGCGTGCCATACCTACGTCCCCAAACTTAAGCTGAGTTTGTGTTTTCAGTCTTCTGTCCTCAAAGTCCTGGGCCACACTCCCTCCAGGCTGGGGCCCCTGGAGACACACATTAGGACTGCCCCCACCCAATCCATGGGAATTCTGCCCATTCCATTGTCAAAAATCGTACAAATTAGGAGAACCCTCCAAAATCCCTGAGGCCATCCCAATAGTGTAGGTAGCCCAGGACAAAAAAAGGGCCGTTGATACCGACTGAGCATCTACCTCCACTCATCTACCTCCACTCATACCAAGAAGATTGAACCAGAGAGGACCCGAGGCCATTATCGGATCCATTGCTTTGGTTTACAGGCATGTCTCCTCAAAAGCCTGGATTCCAATACCAGCAGAGGGGATTTCCTGATGCACCCATCAGAAAAAATCTCGTCTCCACAAGGAAACTTTTGCATGGGAGCTATGCCAAAGCTTAGGAGAATTCGTCAGGGTCCCGGTGCCACCTCCCCATTCCAAGGCCCTCATGGACACAAACACACGTTAGGACCCATCCTCTGGAAAGTGCATTTCAACTCAGCCACCCCGGTTGCTCCCGCAGATCCATTAGATCTAAACTGTCTTGTTGCTAGGAGACAATTGGAAGGCGAGGCAGACTTCCCAGGCATCCATCCTCGAACGGTGCTCTGGAGTCATTCCATATGGGATGTCCTGGAGCTGTCCAACAGGTCTCAATTGTCCCGCAGAAGGAATCCTTGAAGGGGGCATCCCACATCTCCCAACGTGGAAAACCTCCATGGCCTCGAGATTCCGCTCCCTTCATGAAGGGGCCGTCATGCACAGAAACTCCAACCTGAGCCAACGTCGGATCCTCGCCCTGACTTCAGATGCATGAGATGTTGGTTCAGATCTGCAGGGGGTACCTGCCGTGCCCTCACCCTGAATCCGAAGTCTAGCTTGTGTTCTCAGACTTCCGTCCTCACTCTCCTGGCCCCGAAGCCCTCAAGTTTGGCAATTCTGGACCGACAATGAAGCACTCTGCCTGCCCTATAGAAAAAATATATTGCCTAATGAGCAGCCCAGGCAGCTTAAATGAAGATAAACCTACACGGCACTCGAATGTACCCAAATTATATAGTCTAACCTGGGCACTAATGCAGTGTCTGACACAACCTGAGCCCGGACCTGCTGACAAACACCCAGACAGCTGACCGCACGCTGAGCACATCAGACCCGCCATGGCCTTAGGTCATCATCTCTTCCCTACCTCAGTTTTCAGGCTTCAGAACCTAGACCTTATCTCCAATCACTGCCCACGGGTGACTGTGATGCAGAAATCAGAACTCTTCCTGACCCATGGCAAGAAACCTTGTGGTTGGCATGTTGTCCAACGTTCAGTGTAGGAAAAACCAGCATTCACCCTGAGGCCACGCCCATTCTTGAGTGCGACGAGAGCATAAACACGCATTGTGACCTCAGCGTGAGTCCTGTCCTCTAGTAAGTCCTCTCAGTGGCTGGACCATTAGATGTCATAATGGGCTTGACATGTCACTAGTCCCCAATTTTTAACCAGATTTCTGGTTGTCCAGTCGCCCCACCCCAGGGCTCTACTCTGGAATCCCTCATTTGGTGGGACATCTGAGGTTGAAAAACAAAATGAAACAAATCGTCAACAACAACAACAAAAAAACAGACTTCTTCCATCCCCAGAATGACGGCAAACTCTTTGGATGGGACCGAACCCCCAGAGAGTAAGACTCGTCCATTTCCCATGAAGTCACCCGGCAATTTCACGACCATGAGTGACACGATATCCAGAGACAAAAACTTGAGCAAGAGCCTCACACTCGCCCTTTTTTCATATCCCGAAGTGTTCTCCTCATGGTCTGTAGATCAGTCCTGCCATACCTATGACCCAAAACATAAGCCGAGTTTGTGTTTTCAGACAACTGTCCAAACAGCTCTGGCCTACACACCTTACAGGCTCAGGGCCCTGGAGCCAAACCTGAGGACTGTACTTGCCCTCTCCAAGGGAATTGTATGTGCCCATTCCAATGGCCACAACCCTATTAATAGGATAACCTCCAAAGTCCCTGAGGCCATCCCAATAGTTGTGGCTTCCCAGGACAAACAGGGGGCAATCTGAGCCCATCTGAGCACCTACCTGCACTCAGACCCGTAGACTGATGTCCCCAGAGGTAAAAAGGAACAAATAGGCCACTAGGGACTAATCGGATCCATTGCTTTGGTTTCCAGGCATCTCTCCTCAGAGGCCTGTATTTCAATACCAGCATATGGCTGTTTCTTGACTCACCCATCAGAACAAATCTCATCTACACTTGGGAAACATGCACGTGGGAGCTGTGTCAAAGCCTCTGTTTAGGAGAACCCTTCAGGGCCCCAGGGCCACCGCTTCATTCCAAGGTCTCCATAGACACAAAAACATATTAGGACACATCCACAGGAGAGTCCATTTCAACTCAGCCTCCTCGGTTGCCCCCCACATCCAGCAGATCTAACCTGTCTTGTTGCTTGGAGACAATTGGAATGCGAGGTGGGCTACCCAGCCATCCATCCTTAGAACCCTGCTCGGAATCGTTGGCCTGGAGCCAACCAACAGGTCTCAATTGTCCTGCATTAGAATCTTTGCAGTTTGGAGCTTCTCACAACTCCCATCGTGGGAAAACCCCCATGTCCTCGTGATCCAACCCCCTTCAAGAAAGGGCCATCAGGGCTGAAAGTCCAACCTGAGCGATCGTCTGATCCTTGCCCTGACTTCAGTTGCACGAGATCTCTATTGAGGTCTGTAGATTGTGCCTGCCATATCCTCACCCAGAAACCTAGGCCTTGCTTGGGTTCTCAGACTCCGTCCTCAGACTACTGGCCCACAAGCCCTCCAGTTTGGCAATCCAGAACTACAATGCCGCACTCTGCCTGCCCTACAGAAGTAAAACATTGCCCTCAGGGCTACCCCGAAACCCCAAATGAGGAACAACCTGCACGCCATTCGGCTGTACCCAAAACATAGAAGCTGACCTGGGCACTATTTCCCCTTCTGACCCAGCCTGACCGTGGACCTCCTGGTCCCACCCAGACAGCTGGCCGCACACTGAGCACATCGGACCCGCCATGGCCTTAGGTCGTCATCTCTTCCCAACTGCGGTTTTCAGGCTCCAGAACCTAGACCTTATCTCCAACTACTGCCCAGGGTTGAAAATGATGCAGAAATCAGAACTCTTTCCCCATGGCAAGAAACCTTGTGGTTGGCATGTTGTCCAACGTTGAGTGTAGTTGAAACAAGCGTGGCCCATGAGGCCCAGCCCATGCTTGCGGGCCACATTGGTCACAAACACACATTGTGACCCTCAGCCTGAGTCCAGTCCTCAGGTAAGGCCTCTCAGGGCCTATATGAAGAGACAGCATATTGGGCTTGCCATGCCCCTAGGCCCCAATTTTTAACCATATTTCGGGGTGTCCCTTCACTCTTCCCCAGGGCTCTGCTTTGGAATTCCTCTTTTGGTGGGACACCTGAGGTAACAAACCTGAAAGGTGGCCTCCCATCCCACAGATTGACGAAAAACAATTGGGATCGGGCCAAATCCACAGAGAGGAAGATTGTCCATGGCCCATGAGACCTCCCCAACATTCCACGGCCATCGCTGAAACAAAATCCAGAGACAAAAGCCTGAGCAAGCGCCTCAGACTCGCTCATTCTTCATATCCTGAAGAGTTCTTCTCATAGTTTGTAGATCGGGCGTGCCATACCTACGTCCCCAAACTTAAGCTGAGTTTGTGTTTTCAGTCTTCTGTCCTCAAAGTCCTGGGCCACACTCCCTCCAGGCTGGGGCCCCTGGAGCCACACATTAGGACTGCCCCCACCCAATCCATGGGAATTCTGCCCATTCCATTGTCCAAAATCATACAAATTAGGAGAACCCTCCAAAGTCCCTGAGGCCATCCCAATAGTGTAGGTCGCCCGGGACAAAAAAGGGCGGTTGATACCAGCTGAGCATCTTCCTCCACTCATCTACCTCCACTCATACCAAGAAGATTGAACCAGACAGGACCCGAGGCCATTATCGGATCCATTGCTTTGGTTTACAGGCATGTCTCCTCAAAAGCCTGGATTCCAATACCAGCAGAGGGGATTTCCTGAGGCACCCATCAGAACAAATCTCGTCTCCACAAGGAAACTTGTGCATGGTAGCTATGCCAAAGCTTAGGAGAATACTTCAGGGTCCCGGTGCCACCTCCCCATTCCAAGGCCCTCATGGACACAAACACACATTAGGACCCATCCTCTGGAAAGTGCATTTCAACTCAGCCACCCCGGTTGCTCCCGCAGATCCATTAGATCTAAACTGTCTTGTTGCTAGGAGACAATTGGAAGGCGAGGCGGACTTCCCAGGCATCCATCCTCGAACGGTGCTCTGGAGTCATTCCATATGGGATGTCCTGGAGCTGTCCAACAGGTCTCAAATGTCCTGCAGAAGGAATCCTTGAAGGGGGCATCCCACATCTCCCAACGTGGAAAAGCTCCATGGCCTCGAGATTCCGCTCCCTTCATGAAGGGGCCGTCATGCACAGAAACTCCAAACTGAGCCAACGTCGGATCCTTGCCCTGACTTCAGATGCATGAGATATTGGTTCAGATCTGCAGGGGGTACCTGCCGTGCCCTCACCCTGAATCCGAAGTCTAGCTTGTGTTCTCAGACTTCCGTCCTCACTCTCCTGGCCCCGAAGCCCTCATGTTTGGCAATTCCGGACCGACAATGAAGCACTCTGCCTGCCCTCTAGAAAAAATATATTGCCTAATGAGCTGACCAGGCAGCTTAAATGAAGATAAACCTACACGGCACTCGAATGTACCCAAATTATATAGTCTAACCTGGGCACTAATGCACTGTCTGACACAACCTGAGCCCGGACCTGCTGACAAACACCCAGACAGCTGACCGCACCCTGAGCACATCAGACCCGCCCTGGCCTTAGGTCATCATCTCTTCCCTACCTCAGTTTTCAGGCTTCAGAACCTAGACCTTATCTCCAATCACTGCCCACGGGTGACTCTGATGCAGAAATCAGAACTCTTCCTGACCCATGGCAAGAAACCTTGTGGTTGGCATGTTGTCCAACGTTCAGTGTAGGAGAAAACAGCATTCACCCTGAGGCCCCGCCCATTCTTGAGTGCGTCGAGAGCATAAACACGCATTGTGACCTCAGCGTGAGTCCTGTCCTCTAGTAAGTCCTCTCAGTGGCTGGACCATTAGATGTCATAATGGGCTTGACATGTCACTAGTCCCCAATTTTTAACCAGATTTCTGGTTGTCCAGTCGCCCCACCCCAGGGCTCTACTCTGGAATCCCTCATTTGGTGGGACATCTGAGGTTGAATAACAAAATGAAACAAATCGACAACAACAACAAAAAAACGGACTTCTTCCATCCCCAGAATGACCGCAAACTCTTTGGACGGGACCGAACCCCCAGAGAGTAAGACTCGTCCATTTCCCATGAAGTTACCCGGCAATTTCACGACCATGAGTGACACGATATCCAGAGACAAAAACTTGAGCAAGAGCCTCACACTCGCCCTTTTTTCATATCCCGAAGTGTTCTCCTCATGGTCTGTAGATCAGTCCTGCCGTACCTATGACCCAAAACATAAGCCGAGTTTGTGTCTTCAGACAACTGTCCAAACAGCTCTGGCCTACACACCCTACAGGTTCAGGGCCCTGGAGCCAAACCTGAGGACTGTACTTGCCCTCTCCAAGGGAATTGTATGTGCCCATTCCAATGGCCACAACCCTACTAATAGGATAACCTCCAAAATCCCTGAGGCCATCCCAATAGTTGTGGCTTCCCAGGACAAACAGGGGCAATCTGAGCCCATCTGAGCACCTACCTGCACTCAGACCCGTAGACTGATGTCCCCAGAGGTAAAAAGGAACGAACAGGCCCCTAGGCACTAATCGGATCCTTTGCTTTGGTTTCCAGGAAACTCTCCTCAGAGGCCTGGATTTCAATACCAGCATATGGCTGTTTCTTGACTCACCCATCAGAACAAATCTCATCTACACATGGGCAACATGCCCGTTGGAGCTGTGTCAAAGCCTCTGTTTAGGAGAACCCTTCAGGGCCCCAGGGCCACCGCTTCATTCCAAGGTCTCCATAGACACAAAAACATATTAGGACACATCCACAGGAGAGTCCATTTCAACACAGCCTCCTCGGTTGCCCCCCACATCCAGCAGATCTAACCTGTCTTGTTGCTTGGAGACAATTGGAATGCGAGGTGGGCTACCCAGCCATCCGTCCTTAGAACCCTGCTCGGAATCGTTGGCCTGGAGCCAACCAACAGGTCTCAATTGTCCTGCATTAGAATCTTTGCAGTTTGGAGCTTCTCACAACTCCCATCGTGGGAAAACCCCCATGTCCTCGTGATCCAACCCCCTTCAAGAAAGGGCCATCAGGGCTGAAAGTCCAACCTGAGCGATCGTCTGATCCTTGCCCTGACTTCAGTTGCACGAGATCTCTATTGAGGTCTGTAGATTGTGCCTGCCATATCCTCACCCAGAAACCTAGGCCTTGCTTGGGTTCTCAGACTCCGTCCTCAGACTACTGGCCCACAAGCCCTCCAGTTTGGCAATCCAGAACTACAATGCCGCACTCTGCCTGCCCTACAGAAGTAAAACATTGCCCTCAGGGCTACCCCGAAACCCCAAATGAGGAACAACCTGCACGCCATTCGGCTGTACCCAAAACATAGAAGCTGACCTGGGCACTATTTCCCCTTCTGACCCAGCCTGACCGTGGACCTCCTGGTCCCACCCAGACAGCTGGCCGCACACTGAGCACATCGGACCCGCCATGGCCTTAGGTCGTCATCTCTTCCCAACTGCGGTTTTCAGGCTCCAGAACCTAGACCTTATCTCCAACTACTGCCCAGGGTTGAAAATGATGCAGAAATCAGAACTCTTTCCCCATGGCAAGAAACCTTGTGGTTGGCATGTTGTCCAACGTTGAGTGTAGTTGAAACAAGCGTGGCCCATGAGGCCCAGCCCATGCTTGCGGGCCACATTGGTCACAAACACACATTGTGACCCTCAGCCTGAGTCCAGTCCTCAGGTAAGGCCTCTCAGGGCCTATATGAAGAGACAGCATATTGGGCTTGCCATGCCCCTAGGCCCCAATTTTTAACCATATTTCGGGGTGTCCCTTCACTCTTCCCCAGGGCTCTGCTTTGGAATTCCTCTTTTGGTGGGACACCTGAGGTAACAAACCTGAAAGGTGGCCTCCCATCCCACAGATTGACGAAAAACAATTGGGATCGGGCCAAATCCACAGAGAGGAAGATTGTCCATGGCCCATGAGACCTCCCCAACATTCCACGGCCATCGCTGAAACAAAATCCAGAGACAAAAGCCTGAGCAAGCGCCTCAGACTCGCTCATTCTTCATATCCTGAAGAGTTCTTCTCATAGTTTGTAGATCGGGCGTGCCATACCTACGTCCCCAAACTTAAGCTGAGTTTGTGTTTTCAGTCTTCTGTCCTCAAAGTCCTGGGCCACACTCCCTCCAGGCTGGGGCCCCTGGAGCCACACATTAGGACTGCCCCCACCCAATCCATGGGAATTCTGCCCATTCCATTGTCCAAAATCATACAAATTAGGAGAACCCTCCAAAATCCCTGAGGCCATCCCAATAGTGTAGGTCGCCCGGGACAAAAAAGGGCGGTTGATACCAGCTGAGCATCTTCCTCCACTCATCTACCTCCACTCATACCAAGAAGATTGAACCAGACAGGACCCGAGGCCATTATCGGATCCATTGCTTTGGTTTACAGGCATGTCTCCTCAAAAGCCTGGATTCCAATACCAGCAGAGGGGATTTCCTGAGGCACCCATCAGAACAAATCTCGTCTCCACAAGGAAACTTGTGCATGGTAGCTATGCCAAAGCTTAGGAGAATACTTCAGGGTCCCGGTGCCACCTCCCCATTCCAAGGCCCTCATGGACACAAACACACATTAGGACCCATCCTCTGGAAAGTGCATTTCAACTCAGCCACCCCGGTTGCTCCCGCAGATCCATTAGATCTAAACTGTCTTGTTGCTAGGAGACAATTGGAAGGCGAGGCGGACTTCCCAGGCATCCATCCTCGAACGGTGCTCTGGAGTCATTCCATATGGGATGTCCTGGAGCTGTCCAACAGGTCTCAAATGTCCTGCAGAAGGAATCCTTGAAGGGGGCATCCCACATCTCCCAACGTGGAAAAGCTCCATGGCCTCGAGATTCCGCTCCCTTCATGAAGGGGCCGTCATGCACAGAAACTCCAAACTGAGCCAACGTCGGATCCTTGCCCTGACTTCAGATGCATGAGATATTGGTTCAGATCTGCAGGGGGTACCTGCCGTGCCCTCACCCTGAATCCGAAGTCTAGCTTGTGTTCTCAGACTTCCGTCCTCACTCTCCTGGCCCCGAAGCCCTCATGTTTGGCAATTCCGGACCGACAATGAAGCACTCTGCCTGCCCTCTAGAAAAAATATATTGCCTAATGAACTGACCAGGCAGCTTAAATGAAGATAAACCTACACGGCACTCGAATGTACCCAAATTATATAGTCTAACCTGGGCACTAATGCACTGTCTGACACAACCTGAGCCCGGACCTGCTGACAAACACCCAGACAGCTGACCGCACCCTGAGCACATCAGACCCGCCCTGGCCTTAGGTCATCATCTCTTCCCTACCTCAGTTTTCAGGCTTCAGAACCTAGACCTTATCTCCAATCACTGCCCACGGGTGACTCTGATGCAGAAATCAGAACTCTTCCTGACCCATGGCAAGAAACCTTGTGGTTGGCATGTTGTCCAACGTTCAGTGTAGGAGAAAACAGCATTCACCCTGAGGCCCCGCCCATTCTTGAGTGCGTCGAGAGCATAAACACGCATTGTGACCTCAGCGTGAGTCCTGTCCTCTAGTAAGTCCTCTCAGTGGCTGGACCATTAGATGTCATAATGGGCTTGACATGTCACTAGTCCCCAATTTTTAACCAGATTTCTGGTTGTCCAGTCGCCCCACCCCAGGGCTCTACTCTGGAATCCCTCATTTGGTGGGACATCTGAGGTTGAATAACAAAATGAAACAAATCGACAACAACAACAAAAAAACGGACTTCTTCCATCCCCAGAATGACCGCAAACTCTTTGGACGGGACCGAACCCCCAGAGAGTAAGACTCGTCCATTTCCCATGAAGTTACCCGGCAATTTCACGACCATGAGTGACACGATATCCAGAGACAAAAACTTGAGCAAGAGCCTCACACTCGCCCTTTTTTCATATCCCGAAGTGTTCTCCTCATGGTCTGTAGATCAGTCCTGCCGTACCTATGACCCAAAACATAAGCCGAGTTTGTGTCTTCAGACAACTGTCCAAACAGCTCTGGCCTACACACCCTACAGGTTCAGGGCCCTGGAGCCAAACCTGAGGACTGTACTTGCCCTCTCCAAGGGAATTGTATGTGCCCATTCCAATGGCCACAACCCTACTAATAGGATAACCTCCAAAATCCCTGAGGCCATCCCAATAGTTGTGGCTTCCCAGGACAAACAGGGGCAATCTGAGCCCATCTGAGCACCTACCTGCACTCAGACCCGTAGACTGATGTCCCCAGAGGTAAAAAGGAACGAACAGGCCCCTAGGCACTAATCGGATCCTTTGCTTTGGTTTCCAGGAAACTCTCCTCAGAGGCCTGGATTTCAATACCAGCATATGGCTGTTTCTTGACTCACCCATCAGAACAAATCTCATCTACACATGGGCAACATGCCCGTTGGAGCTGTGTCAAAGCCTCTGTTTAGGAGAACCCTTCAGGGCCCCAGGGCCACCGCTTCATTCCAAGGTCTCCATAGACACAAAAACATATTAGGACACATCCACAGGAGAGTCCATTTCAACTCAGCCTCCTCGGTTGCCCCCCACATCCAGCAGATCTAACCTGTCTTGTTGCTTGGAGACAATTGGAATGCGAGGTGGGCTACCCAGCCATCCGTCCTTAGAACCCTGCTCGGAATCGTTGGCCTGGAGCCAACCAACAGGTCTCAATTGTCCTGCAGAAGAATCTTTGCAGTTTGGAGCTTCTCACAACTCCCATCGTGGGAAAACCCCCATGTCCTCGTGATCCAACCCCCTTCAAGAAAGGGCCATCAGGGCAGAAAGTCCAACCTGAGCGATCGTCTGATCCTTGCCCTGACTTCAGTTGCACGAGATCTCTATTGAGGTCTGTAGATTGTGCCTGCCATATCCTCACACAGAAACCTAGGCCTAGCTTGGGTTCTCAGACTCCGTCCTCAGACTACTGGCCCACAAGCCCTCCAGTTTGGCAATCCAGAACTACAATGCCGCACTCTGCCTGCCCTACAGAAGTAAAACATTGCCCTCAGGGCTACCCCGAAACCCCAAATGAGGAACAACCTGCACGCCATTCGGCTGTACCCAAAACATAGAAGCTGACCTGGGCACTATTTCCCCTTCTGACCCAGCCTGACTCTGGACCTCCTGGTCCCACCCAGACAGCTGGCCGCACACTGAGCACATCGGACCCGCCATGGCCTTAGGTCGTCATCTCTTCCCTACTGCGGTTTTCAGGCTCCAGAACCTAGACCTTATCTCAAACTACTGCCCAGGGTTGAAAATGATGCAGAAATCAGAACTCTTTCCCCATGGCAAGAAACCTTGTGGTTGGCATGTTGTCCAACGTTGAGTGTAGTTGAATCAAGCGTGGCCCATGAGGCCCAGCCCATGCTTGCGGGCCACATTGGTCACAAACACACATTGTGACCCTCAGCCTGAGTCCAGTCCTCAGGTAAGGCCTCTCAGGGCCTATATGAAGAGACAGCATATTGGGCTTGCCATGCCCTTAGGCCCCAATTTTTAACCATATTTCGGGGTGTCCCTTCACTCTTCCCCAGGGCTCTGCTTTGGAATTCCTCTTTTGGTGGGACACCTGAGGTAACAAACCTGAAAGGTGGCCTCCCATCCCACAGATTGACGAAAAACAATTGGGATCGGGCCAAATCCACAGAGAGGAAGATTGTCCATGGCCCATGAGACCTCCCCAACATTCCACGGCCATCGCTGAAACAAAATCCAGAGACAAAAGCCTGAGCAAGCGCCTCAGACTCGCTCATTCTTCATATCCTGAAGAGTTCTTCTCATGGTTTGTAGATCGGGCGTGCCATACCTACGTCCCCAAACTTAAGCTGAGTTTGTGTTTTCAGTCTTCTGTCCTCAAAGTCCTGGGCCACACTCCCTCCAGGCTGGGGCCCCTGGAGCCACACATTAGGACTGCCCCCACCCAATCCATGGGAATTCTGCCCATTCCATTGTCAAAAATCGTACAAATTAGGAGAACCCTCCAAAGTCCCTGAGGCCATCCCAATAGAGTAGGTCGCCCGGGACAAAAAAGGGCGGTTGATACCAGCTGAGCATCTTCCTCCACTCATCTACCTCCACTCATACCAAGAAGATTGAACCAGACAGGACCCGAGGCCATTATCGGATCCATTGCTTTGGTTTACAGGCATGTCTCCTCAAAAGCCTGGATTCCAATACCAGCAGAGGAGATTTCCTGAGGCACCCATCAGAACAAATCTCGTCTCCACAAGGAAACTTGTGCATGGGAGCTATGCCAAAGCTTAGGAGAATACTTCAGGGTCCCGGTGCCACCTCCCAATTCCAAGGCCCTCATGGACACAAACACACATTAGGACCCATCCTCTGGAAAGTGCATTTCAACTCAGCCACCCCGGTTGCTCCCGCAGATCCATTAGATCTAAACTGTCTTGTTGCTAGGAGACAATTGGAAGGCGAGGCGGACTTCCCAGGCATCCATCCTCGAACGGTGCTCTGGAGTCATTCCATATGGGATGTCCTGGAGCTGTCCAACAGGTCTCAAATGTCCCGCAGAAGGAATCCTTGAAGGGGGCATCCCACATCTCCCAACGTGGAAAAA
Organism: Mustela nivalis; assembly: GCF_964662115.1. Classification (NCBI taxonomy): domain Eukaryota; kingdom Metazoa; phylum Chordata; class Mammalia; order Carnivora; family Mustelidae; genus Mustela; species Mustela nivalis. The sequence continues at coordinate 81,165 of NW_028135910.1, forward strand.
CTCCATGGCCTCGAGATCCGCTCCCTTCATGAAGGGGCCGTCATGCACAGAAACTCCAAACTGAGCCAACGTCGGATCCTTGCCCTGACTTCAGATGCATGAGATATTGGTTCAGATCTGCAGGGGGTACCTGCCGTGCCCTCACCCTGAATCCGAAGTCTAGCTTGTGTTCTCAGACTTCCGTCCTCACTCTCCTGGCCCCGAAGCCCTCATGTTTGGCAATTCCGGACCGACAATGAAGCACTCTGCCTGCCCTCTAGAAAAAATATATTGCCTAATGAGCTGACCAGGCAGCTTAAATGAAGATAAACCTACACGGCACTCGAATGTACCCAAATTATATAGTCTAACCTGGGCACTAATGCACTGTCTGACACAACCTGAGCCCGGACCTGCTGACAAACACCCAGACAGCTGACCGCACCCTGAGCACATCAGACCCGCCCTGGCCTTAGGTCATCATCTCTTCCCTACCTCAGTTTTCAGGCTTCAGAACCTAGACCTTATCTCCAATCACTGCCCACGGGTGACTCTGATGCAGAAATCAGAACTCTTCCTGACCCATGGCAAGAAACCTTGTGGTTGGCATGTTGTCCAACGTTCAGTGTAGGAGAAAACAGCATTCACCCTGAGGCCCCGCCCATTCTTGAGTGCGTCGAGAGCATAAACACGCATTGTGACCTCAGCGTGAGTCCTGTCCTCTAGTAAGTCCTCTCAGTGGCTGGACCATTAGATGTCATAATGGGCTTGACATGTCACTAGTCCCCAATTTTTAACCAGATTTCTGGTTGTCCAGTCGCCCCACCCCAGGGCTCTACTCTGGAATCCCTCATTTGGTGGGACATCTGAGGTTGAATAACAAAATGAAACAAATCGACAACAACAACAAAAAAACGGACTTCTTCCATCCCCAGAATGACCGCAAACTCTTTGGACGGGACCGAACCCCCAGAGAGTAAGACTCGTCCATTTCCCATGAAGTTACCCGGCAATTTCACGACCATGAGTGACACGATATCCAGAGACAAAAACTTGAGCAAGAGCCTCACACTCGCCCTTTTTTCATATCCCGAAGTGTTCTCCTCATGGTCTGTAGATCAGTCCTGCCGTACCTATGACCCAAAACATAAGCCGAGTTTGTGTCTTCAGACAACTGTCCAAACAGCTCTGGCCTACACACCCTACAGGTTCAGGGCCCTGGAGCCAAACCTGAGGACTGTACTTGCCCTCTCCAAGGGAATTGTATGTGCCCATTCCAATGGCCACAACCCTACTAATAGGATAACCTCCAAAATCCCTGAGGCCATCCCAATAGTTGTGGCTTCCCAGGACAAACAGGGGCAATCTGAGCCCATCTGAGCACCTACCTGCACTCAGACCCCTAGACTGATGTCCCCAGAGGTAAAAAGGAACGAACAGGCCCCTAGGCACTAATCGGATCCATTGCTTTGGTTTCCAGGAAACTCTCCTCAGAGGCCTGGATTTCAATACCAGCATATGGCTGTTTCTTGACTCACCCATCAGAACAAATCTCATCTACACATGGGTAACATGCACGTTGGAGCTGTGTCAAAGCCTCTGTTTAGGAGAACCCTTCAGGGCCCCAAGGCCACCGCTTCATTCCAAGGTCTCCATAGACACAAAAACATATTAGGACACATCCACAGGAGAGTCCATTTCAACTCAGCCTCCTCGTTTGCCCCCCACATCCAGCAGATCTAACCTGTCTTGTTGCTTGGAGACAATTGGAATGCGAGGTGGGCTACCCAGCCATCCGTCCTTAGAACCCTGCTCGGAATCGTTGGCCTGGAGCCAACCAACAGGTCTCAATTGTCCTGCAGAAGAATCTTTGCAGTTTGGAGCTTCTCACAACTCCCATCGTGGGAAAACCCCCATGTCCTCGTGATCCAACCCCCTTCAAGAAAGGGCCATCAGGGCAGAAAGTCCAACCTGAGCTATCGTCTGATCCTTGCCCTGACTTCAGATGCACGAGATCTCTATTGAGGTCTGTAGATTGTGCCTGCCATATCCTCACCCAGAAACCTAGGCCTAGCTTGGGTTCTCAGACTCCGTCCTCAGACTACTGGCCCACAAGCCCTCCAGTTTGGAAATCCAGAACTACAATGCCTCACTTTGCCTGCCCTACAGAAGTTAAAACATTGCCCTCAGGGCTACCCCGAAACCCCAAATGAGGATCAACCTGCACGCCATTCGGCTGTACCCCAAACATAAAGGCTGATCTGGGCACTATTTCCCCTTCTGACCCAGGCTGAGCCTGGACCTCCTGGTCCCACCCAGACAGCTGGCCGCACACTGAGCACATCGGTCCCGCCATGGCCTTAGGTCGTCATCTCTTCCCAACTGCGGTTTTCAGGCTCCAGAACCTAGACCTTATCTCCAACCACTGCCCAGGGTTGAAAATGATGCAGAAATCAGAACTCTTTCCCCATGGCAAGAAACCTTGTGGTTGGCATGTTGTCCAACGTTCAGTGTAGTTGAAACAAGCGTGGCCCATGAGGCCCAGCCCATGCTTGCGGGCCACATTGGTCACAAACACACATTGTGACCCTCAGCCTGAGCCCAGTCCTCAGGTAAGGCCTCTCAGGGCCTATATGAAGAGACAGCATATTGGGCTTGCCATGCCCCTAGGCCCCAATTTTTAACCATAGTTCGGGTTGTCCCTTCACTCTTCCCCAGGGCTCTGCTTTGGAATTCCTCTTTTGGTGGGACACCTGAGGTAACAAACCTGAAAGGAGTCCTCCCATCCCACAGATTGACGAAACACAATTGGGATCGGGCCAAATGCACAGAGAGGAAGATTCGTCCATGGCCCATGAGACCTCCCCAACATTCCACGGCCATCGCTGAAACAAAATCCAGAGACAAAAGCCTGAGCAAGCGCCTCAGACTCGCTCATTCTTCATATCCTGAAGAGTTCTTCTCATGGTTTGTAGATCGGGCGTGCCATACCTACGTCCCCAAACTTAAGCTGAGTTTGTGTTTTCAGTCTTCTGTCCTCAAAGTCCTGGGCCACACTCCCTCCAGGCTGGGGCCCCTGTAGCCACAAATTAGGACTGCCCCCACCCAATCCATGGGAATTCTGCCCATTCCATTGTCCAAAATCATACAAATTAGGAGAACCCTCCAAAGTCCCTGAGGCCATCCCAATAGTGTAGGTCGCCCGGGACAAAAAAGGGCGGTTGATACCAGCTGAGCATCTTCCTCCACTCATCTACCTCCACTCATACCAAGAAGATTGAACCAGACAGGACCCGAGGCCATTATCGGATCCATTGCTTTGGTTTACAGGCATGTCTCCTCAAAAGCCTGGATTCCAATACCAGCAGAGGGGATTTCCTGAGGAACCCATCAGAACAAATCTCGTCTCCACAAGGAAACTTGTGCATGGGAGCTATGCCAAAGCTTAGGAGAATACTTCAGGGTCCCGGTGCCACCTCCCCATTCCAATGCCCTCATGGACACAAACACACATTAGGACCCATCCTCTGGAAAGTGCATTTCAACTCAGCCACCCAGGTTGCTCCCGCAGATCCATTAGATCTAAACTGTCTTGTTGCTAGGAGACAATTGGAAGGCGAGGCGGACTTCCCAGGCATCCATCCTTGAACGGTGCTCTGGAGTCATTCCATATGGGATGTCCTGGAGCTGTCCAACAGTTCTCAATTGTCCCGCAGAAGGAATCCTTGAAGGGGGCATCCCACATCTCCCAACGTGGAAAACCTCCATGGCCTCGAGATTCCGCTCCCTTCATGAAGGGGCCGTCATGCACAGAAACTCCAACCTGAGCCAACGTCGGATCCTCGACCTGACTTCAGATGCATGAGATATTGGTTCAGATCTGCAGGGGGTACCTGCCGTGCCCTCACCCTGAATCCGAAGTCTAGCTTGTGTTCTCAGACTTCCGTCCTCACTCTCCTGGCCCCGAAGCCTTCATGTTTGGCAATTCCGGACCGACAATGAAGCACTCTGCCTGCCCTCTAGAAAAAACATCTTGCCTAAAGAGCTGCCCAGGAACCTAAAAGGGGGATAAACCTACACGGCACTTGACTGTACCCAAATTATATAGTCTAACCTGGTCACTAATGCACTGTCTGACACACCCTGAGCTAGAACCTCCTGACCAAAACCCAGGCAGATGAATGCACACTGAGCGTATGAGACCCACCATGGCCTTAGGTCGTCATCTCTTCCCAACTGCGATTTTTCAGGCTTCAGAACCTAGACCTTATCTCCAACCACTGCCCAGGGTTGAAAATGATGCAGAAATCAGAACACCTTCCCCATGGCAAGAGACCTTGTGATTGGCATGTTGTCCAAATCCAGTGTAGTTGAAACCAGTGTGGCCCATAAGGCCCCGCCCATGCTCGCAGGCCATATTGGTCACAAACTCTCATTGTGACCCTCAGCATGAGCCCAGTCCTCAAGTCAGGCCTCTCAGTGGCTGGATGAAGAGACAGCATATTGGGCCTGCCATGCCCCTAGTCCCCAATTTTTAACCATAGTTTGGGTTGTCCCTTCACTCTTTCCCAAGGCTCTGCTTTGGAATTCCTCTTTTGTTCGGACACCTGAGTTAATAAACAGGAAAGGAAACCTCCCATCCCACAGATTGACGAAAAACAATTGGGACCGGGCCAAATCCACAGAGAGGAAGATTCGTCCATGGCCCATGAGGCCTCCCCACATTCCACGGCCATTGTTGATATAAAATGCAGAGGCAAAACCTGATCAAGTGCCTCAGACTCGCTCTTTCTTCATATCCTGAAGAGTTCTTCTCATGGTTTGTAGATTGGGCCTGCATACCTACGTCCCCAAACCTGAGCTGAGTTTGTGTTTTTGGAATACTGTCCTCAAAGTCCTTTGCCACACACCCTCCAGGCTGGGTCCCCTGGAGCCACCCATTAGGACTGTGCCCTCTCAATCCATGGGAATTCTTCCCATCCATTGTCCAAAATCGTACAAATTAGGAGAACTCTCCAAAGTCCCAGGGGCCATCCCAATAGTGTAGGACTCCGGGGACAAACAAGGGTGGTCTGACAACAGGTGAGCATCTACCTCCACTCATTCCATAGATGGATATCCCCAGAGAAGAAGATTGAACCAGACAGGACCCTAGGCCATAATTGGATCCATTGCTTTGGTTTGCAGGCATGTCTCCTCAAAAGCCTGGTATCCAATACGAGCATAAGGGGTTTCCGGAGGCACCCATCAAAACAAATCTAGTCTCCACAAGGAAACTTGTGGATGGGAGCTATATCAAAAGCTTAGGAGAATACTTAGGGTCCCGGAACCACCGCCCCATACCAAGGCCCTAATGGACACAAACACACATTAGGCCCCATCCTCAGGAAAGTCCATTTCAACTCAGCCACCCCGGTTGCTCCTGCAGAGCCATCCGATTTCAACTGTCTTGTTGCTAGGAGACAATTGGAATGCGAGGCAGGCTTCCCTGGCATCCATCCTCCAACTGTGCTCCACAGTCATTCCATATGGGATGTCCTGGAGCTGCCCGACAGGTCTCAATTGTCCCGCAGAAGGAATCCTTGAAGGGGGCATCCCACAACTCCCAACGTGGGAAAACCTCCAGGCCCTTGAGATTCCGCTCCGTTCATGAAGGATAGTCATGCACAGAAACTCCAACCTGAGCCAACGTCTGATACTCGCCGTGATTTCAGATGCTTGAGATATTGGTTCAGATCTGCAGGGGGTACCTGCAGTGCCCTCGGCCAGAAGCCCAAGTCGAGCTTGTGTTCTCAGACTTCTGTCCTCACACTCCTGGCCCAGAAGCCCTCAAGTTTGGCAATTCCGGACCCACAATGCAGCACTCTGCCTGCCCTCTAGAAAAAATATCTTCCCTAATGAGCTGCCTGGACACCTCAAATGAGGATAAACCTAAAAGGCACTCGAATGTACCCAAATTATATAGTCTAACCTGGGCACTAATGCACTGTCTGACACAACCTGAGCCAGAACCTCCTGACCAACACCCAGGCAGCTGACCACACAGTGAGCCTATCAGACCCGCCATGCCCTTAGGTGGTCATCTCTTCCCAACAGCGGTTTTTCGGGCTTCAGAACCTAGGCCTTATCTCCAACCACAGCCCATGGTTGAAAATGATGCAGAAATCAGAACACCCTTTCCATGGTTAGAGACCTTGTGATTGGCAAGTTGTCCAAAGTCCAGTGTAATTGAAACCAGTGTGGCCCATGAGGCCCCGCCCATGCTCGCAAAACCACATTGGTCCCAAACACACATTGTGACCCTCAGCCTGAGCCCAGTCCTCAAGTACGGCCTCTCAGTGGCTGGATGAAGAGACAGCATATTGGGCGTGCCATGCCCCTAGGCCCCAATTTTTAACCATAGTTTGGGTTGTCCCTTCACTCATCCCCAGCGCTCTCTTTTGGAATTCCTCTTATGTTCGGACACCTGAGGTAATAAACCTGAAAGGAGACCTCCCATTCCACAGATTGACGAAAAACAATTGGGACTGGGCCAAATCCACAGAGAGGAAGATTCGTCCATGGGCCATGAGGACTCCCCAAATTCCACGGCCATCATTGATACAAAATCCAAAGACAAAAGCCTGAGCAAGTACCTCAGACTCGCTCTTTCTTCATATCCTGAAGAGTTCTTCTCATGGTTTGTAGATTACGCCTGCCATACCTACGTCCCCAAACCTAAGCTGAGTTTCTGTTTTCAATCTTCTGTCCTCAAGGTCCTGGGCCACACACCCTCGAGGCTGGGGGGCCAGGAGCCACACATTAGTACTGTGCCTACCCAATCCATGGGAATTCTGCCCATTCCATTGTCCCAAATCGTACAAATTAGGAGAACCCTCCAAAGTCCCCGAGGCCCTCCCAATAGTGTATGTCTCCGGGGACAAACAGGGCGGTCTGACACCAGGTGATCATCTACCTCCACTCATTCCATAGATTGAGAACCCCAGAGAAGAAGATTGAACCAGACAGGACCCTAGGCCATAATCGGGTCCATTGCTTTGGTTTACAGGCATGTGTCCTCAAAAGCCTGGATTCCAATACCAGCATAAGTGGTTTGATGAGGCACCCATTAGAAAAAATCTCGTCTCCACAAGGAAACTTTTGCATGGGAGCTATGTCAAAAGCTTAGGAGAATACTTCAGGGTCCCGGTGCCACTGCCCTAATCCAAGGCCCTCATGGACACAACACACATTAGGCCCCATCCTCAGGAAAATCCATTTCAACTCAGCCACCTCGGTTGCTCCCACAGAGCCACTGATCTCAACGCTATTGTTGCTAGGAAACAATTGAAATGCGAGGCGGGCTTCCCTGGCATCCATCCTCCAACGGTGCTCTGGAGTCATTCCATATGGGATGTCCTGGAGCTGCCCAACAGGTCTCAATTGTCCCACAGAAGGAATCCTTGAAGAGGGCATCCATAAACTCCCAACGTGGGAAAACCTCCATGGCCTTGAGATTCCTCTCCGTTCATGAAGGGGCAGGCATGCACAGAAACTCCAACCTGAGCCAACGTCTGATCCTCGCCTTGGCTTCAGATGCTTGAGATATTGGTTCCGATCTGCAGGGGGTACATGCCGTGCCCTCGGCCTGAAGCCCAAGTCTAGCTTGTGTTCTCAGACTTCTGTCCTCACACTCCTGGCCCAGAAGCTCTCAAGTTTGGCAATTCCGGACCCACAATGCAGCACTCTGCCTGCCCTCTAGAAAAAACATCTTGCCTAATGAGCTGCCCAGGAACCTAAAAGGGGGATAAACCTACATGGCACTCGACTGTACCCAAATTATATAGTCTAACCTGGTCACTAATGCACTGTCTGACACACCCTGAGCTAGAACCTCCTGACCAAAACCCAGGCAGATGAATGCACACTGAGCGTATGAGACCCACCATGGCCTTAGGTCGTCATCTCTTCCCAACTGCGATTTTTCAGGCTTCAGAACCTAGACCTTATCTCCAACCACTGCCCAGGGTTGAAAATGATGCAGAAATCAGAACACCTTCCCCATGGCAAGAGACCTTGTGATTGGCATGTTGTCCAAATCCAGTGTAGTTGAAACCAGTGTGGCCCATAAGGCCCCGCCCATGCTCGCAGGCCATATTGGTCACAAACACACATTGTGACCCTCAGCATGAGCCCAGTCCTCAAGTCAGGCCTCTCAGTGGCTGGATGAAGAGACAGCATATTGGGCCTGCCATGCCCCTAGTCCCCAATTTTTAACCATAGTTTGGGTTGTCCCTTCACTCTTTCCCAAGGCTCTGCTTTGGAATTCCTCTTTTGTTCGGACACCTGAGTTAATAAACAGGAAAGGAAACCTCCCATCCCACAGATTGACGAAAAACAATTGGGACCGGGCCAAATCCACAGAGAGGAAGATTCGTCCATGGCCCATGAGGCCTCCCCACATTCCACGGCCATTGTTGATATAAAATGCAGAGGCAAAACCTGATCAAGTGCCTCAGACTCGCTCTTTCTTCATATCCTGAAGAGTTCTTCTCATGGTTTGTAGATTGGGCCTGCATACCTACGTCCCCAAACCTGAGCTGAGTTTGTGTTTTTGGAATACTGTCCTCAAAGTCCTTTGCCACACACCCTCCAGGCTGGGTCCCCTGGAGCCACCCATTAGGACTGTGCCCTCTCAATCCATGGGAATTCTTCCCATCCATTGTCCAAAATCGTACAAATTAAGAGAACTCTCCAAAGTCCCCGAGGCCATCCCAATAGTGTAGGTTTCCGGGGACAAACAAGGGCGGTCTGACACCAGGTGAGCATCTACCTCCACTCATACCATACACGGATGTCCCCAGAGAAGAAGATTGAACCAGACAGTACGCTAGGCCATAATCAGATCCATTGCTTTGGTTTACAGGCATGTCTCCTCAAAAGCCTGGATTCCAATACAAGCATAAGTGGTTTGCTGAGGCACCCATCAGAACAAATCTCGTCTCCACAAGGAAACTTGTGCATGGGATCTATGTCAAAAGCTTAGGAGAATACTACAGGGTCCCGGTGCCACCGCCCCATTCCAAGGCCCTAATGGACACAAACACACATTAGGCCCCATTCTCAGGAAAGTCTATTTCAACTAAGCCACCCAGGTTGCTCCCGCAGAGTCATCCGATCTCAAATGTATTGTTGCTAGGAGACAATTGGAATGCGAGGCGGGCTTCCCTGGCATCCATCTTCCAACGGTGCTCTGGAGTTAATCCATATGGGATGTCCTGGAGCTGCCCAACATGTCTCAATTGTCCCCAGAAGGAATCCTTGAAGGGGGCATCCCATAACTCCCAACATGGGAAAAACTCCATGGCATTGAGATTCCGCTCCGTTCATGAAGGGGCAGTCATGCACAGAAACTCCAACCGGAGCCAACGTCTGATCCTCGCCGTGACTTCAGATGTATGAGATATTGGTTCAGATCTGCAGGGGGTACCTGCCGCGCCCTCGGCCTGATGTCCAAGTCAACTTGTGTTCTCAAACTTTTGTCCTCACACTCCTGGCCGAGAAGACCGCAAGTTTGGCAATTCCGGACCCACAATGCAGCACTCTGCCTGCACTCTAGAAAAAATATCTTGCCTAATGAGCTGCCCAGGCACCTCAAATGTGGATAAACCTACACGGCACTCGACTGTACCCAAATTATATAGTCTAACCTGAGCTCTAATGCACTCTCTGACACAACCTGAGCCTGAACCTCCAGATCAACATCCAGGCAGCTGACCACACACTGAGCACATCAGAGCCGCCATGGCCTTAGGTCATCATCTCTACCCAACTGCGGTTTTCAGGCTTCAGAACCTAGTCCTTATCTCCAATCACTGCCCAGGGTTGAAAATGATGCAGAAATCACACCTTCCCCATGGAAAGAGACCTTGTGATTGGCATGTTGTCCAAAGTCCCGTGTAGTTGAAATTAGTGTGGCCCATGAGGCCCCGCCCATGCTCGCGGGCCACATTGGTCACAAACACACATTGTGACCCTCAGCCTGAGCCGTGTCCTCAAGTAAGGGCACTCAGTGGCTGGATGAAGAAACAGCATATTGGGCGTGCCATGCCCCTAGGCCCCAATTTTTAACCATAGTTTGGTTTGTCCCTTCACTCTTCCCCAGGTCTCTGCTTTGGAATTCCTCTTTTGTTCGGACACTTGAGGTAATAAACCTGAAAGGAGACCTCCCATCCCACAGATTGACGAAAAACAATTGGGCCCGGGCCAAAACCACAGAGAGGAAGATTCGTCCATGGCCCATGAGGCCTCCCCACATTCCACGGCCATCGTTGATACAAAATACAGATACAAAAGCCTGAGCAAGCGCCTCAGACTCGCTCTTTCTTCATATCCTGAAGAGTTCTTCTCATGGTTTGTAGATTGGGCCTGCCATTCCTACGTCCCCAAACCTAAGCTGAGTTTGTGTTTTCAGACTTCTGTCCTCAAAGTCCTGGGCCAAACACCCTCCAGGCTGGGGCCCCTGGAGCCACACATTAGGACTGTGCCTACCCAATCTATGGGAATTCTGCCTATTCCATTGTCCAAAATCGTACAAATTAGGAGAACTCTCCAAAGTCCCAGGGGCCATCCCAATAGTGTAGGACTCCGGGGACAAACAAGGGTGGTCTGACAACAGGTGAGCATCTACCTCCACTCATTCCATAGATGGATATCCCCAGAGAAGAAGATTGAACCAGACAGGACCCTAGGCCATAATTGGATCCATTGCTTTGGTTTGCAGGCATGTCTCCTCAAAAGCCTGGTATCCAATACGAGCATAAGGGGTTTCCGGAGGCACCCATCAAAACAAATCTAGTCTCCACAAGGAAACTTGTGGATGGGAGCTATATCAAAAGCTTAGGAGAATACTTAGGGTCCCGGAACCACCGCCCCATACCAAGGCCCTAATGGACACAAACACACATTAGGCCCCATCCTCAGGAAAGTCCATTTCAACTCAGCCACCCCGGTTGCTCCTGCAGAGCCATCCGATTTCAACTGTCTTGTTGCTAGGAGACAATTGGAATGCGAGGCAGGCTTCCCTGGCATCCATCCTCCAACTGTGCTCCACAGTCATTCCATATGGGATGTCCTGGAGCTGCCCGACAGGTCTCAATTGTCCCGCAGAAGGAATCCTTGAAGGGGGCATCCCACAACTCCCAACGTGGGAAAACCTCCAGGCCCTTGAGATTCCGCTCCGTTCATGAAGGATAGTCATGCACAGAAACTCCAACCTGAGCCAACGTCTGATACTCGCCGTGATTTCAGATGCTTGAGATATTGGTTCAGATCTGCAGGGGGTACCTGCAGTGCCCTCGGCCAGAAGCCCAAGTCGAGCTTGTGTTCTCAGACTTCTGTCCTCACACTCCTGGCCCAGAAGCCCTCAAGTTTGGCAATTCCGGACCCACAATGCAGCACTCTGCCTGCCCTCTAGAAAAAATATCTTCCCTAATGAGCTGCCTGGACACCTCAAATGAGGATAAACCTAAAAGGCACTCGAATGTACCCAAATTATATAGTCTAACCTGGGCACTAATGCACTGTCTGACACAACCTGAGCCAGAACCTCCTGACCAACACCCAGGCAGCTGACCACACAGTGAGCCTATCAGACCCGCCATGCCCTTAGGTGGTCATCTCTTCCCAACAGCGGTTTTTCGGGCTTCAGAACCTAGGCCTTATCTCCAACCACAGCCCATGGTTGAAAATGATGCAGAAATCAGAACACCCTTTCCATGGTTAGAGACCTTGTGATTGGCAAGTTGTCCAAAGTCCAGTGTAATTGAAACCAGTGTGGCCCATGAGGCCCCGCCCATGCTCGCAAAACCACATTGGTCCCAAACACACATTGTGACCCTCAGCCTGAGCCCAGTCCTCAAGTACGGCCTCTCAGTGGCTGGATGAAGAGACAGCATATTGGGCGTGCCATGCCCCTAGGCCCCAATTTTTAACCATAGTTTGGGTTGTCCCTTCACTCATCCCCAGCGCTCTCTTTTGGAATTCCTCTTATGTTCGGACACCTGAGGTAATAAACCTGAAAGGAGACCTCCCATTCCACAGATTGACGAAAAACAATTGGGACTGGGCCAAATCCACAGAGAGGAAGATTCGTCCATGGGCCATGAGGACTCCCCAAATTCCACGGCCATCATTGATACAAAATCCAAAGACAAAAGCCTGAGCAAGTACCTCAGACTCGCTCTTTCTTCATATCCTGAAGAGTTCTTCTCATGGTTTGTAGATTACGCCTGCCATACCTACGTCCCCAAACCTAAGCTGAGTTTCTGTTTTCAATCTTCTGTCCTCAAGGTCCTGGGCCACACACCCTCGAGGCTGGGGGGCCAGGAGCCACACATTAGTACTGTGCCTACCCAATCCATGGGAATTCTGCCCATTCCATTGTCCCAAATCGTACAAATTAGGAGAACCCTCCAAAGTCCCCGAGGCCCTCCCAATAGTGTATGTCTCCGGGGACAAACAGGGCGGTCTGACACCAGGTGATCATCTACCTCCACTCATTCCATAGATTGAGAACCCCAGAGAAGAAGATTGAACCAGACAGGACCCTAGGCCATAATCGGGTCCATTGCTTTGGTTTACAGGCATGTGTCCTCAAAAGCCTGGATTCCAATACCAGCATAAGTGGTTTGATGAGGCACCCATTAGAAAAAATCTCGTCTCCACAAGGAAACTTTTGCATGGGAGCTATGTCAAAAGCTTAGGAGAATACTTCAGGGTCCCGGTGCCACTGCCCTAATCCAAGGCCCTCATGGACACAACACACATTAGGCCCCATCCTCAGGAAAATCCATTTCAACTCAGCCACCTCGGTTGCTCCCACAGAGCCACTGATCTCAACGCTATTGTTGCTAGGAAACAATTGAAATGCGAGGCGGGCTTCCCTGGCATCCATCCTCCAACGGTGCTCTGGAGTCATTCCATATGGGATGTCCTGGAGCTGCCCAACAGGTCTCAATTGTCCCACAGAAGGAATCCTTGAAGAGGGCATCCATAAACTCCCAACGTGGGAAAACCTCCATGGCCTTGAGATTCCTCTCCGTTCATGAAGGGGCAGGCATGCACAGAAACTCCAACCTGAGCCAACGTCTGATCCTCGCCTTGGCTTCAGATGCTTGAGATATTGGTTCCGATCTGCAGGGGGTACATGCCGTGCCCTCGGCCTGAAGCCCAAGTCTAGCTTGTGTTCTCAGACTTCTGTCCTCACACTCCTGGCCCAGAAGCTCTCAAGTTTGGCAATTCCGGACCCACAATGCAGCACTCTGCCTGCCCTCTAGAAAAAACATCTTGCCTAATGAGCTGCCCAGGAACCTAAAAGGGGGATAAACCTACATGGCACTCGACTGTACCCAAATTATATAGTCTAACCTGGTCACTAATGCACTGTCTGACACACCCTGAGCTAGAACCTCCTGACCAAAACCCAGGCAGATGAATGCACACTGAGCGTATGAGACCCACCATGGCCTTAGGTCGTCATCTCTTCCCAACTGCGATTTTTCAGGCTTCAGAACCTAGACCTTATCTCCAACCACTGCCCAGGGTTGAAAATGATGCAGAAATCAGAACACCTTCCCCATGGCAAGAGACCTTGTGATTGGCATGTTGTCCAAATCCAGTGTAGTTGAAACCAGTGTGGCCCATAAGGCCCCGCCCATGCTCGCAGGCCATATTGGTCACAAACTCTCATTGTGACCCTCAGCATGAGCCCAGTCCTCAAGTCAGGCCTCTCAGTGGCTGGATGAAGAGACAGCATATTGGGCCTGCCATGCCCCTAGTCCCCAATTTTTAACCATAGTTTGGGTTGTCCCTTCACTCTTTCCCAAGGCTCTGCTTTGGAATTCCTCTTTTGTTCGGACACCTGAGTTAATAAACAGGAAAGGAGACCTCCCATCCCACAGATTGACGAAAAACAATTGGGACCGGGCCAAATCCACAGAGAGGAAGATTCGTCCATGGCCCATGAGGCCTCCCCACATTCCACGGCCATTGTTGATATAAAATGCAGAGGCAAAACCTGATCAAGTGCCTCAGACTCGCTCTTTCTTCATATCCTGAAGAGTTCTTCTCATGGTTTGTAGATTGGGCCTGCATACCTACGTCCCCAAACCTGAGCTGAGTTTGTGTTTTTGGAATACTGTCCTCAAAGTCCTTTGCCACACACCCTCCAGGCTGGGTCCCCTGGAGCCACCCATTAGGACTGTGCCCTCTCAATCCATGGGAATTCTTCCCATCCATTGTCCAAAATCGTACAAATTAGGAGAACTCTCCAAAGTCCCCGAGGCCATCCCAATAGTGTAGGTTTCCGGGGACAAACAAGGGCGGTCTGACACCAGGTGAGCATCTACCTCCACTCATACCATACATGGATGTCCCCAGAGAAGAAGATTGAACCAGACAGTACGCTAGGCCATAATCAGATCCATTGCTTTGGTTTACAGGCATGTCTCCTCAAAAGCCTGGATTCCAATACAAGCATAAGTGGTTTGCTGAGGCACCCATCAGAACAAATCTCGTCTCCACAAGGAAACTTGTGCATGGGATCTATGTCAAAAGCTTAGGAGAATACTACAGGGTCCCGGTGCCACCGCCCCATTCCAAGGCCCTCATGGACACAAACACACATTAGGCCCCATTCTCAGGAAAGTCTATTTCAACTAAGCCACCCAGGTTGCTCCTGCAGAGTCATCCGATCTCAAATGTATTGTTGCTAGGAGACAATTGGAATGCGAGGCGGGCTTCCCTGGCATCCATCTTCCAACGGTGCTCTGGAGTTAATCCATATGGGATGTCCTGGAGCTGCCCAACATGTCTCAATTGTCCCCAGAAGGAATCCTTGAAGGGGGCATCCCATAACTCCCAACATGGGAAAAACTCCATGGCCTTGAGATTCCGCTCCGTTCATGAAGGGGCAGTCATGCACAGAAACTCCAACCTGAGCCAACGTCTGATCCTCGCCGTGACTTCAGATGTATGAGATATTGGTTCAGATCTGCAGGGGGTACCTGCCGCGCCCTCGGCCTGATGTCCAAGTCAACTTGTGTTCTCAAACTTTTGTCCTCACACTCCTGGCCGAGAAGACCGCAAGTTTGGCAATTCCGGACCCACAATGCAGCACTCTGCCTGCACTCTAGAAAAAATATCTTGCCTAATGAGCTGCCCAGGCACCTCAAATGTGGATAAACCTACACGGCACTCGACTGTACCCAAATTATATAGTCTAACCTGAGCTCTAATGCACTCTCTGACACAACCTGAGCCTGAACCTCCAGATCAACATCCAGGCAGCTGACCACACACTGAGCACATCAGAGCCGCCATGGCCTTAGGTCATCATCTCTACCCAACTGCGGTTTTCAGGCTTCAGAACCTAGTCCTTATCTCCAATCACTGCCCAGGGTTGAAAATGATGCAGAAATCACACCTTCCCCATGGAAAGAGACCTTGTGATTGGCATGTTGTCCAAAGTCCCGTGTAGTTGAAATTAGTGTGGCCCATGAGGCCCCGCCCATGCTCGCGGGCCACATTGGTCACAAACACACATTGTGACCCTCAGCCTGAGCCGTGTCCTCAAGTAAGGGCACTCAGTGGCTGGATGAAGAAACAGCATATTGGGCGTGCCATGCCCCTAGGCCCCAATTTTTAACCATAGTTTGGTTTGTCCCTTCACTCTTCCCCAGGTCTCTGCTTTGGAATTCCTCTTTTGTTCGGACACTTGAGGTAATAAACCTGAAAGGAGACCTCCCATCCCACAGATTGACGAAAAACAATTGGGCCCGGGCCAAAACCACAGAGAGGAAGATTCGTCCATGGCCCATGAGGCCTCCCCACATTCCACGGCCATCGTTGATACAAAATACAGATACAAAAGCCTGAGCAAGCGCCTCAGACTCGCTCTTTCTTCATATCCTGAAGAGTTCTTCTCATGGTTTGTAGATTGGGCCTGCCATTCCTACGTCCCCAAACCTAAGCTGAGTTTGTGTTTTCAGACTTCTGTCCTCAAAGTCCTGGGCCAAACACCCTCCAGGCTGGGGCCCCTGGAGCCACACATTAGGACTGTGCCTACCCAATCTATGGGAATTCTGCCCATTCCATTGTCCAAAATCGTACAAATTAGGAGAACTCTCCAAAGTCCCAGGGGCCATCCCAATAGTGTAGGACTCCGGGGACAAACAAGGGTGGTCTGACAACAGGTGAGCATCTACCTCCACTCATTCCATAGATGGATATCCCCAGAGAAGAAGATTGAACCAGACAGGACTCTAGGCCATAATTGGATCCATTGCTTTGGTTTGCAGGCATGTCTCCTCAAAAGCCTGGTATCCAATACGAGCATAAGGGGTTTCCGGAGGCACCCATCAAAACAAATCTAGTCTCCACAAGGAAACTTGTGGATGGGAGCTATATCAAAAGCTTAGGAGAATACTTAGGGTCCCGGAACCACCGCCCCATACCAAGGCCCTAATGGACACAAACACACATTAGGCCCCATCCTCAGGAAAGTCCATTTCAATTCAGCCACCCCGGTTGCTCCTGCAGAGCCATCCGATTTCAACTGTCTTGTCGCTAGGAGACAATTGGAATGCGAGGCAGGCTTCCCTGGCATCCATCCTCCAACTGTGCTCTGCAGTCATTCCATATGGGATGTCCTGGAGCTGCCCGACAGGTCTCAATTGTCCCGCAGAAGGAATCCTTGAAGGGGGCATCCCACAACTCCCAACGTGGGAAAACCTCCAGGCCCTTGAGATTCCGCTCCGTTCATGAAGGATAGTCATGCACAGAAACTCCAACCTGAGCCAACGTCTGATACTCGCCGTGATTTCAGATGCTTGAGATATTGGTTCAGATCTGCAGGGGGTACCTGCAGTGCCCTCGGCCAGAAGCCCAAGTCGAGCTTGTGTTCTCAGACTTCTGTCCTCACACTCCTGGCCCAGAAGCCCTCCAGTTTGGCAATTCCGGACCCACAATGCAGCACTCTGCCTGCCCTCTAGAAAAAATATCTTCCCTAATGAGCTGCCTGGACACCTCAAATGAGGATAAACCTACAAGGCACTCGAATGTACCCAAATTATATAGTCTAACCTGGGCACTAATGCACTGTCTGACACAACCTGAGCCAGAACCTCCTGACCAACACCCAGGCAGCTGACCACACAGTGAGCCTATCAGACCCGCCATGCCCTTAGGTGGTCATCTCTTCCCAACAGCGGTTTTTCGGGCTTCAGAACCTAGGCCTTATCTCCAACCACAGCCCATGGTTGAAAATGATGCAGAAATCAGAACACCCTTTCCATGGTTAGAGACCTTGTGATTGGCAAGTTGTCCAAAGTCCAGTGTAATTGAAACCAGTGTGGCCCATGAGGCCCCGCCCATGCTCGCAAAACCACATTGGTCCCAAACACACATTGTGACCCTCAGCCTGAGCCCAGTCCTCAAGTACGGCCTCTCAGTGGCTGGATGAAGAGACAGCATATTGGGCGTGCCATGCCCCTAGGCCCCAATTTTTAACCATAGTTTGGGTTGTCCCTTCACTCATCCCCAGCGCTCTCTTTTGGAATTCCTCTTATGTTCGGACACCTGAGGTAATAAACCTGAAAGGAGACCTCCCATTCCACAGATTGACGAAAAACAATTGGGACTGGGCCAAATCCACAGAGAGGAAGATTCGTCCATGGGCCATGAGGACTCCCCAAATTCCACGGCCATCATTGATACAAAATCCAAAGACAAAAGCCTGAGCAAGTACCTCAGACTCGCTCTTTCTTCATATCCTGAAGAGTTCTTCTCATGGTTTGTAGATTACGCCTGCCATACCTACGTCCCCAAACCTAAGCTGAGTTTCTGTTTTCAATCTTCTGTCCTCAAGGTCCTGGGCCACACACCCTCGAGGCTGGGGGGCCAGGAGCCACACATTAGTACTGTGCCTACCCAATCCATGGGAATTCTGCCCATTCCATTGTCCCAAATCGTACAAATTAGGAGAACCCTCCAAAGTCCCCGAGGCCCTCCCAATAGTGTATGTCTCCGGGGACAAACAGGGCGGTCTGACACCAGGTGATCATCTACCTCCACTCATTCCATAGATTGAGAACCCCAGAGAAGAAGATTGAACCAGACAGGACCCTAGGCCATAATCGGGTCCATTGCTTTGGTTTACAGGCATGTGTCCTCAAAAGCCTGGATTCCAATACCAGCATAAGTGGTTTGATGAGGCACCCATTAGAAAAAATCTCGTCTCCACAAGGAAACTTTTGCATGGGAGCTATGTCAAAAGCTTAGGAGAATACTTCAGGGTCCCGGTGCCACTGCCCTAATCCAAGGCCCTCATGGACACAACACACATTAGGCCCCATCCTCAGGAAAATCCATTTCAACTCAGCCACCTCGGTTGCTCCCACAGAGCCACTGATCTCAACGCTATTGTTGCTAGGAAACAATTGAAATGCGAGGCGGGCTTCCCTGGCATCCATCCTCCAACGGTGCTCTGGAGTCATTCCATATGGGATGTCCTGGAGCTGCCCAACAGGTCTCAATTGTCCCACAGAAGGAATCCTTGAAGAGGGCATCCATAAACTCCCAACGTGGGAAAACCTCCATGGCCTTGAGATTCCTCTCCGTTCATGAAGGGGCAGGCATGCACAGAAACTCCAACCTGAGCCAACGTCTGATCCTCGCCTTGGCTTCAGATGCTTGAGATATTGGTTCCGATCTGCAGGGGGTACATGCCGTGCCCTCGGCCTGAAGCCCAAGTCTAGCTTGTGTTCTCAGACTTCTGTCCTCACACTCCTGGCCCAGAAGCTCTCAAGTTTGGCAATTCCGGACCCACAATGCAGCACTCTGCCTGCCCTCTAGAAAAAACATCTTGCCTAATGAGCTGCCCAGGAACCTAAAAGGGGGATAAACCTACATGGCACTCGACTGTACCCAAATTATATAGTCTAACCTGGTCACTAATGCACTGTCTGACACACCCTGAGCTAGAACCTCCTGACCAAAACCCAGGCAGATGAATGCACACTGAGCGTATGAGACCCACCATGGCCTTAGGTCGTCATCTCTTCCCAACTGCGATTTTTCAGGCTTCAGAACCTAGACCTTATCTCCAACCACTGCCCAGGGTTGAAAATGATGCAGAAATCAGAACACCTTCCCCATGGCAAGAGACCTTGTGATTGGCATGTTGTCCAAATCCAGTGTAGTTGAAACCAGTGTGGCCCATAAGGCCCCGCCCATGCTCGCAGGCCATATTGGTCACAAACTCTCATTGTGACCCTCAGCATGAGCCCAGTCCTCAAGTCAGGCCTCTCAGTGGCTGGATGAAGAGACAGCATATTGGGCCTGCCATGCCCCTAGTCCCCAATTTTTAACCATAGTTTGGGTTGTCCCTTCACTCTTTCCCAAGGCTCTGCTTTGGAATTCCTCTTTTGTTCGGACACCTGAGTTAATAAACAGGAAAGGAGACCTCCCATCCCACAGATTGACGAAAAACAATTGGGACCGGGCCAAATCCACAGAGAGGAAGATTCGTCCATGGCCCATGAGGCCTCCCCACATTCCACGGCCATTGTTGATATAAAATGCAGAGGCAAAACCTGATCAAGTGCCTCAGACTCGCTCTTTCTTCATATCCTGAAGAGTTCTTCTCATGGTTTGTAGATTGGGCCTGCATACCTACGTCCCCAAACCTGAGCTGAGTTTGTGTTTTTGGAATACTGTCCTCAAAGTCCTTTGCCACACACCCTCCAGGCTGGGTCCCCTGGAGCCACCCATTAGGACTGTGCCCTCTCAATCCATGGGAATTCTTCCCATCCATTGTCCAAAATCGTACAAATTAGGAGAACTCTCCAAAGTCCCCGAGGCCATCCCAATAGTGTAGGTTTCCGGGGACAAACAAGGGCGGTCTGACACCAGGTGAGCATCTACCTCCACTCATACCATACATGGATGTCCCCAGAGAAGAAGATTGAACCAGACAGTACGCTAGGCCATAATCAGATCCATTGCTTTGGTTTACAGGCATGTCTCCTCAAAAGCCTGGATTCCAATACAAGCATAAGTGGTTTGCTGAGGCACCCATCAGAACAAATCTCGTCTCCACAAGGAAACTTGTGCATGGGATCTATGTCAAAAGCTTAGGAGAATACTACAGGGTCCCGGTGCCAC
Organism: Mustela nivalis; assembly: GCF_964662115.1. Taxonomy (NCBI): domain Eukaryota; kingdom Metazoa; phylum Chordata; class Mammalia; order Carnivora; family Mustelidae; genus Mustela; species Mustela nivalis. The sequence continues at coordinate 101,346 of NW_028135910.1, forward strand.
CGCCCCATTCCAAGGCCCTCATGGACACAAACACACATTAGGCCCCATTCTCAGGAAAGTCTATTTCAACTAAGCCACCCAGGTTGCTCCCGCAGAGTCATCCGATCTCAAATGTATTGTTGCTAGGAGACAATTGGAATGCGAGGCGGGCTTCCCTGGCATCCATCTTCCAACGGTGCTCTGGAGTTAATCCATATGGGATGTCCTGGAGCTGCCCAACATGTCTCAATTGTCCCCAGAAGGAATCCTTGAAGGGGGCATCCCATAACTCCCAACATGGGAAAAACTCCATGGCCTTGAGATTCCGCTCCGTTCATGAAGGGGCAGTCATGCACAGAAACTCCAACCTGAGCCAACGTCTGATCCTCGCCGTGACTTCAGATGTATGAGATATTGGTTCAGATCTGCAGGGGGTACCTGCCGCGCCCTCGGCCTGATGTCCAAGTCAACTTGTGTTCTCAAACTTTTGTCCTCACACTCCTGGCCGAGAAGACCGCAAGTTTGGCAATTCCGGACCCACAATGCAGCACTCTGCCTGCACTCTAGAAAAAATATCTTGCCTAATGAGCTGCCCAGGCACCTCAAATGTGGATAAACCTACACGGCACTCGACTGTACCCAAATTATATAGTCTAACCTGAGCTCTAATGCACTCTCTGACACAACCTGAGCCTGAACCTCCAGATCAACATCCAGGCAGCTGACCACACACTGAGCACATCAGAGCCGCCATGGCCTTAGGTCATCATCTCTACCCAACTGCGGTTTTCAGGCTTCAGAACCTAGTCCTTATCTCCAATCACTGCCCAGGGTTGAAAATGATGCAGAAATCACACCTTCCCCATGGAAAGAGACCTTGTGATTGGCATGTTGTCCAAAGTCCCGTGTAGTTGAAATTAGTGTGGCCCATGAGGCCCCGCCCATGCTCGCGGGCCACATTGGTCACAAACACACATTGTGACCCTCAGCCTGAGCCGTGTCCTCAAGTAAGGGCACTCAGTGGCTGGATGAAGAGACAGCATATTGGGCGTGCCATGCCCCTAGGCCCCAATTTTTAACCATAGTTTGGTTTGTCCCTTCACTCTTCCCCAGGTCTCTGCTTTGGAATTCCTCTTTTGTTCGGACACTTGAGGTAATAAACCTGAAAGGAGACCTCCCATCCCACAGATTGACGAAAAACAATTGGGACTGGGCCAAATCCACAGAGAGGAAGATTCGTCCATGGGCCATGAGGCCTCCCCAAATTCCACGGCCATCATTGATACAAAATCCAAAGACAAAAGCCTGAGCAAGTACCTTAGACTCGCTCTTTCTTCATATCCTGAAGAGTTCTTCTCATGGTTTGTAGATTACGCCTGCCATACCTACGTCCCCAAACCTAAGCTGAGTTTCTGTTTTCAATCTTCTGTCCTCAAAGTCCTGGGCCACACACCCTCGAGGCTGGGGCGCCAGGAGCCACACATTAGTACTGTGCCTACCCAATCCATGGGAATTCTGCCTATTCCATTGTCCCAAATCGTACAAATTAGGAGAACCCTCCAAAGTCCCCGAGGCCCTCCCAATAATGTATGTCTCCGGGGACAAACAGGCCGGTCTGACACCAGGTGATCATCTACCGCCACTCATTCCATGGATGGAGAACCCCAGAGAAGAAGATTGAACCAGACAGGACCCTAGGCCATAATCGGGTCCATTGCTTTGGTTTACAGGCATGTGTCCTCAAAAGCCTGGATTCCAATACCAGCATAAGGGGTTTCCTGAGGCACCCATCAGAAAAAATCTCGTCTCCACAAGGAAACTTTTGCATGGGAGCTATGTCAAAAGCTTAGGAGAATACTTCAGGGTCCCGGTGCCACCGCCCCATTCCAAGGCCCTCATGGACACAACACACATTAGGCCCCATCCTCAGGAAAATCCATTTCAACTCAGCCACCTCGGTTGCTCCCACAGAGCCACCGATCTCAACTCTATTGTTGCTAGGAGACAATTGTAATGCGAGGCGGGCTTCCATGGCATCCATCCTCCAACGGTGCTCTGGAGTCATTCCATATGGGATGTCCTGGAGCTGCCCAACAGGTCTCAATTGTCCCACAGAAGGAATCCTTGAAGAGGGCATCCATAAACTCCCAACGTGGGAAAACCTCCATGGCCTTGAGATTCCTCTCCGTTCATGAAGGGGCAGGCATGCACAGAAACTCCAACCTGAGCCAACGTCTGATCCTCGCCTTGGCTTCAGATGCTTGAGATATTGGTTCCGATCTGCAGGGGGTACATGCCGTGCCCTCGGCCTGAAGCCCAAGTCTAGCTTGTGTTCTCAGACTTCTGTCCTCACACTCCTGGCCCAGAAGCTCTCAAGTTTGGCAATTCCGGACCCACAATGCAGCACTCTGCCTGCCCTCTAGAAAAAACATCTTGCCTAATGAGCTGCCCAGGAACCTAAAAGGGGGATAAACCTACACGGCACTCGACTGTACCCAAATTATATAGTCTAACCTGGTCACTAATGCACTGTCTGACACACCCTGAGCTAGAACCTCCTGACCAAAACCCAGGCAGATGAATGCACACTGAGCGTATGAGACCCACCATGGCCTTAGGTCGTCATCTCTTCCCAACTGCGATTTTTCAGGCTTCAGAACCTAGACCTTATCTCCAACCACTGCCCAGGGTTGAAAATGATGCAGAAATCAGAACACCTTCCCCATGGCAAGAGACCTTGTGATTGGCATGTTGTCCAAATCCAGTGTAGTTGAAACCAGTGTGGCCCATAAGGCCCCGCCCATGCTCGCAGGCCATATTGGTCACAAACTCACATTGTGACCCTCAGCATGAGCCCAGTCCTCAAGTCAGGCCTCTCAGTGGCTGGATGAAGAGACAGCATATTGGGCCTGCCATGCCCCTAGTCCCCAATTTTTAACCATAGTTTGGGTTGTCCCTTCACTCTTTCCCAAGGCTCTGCTTTGGAATTCCTCTTTTGTTCGGACACCTGAGTTAATAAACAGGAAAGGAGACCTCCCATCCCACAGATTGACGAAAAACAATTGGGACCGGGCCAAATCCACAGAGAGGAAGATTCGTCCATGGCCCATGAGGCCTCCCCACATTCCACGGCCATCGTTGATATAAAATGCAGAGGTAAAACCTGATCAAGTGCCTCAGACTCGCTCTTTCTTCATATCCTGAAGAGTTCTTCTCATGGTTTGTAGATTGGGCCTGCATACCTACGTCCCCAAACCTGAGCTGAGTTTGTGTTTTTGGAATACTGTCCTCAAAGTCCTTTGCCACACACCCTCCAGGCTGGGTCCCCTGGAGCCACCCATTAGGACTGTGCCTACTCAATCCATGGGAATTCTTCCCATCCATTGTCCAAAATCGTACAAATTAGGAGAACTCTCCAAAGTCCCCGAGGCCATCCCAATAGTGTAGGTTTCCGGGGACAAACAAGGGCGGTCTGACACCAGGTGAGCATCTACCTTCACTCATACCATACATGGATGTCCCCAGAGAAGAAGATTGAACCAGACAGTACGCTAGGCCATAATCAGATCCATTGCTTTGGTTTACAGGCATGTCTCCTCAAAAGCCTGGATTCCAATACAAGCATAAGTGGTTTGCTGAGGCACCCATCAGAACAAATCTTGTCTCCACAAGGAAACTTGTGCATGGGATCTATGTCAAAAGCTTAGGAGAATACTACAGGGTCCCGGTGCCACCGCCCCATTCCAAGGCCCTCATGGACACAAACACACATTAGGCCCCATTCTCAGGAAAGTCTATTTCAACTAAGCCACCCAGGTTGCTCCCGCAGAGTCATCCGATCTCAAATGTATTGTTGCTAGGAGACAATTGGAATGCGAGGCGGGCTTCCCTGGCATCCATCTTCCAACGGTGCTCTGGAGTTAATCCATATGGGATGTTCTGGAGCTGCCCAACATGTCTCAATTGTCCCCAGAAGGAATCCTTGAAGGGGGCATCCCATAACTCCCAACATGGGAAAAACTCCATGGCCTTGAGATTCCGCTCCATTCATGAAGGGGCAGTCATGCACAGAAACTCCAACCTGAGCCAACGTCTGATCCTCGCCGTGACTTCAGATGTATGAGATATTGGTTCAGATCTGCAGGGGGTACCTGCCGCGCCCTCGGCCTGATGTCCAAGTCAACTTGTGTTCTCAAACTTTTGTCCTCACACTCCTGGCCGAGAAGACCGCAAGTTTGGCAATTCCGGACCCACAATGCAGCACTCTGCCTGCACTCTAGAAAAAATATCTTGCCTAATGAGCTGCCCAGGCACCTCAAATGTGGATAAACCTACACGGCACTCGACTGTACCCAAATTATATAGTCTAACTTGAGCTCTAATGCACTCTCTGACACAAACTGAGCCTGAACCTCCAGATCAACATCCAGGCAGCTGACCACACACTGAGCACATCAGAGCCGCCATGGCCTTAGGTCATCATCTCTACCCAACTGCGGTTTTCAGGCTTCAGAACCTAGTCCTTATCTCCAATCACTGCCCAGGGTTGAAAATGATGCAGAAATCACACCTTCCCCATGGAAAGAGACCTTGTGATTGGCATGTTGTCCAAAGTCCCGTGTAGTTGAAATTAGTGTGGCCCATGAGGCCCCGCCCATGCTCGCGGGCCACATTGGTCACAAACACACATTGTGACCCTCAGCCTGAGCCGTGTCCTCAAGTAAGGGCACTCAGTGGCTGGATGAAGAGACAGCATATTGGGCGTGCCATGCCCCTAGGCCCCAATTTTTAACCATAGTTTGGTTTGTCCCTTCACTCTTCCCCAGGTCTCTGCTTTGGAATTCCTCTTTTGTTCGGACACTTGAGGTAATAAACCTGAAAGGAGACCTCCCATCCCACAGATTGACGAAAAACAATTGGGCCCGGGCCAAAACCACAGAGAGGAAGATTCGTCCATGGCCCATGAGGCCTCCCCACATTCCACGGCCATCGTTGATACAAAATACAGATACAAAAGCTTGAGCAAGTGCCTCAGACTCGCTCTTTCTTCATATCCTGAAGAGTTCTTCTCATGGTTTGTAGATTGGGCCTGCCATTCCTACGTCCCCAAACCTAAGCTGAGTTTGTGTTTTCAGACTTCTGTCCTCAAAGTCCTGGGCCAAACACCCTCCAGGCTGGGGCCCCTGGAGCCACACATTAGTACTGTGCCTACCCAATCTATGGGAATTCTGCCCATTCCATTGTCCAAAATCGTACAATTAGGAGAACTCTCCAAAGTCCCAGGGGCCATCCCAATAGTGTAGGACTCCGGGGACAAACAAGGGTGGTCTGACAACAGGTGAGCATCTACCTCCACTCATTCCATAGATGGATATCCCCAGAGAAGAAGATTGAACCAGACAGGACCCTAGGCCATAATTGGATCCATTGCTTTGGTTTGCAGGCATGTCTCCTCAAAAGCCTGGTATCCAATACGAGCATAAGGGGTTTCCGGAGGCACCCATCAAAACAAATCTAGTCTCCACAAGGAAACTTGTAGATGGGAGCTATATCAAAACCTTAGGAGAATACTTAGGGTCCCGGAACCACCACCCCATTCCAAGGCCCTAATGGACTCAAACACACATTAGGCCCCATCCTCAGGAAAGTCCATTTCAACTCAGCCACCCCGGTTGCTCCCGCAGAGCCATTCGATTTCAACTGTCTTGTTGCTAGGAGACAATTGGAATGCGAGGCAGGCTTCCCTGGCATCCATCCTCCAACTGTGCTCTGCAGTCATTCCATATGGGATGTCCTGGAGCTGCCCGACAGGTCTCAATTGTCCCGCAGAAGGAATCCTTGAAGGGGGCATCCCACAACTCCCAACGTGGGAAAACCTCCAGGCCTTTGAGATTCCGCTCCGTTCATGAAGGATAGTCATGCACAGAAACTCCAACCTGAGCCAACGTCTGATACTCGCCGTGATTTCAGATGCTTGAGATATTGGTTCAGATCTGCAGGGGGTACCTGCAGTGCCCTCGGCCAGAAGCCCAAGTCGAGCTTGTGTTCTCAGACTTCTGTCCTCACACTCCTGGCCCAGAAGCCCTCAAGTTTGGCAATTCCGGACCCACAATGCAGCACTCTGCCTGCCCTCTAGAAAAAATATCTTCCCTAATGAGCTGCCTGGACACCCCAAATGAGGATAAACCTACAAGGCACTCGAATGTACCCAAATTATATAGTCTAACCTGGGCACTAATTCACTGTCTGACACAACCTGAGCCAGAACCTCCTGACCAACACCCAGGCAGCTGACCACACAGTGAGCCTATCAGACCCGCCATGGCCTTAGGTGGTCATCTCTTCCCAACAGCGGTTTTTCGGGCTTCAGAACCTAGGCCTTATCTCCAACCACGGCCCATGGTTGAAAATGATGCAGAAATCAGAACACCCTTTCCATGGTTAGAGACCTTGTGATTGGCAAGTTGTCCAAAGTCCAGTGTAGTTGAAACCAGTGTGGCCCATGAGGCCCCGCCCATGCTCGCAAAACCACATTGGTCACAAACACACATTGTGACCCTCACCTGAGCCCAGTCCTCAAGTACGGCCTCTCAGTGGCTGGATGAAGAGACAGCATATTGGGCGTGCCATGCCCCTAGGCCCCAATTTTTAAACATAGTTTGGGTTGTCCCTTCACTCTTCCCCAGCGCTCTGTTTTGGAATTCCTCTTATGTTCGGACACCTGAGGTAATAAACCTGAAAGGAGACCTCCCATTCCACAGATTGACGAAAAACAATTGGGACTGGGCCAGATCCACAGAGAGCAAGATTCGTCCATGGGCCATGAGGCCTCCCCAAATTCCACGGCCATCATTGATACAAAATCCAAAGACAAAAGCCTGAGCAAGTACCTCAGACTCGCTCTTTCTTCATATCCTGAAGAGTTCTTCTCATGGTTTGTAGATTACGCCTGCCATACCTACGTCCACAAACCTAAGCTGAGTTTCTGTTTTCAATCTTCTGTCCTCAAAGTCCTGGGCCACACACCCTCGAGGCTGGGGCGCCAGGAGCCACACATTAGTACTGGGCCTACCCAATCCATGGGAATTCTGCCCATTCCATTGTCCCAAATCGTACAAATTAGGAGAACCCTCCAAAGACCCCGAGGCCCTCCCAATAGTGTATGTCTCCGGGGACAAACAGGCCGGTCTGACACCAGGTGATCATCTACCTCCACTCATTCCATAGATGGAGAACCCCAGAGAAGAAGATTGAACCAGACAGGACCCTAGGCCATAATCGGGTCCATTGCTTTGGTTTACAGGCATGTGTCCTCAAAAGCCTGGATTCCAATACCAGCATAAGGGGTTTCCTGAGGCACCCATCAGAAAAAATCTCGTCTCCACAAGGAAACTTTTGCATGGGAGCTATGTCAAAAGCTTAGGAGAATACTTCAGGGTCCCGGTGCCACCGCCCTAATCCAAGGCCCTCATGGACACAACACACATTAGGCCCCATCCTCAGGAAAATCCATTTCAACTCAGCCACCTCAGTTGCTCCCACAGAGCCACCGATCTCAACGCTATTGTTGCTAGGAGACAATTGTAATGCGAGGCGGGCTTCCCTGGCATCCATCCTCCAACGGTGCTCTGGAGTCATTCCATATGGGATGTCCTGGAGCTGCCCAACAGGTCTCAATTGTCCCACAGAAGGAATCCTTGAACAGGGCATCCATAAACTCCCAACGTGGGAAAACCTCCATGGCCTTGAGATTCCTCTCCGTTCATGAAGGGGCAGGCATGCACAGAAACTCCAACCTGAGCCAACGTCTGATCCTCGCCTTGGCTTCAGATGCTTGAGATATTGGATCCGATCTGCAGGGGGTACATGCCGTGCCCTCGGCCTGAAGCCCAAGTCTAGCTTGTGTTCTCAGACTTCTGTCCTCACACTCCTGGCCCAGAAGCTCTCAAGTTTGGCAATTCCGGACCCACAATGCAGCACTCTGCCTGCCCTCTAGAAAAAACATCTTGCCTAATGAGCTGCCCAGGAACCTAAAAGGGGGATAAACCTACACGGCACTCGACTGTACCCAAATTATATAGTCTAACCTGGTCACTAATGCACTGTCTGACACACCCTGAGCTAGAACCTCCTGACCAAAACCCAGGCAGATGAATGCACACTGAGCGTATGAGACCCACCATGGCCTTAGGTCGTCATCTCTTCCCAACTGCGATTTTTCAGGCTTCAGAACCTAGACCTTATCTCCAACCACTGCCCAGGGTTGAAAATGATGCAGAAATCAGAAAACCTTCCCCATGGCAAGAGACCTTGTGATTGGCATGTTGTCCAAATCCAGTGTAGTTGAAACCAGTGTGGCCCATAAGGCCCCGCCCATGCTCGCAGGCCATATTGGTCACAAACTCTCATTGTGACCCTCAGCATGAGCCCAGTCCTCAAGTCAGGCCTCTCAGTGGCTGGATGAAGAGACAGCATATTGGGCCTGCCATGCCCCTAATCCCCAATTTTTAACCATAGTTTGGGTTGTCCCTTCACTCTTTCCCAAGGCTCTGCTTTGGAATTCCTCTTTTGTTCGGACACCTGAGTTAATAAACAGGAAAGGAGACCTCCCATCCCACAGATTGAAGAAAAACAATTGGGACCGGGCCAAATCCACAGAGAGGAAGATTCGTCCATGGCCCATGAGGCCTCCCCACATTCCACGTCCATCGTTGATATAAAATGCAGAGGCAAAACCTGATCAAGTGCCTCAGACTCGCTCTTTCTTCATATCCTGAAGAGTTCTTCTCATGGTTTGTAGATTGGGCCTGCATACCTACGTCCCCAAACCTGAGCTGAGTTTGTGTTTTTAGAATACTGTCCTCAAAGTCCTTTGCCACACATCCTCCAGGCTGGGTCCCCTGGAGCCACCCATTAGGACTGTGCCTACTCAATCCATGGGAATTCTTCCCATCCATTTTCCAAAATCGTACAAATTAGGAGAACTCTCCAAAGTCCCCGAGGCCATCCCAATAGTGTAGGTTTCCGGGGACAAACAAGGGCGGTCTGACACCAGGTGATCATCTACCTCCACTCATACCATACATGGATGTCCCCAGAGAAGAAGATTGAACCAGACAGTACGCTAGGCCATAATCAGATCCATTGCTTTGGTTTACAGGCATGTCTCCTCAAAAGCCTGGATTCCAATACAAGCATAAGTGGTTTGCTGAGGCACCCATCAGAACAAATCTCGTCTCCACAAGGAAACTTGTGCATGGGATCTATGTCAAAAGCTTAGGAGAATACTACAGGGTCCCGGTGCCACCGCCCCATTCCAAGGCCCTCATGGACACAAACACACATTAGGCCCCATTCTCAGGAAAGTCTATTTCAACTAAACCACCCAGGTTGCTCCCGCAGAGTCATCCGATCTCAAATGTATTGTTGCTAGGAGACAATTGGAATGCGAGGCGGGCTTCCCTGGCATCCATCTTCCAACGGTGCTCTGGAGTTAATCCAAATGGGATGTCCTGGAGCTGCCCAACATGTCTCAATTGTCCCCAGAAGGAATCCTTGAAGGGGGCATCCCATAACTCCCAACATGGGAAAAACTCCATGGCCTTGAGATTCCGCTCCGTTCATGAAGGGGCAGTCATGCACAGAAACTCCAACCGGAGCCAACGTCTGATCCTCGCCGTGACTTCAGATGTATGAGATATTGGTTCAGATCTGCAGGGGGTACCTGCCGCGCCCTCGGCCTGATGTCCCAGTCAACTTGTGTTCTCAAACTTTTGTCCTCACACTCCTGGCCGAGAAGACCGCAAGTTTGGCAATTCCGGACCCACAATGCAGCACTCTGCCTGCACTCTAGAAAAAATATCTTGCCTAATGAGCTGCCCAGGCACCTCAAATGTGGATAAACCTACACGGCACTCGACTGTACCCAAATTATATAGTCTAACCTGAGCTCTAATGCACTCTCTGACACAACCTGAGCCTGAACCTCCAGATCAACATCCAGGCAGCTGACCACACACTGAACACATCAGAGCCGCCATGGCCTTAGGTCATCATCTCTACCCAACTGCGGTTTTCAGGCTTCAGAACCTAGTCCTTATCTCCAATCACTGCCCAGGGTTGAAAATGATGCAGAAATCACACCTTCCCCATGGAAAGAGACCTTGTGATTGGCATGTTGTCCAAAGTCCCGTGTAGTTGAAATTAGTGTGGCCCATGAGGCCCCGCCCATGCTCGCGGGCCACATTGGTCACAAACACACATTGTGACCCTCAGCCTGAGCCGTGTCCTCAAGTAAGGGCACTCAGTGGCTGGATGAAGAGACAGCATATTGGGCGTGCCATGCCCCTAGGCCCCAATTTTTAACCATAGTTTGGTTTGTCCCTTCACTCTTCCCCAGGTCTCTGCTTTGGAATTCCTCTTTTGTTCGGACACTTGAGGTAATAAACCTGAAAGGAGACCTCCCATCCCACAGATTGACGAAAAACAATTGGGCCCGGGCCAAAACCACAGAGAGGAAGTTTCGTCCATGGCCCATGAGGCCTCCCCACATTCCACGGCCATCGTTGATACAAAATACAGATACAAAAGCTTGAGCAAGTGCCTCAGACTCGCTCTTTCTTCATATCCTGAAGAGTTCTTCTCATGGTTTGTAGATTGGGCCTGCCATTCCTACGTCCCCAAACCTAAGCTGAGTTTGTGTTTTCAGACTTCTGTCCTCAAAGTCCTGGGCCAAACACCCTCCAGGCTGGGGCCCCTGGAGCCACACATTAGTACTGTGCCTACCCAATCTATGGGAATTCTGCCCATTCCATTGTCCAAAATCGTACAATTAGGAGAACTCTCCAAAGTCCCAGGGGCCATCCCAATAGTGTAGGACTCCGGGGACAAACAAGGGTGGTCTGACAACAGGTGAGCATCTACCTCCACTCATTCCATAGATGGATATCCCCAGAGAAGAAGATTGAACCAGACAGGACCCTAGGCCATAATTGGATCCATTGCTTTGGTTTGCAGGCATGTCTCCTCAAAAGCCTGGTATCCAATACGAGCATAAGGGGTTTCCGGAGGCACCCATCAAAACAAATCTAGTCTCCACAAGGAAACTTGTAGATGGGAGCTATATCAAAACCTTAGGAGAATACTTAGGGTCCCGGAACCACCACCCCATTCCAAGGCCCTAATGGACTCAAACACACATTAGGCCCCATCCTCAGGAAAGTCCATTTCAACTCAGCCACCCCGGTTGCTCCCGCAGAGCCATTCGATTTCAACTGTCTTGTTGCTAGGAGACAATTGGAATGCGAGGCAGGCTTCCCTGGCATCCATCCTCCAACTGTGCTCTGCAGTCATTCCATATGGGATGTCCTGGAGCTGCCCGACAGGTCTCAATTGTCCCGCAGAAGGAATCCTTGAAGGGGGCATCCCACAACTCCCAACGTGGGAAAACCTCCAGGCCTTTGAGATTCCGCTCCGTTCATGAAGGATAGTCATGCACAGAAACTCCAACCTGAGCCAACGTCTGATACTCGCCGTGATTTCAGATGCTTGAGATATTGGTTCAGATCTGCAGGGGGTACCTGCAGTGCCCTCGGCCAGAAGCCCAAGTCGAGCTTGTGTTCTCAGACTTCTGTCCTCACACTCCTGGCCCAGAAGCCCTCAAGTTTGGCAATTCCGGACCCACAATGCAGCACTCTGCCTGCCCTCTAGAAAAAATATCTTCCCTAATGAGCTGCCTGGACACCCCAAATGAGGATAAACCTACAAGGCACTCGAATGTACCCAAATTATATAGTCTAACCTGGGCACTAATTCACTGTCTGACACAACCTGAGCCAGAACCTCCTGACCAACACCCAGGCAGCTGACCACACAGTGAGCCTATCAGACCCGCCATGGCCTTAGGTGGTCATCTCTTCCCAACAGCGGTTTTTCGGGCTTCAGAACCTAGGCCTTATCTCCAACCACGGCCCATGGTTGAAAATGATGCAGAAATCAGAACACCCTTTCCATGGTTAGAGACCTTGTGATTGGCAAGTTGTCCAAAGTCCAGTGTAGTTGAAACCAGTGTGGCCCATGAGGCCCCGCCCATGCTCGCAAAACCACATTGGTCACAAACACACATTGTGACCCTCACCTGAGCCCAGTCCTCAAGTACGGCCTCTCAGTGGCTGGATGAAGAGACAGCATATTGGGCGTGCCATGCCCCTAGGCCCCAATTTTTAAACATAGTTTGGGTTGTCCCTTCACTCTTCCCCAGCGCTCTGTTTTGGAATTCCTCTTATGTTCGGACACCTGAGGTAATAAACCTGAAAGGAGACCTCCCATTCCACAGATTGACGAAAAACAATTGGGACTGGGCCAGATCCACAGAGAGCAAGATTCGTCCATGGGCCATGAGGCCTCCCCAAATTCCACGGCCATCATTGATACAAAATCCAAAGACAAAAGCCTGAGCAAGTACCTCAGACTCGCTCTTTCTTCATATCCTGAAGAGTTCTTCTCATGGTTTGTAGATTACGCCTGCCATACCTACGTCCACAAACCTAAGCTGAGTTTCTGTTTTCAATCTTCTGTCCTCAAAGTCCTGGGCCACACACCCTCGAGGCTGGGGCGCCAGGAGCCACACATTAGTACTGGGCCTACCCAATCCATGGGAATTCTGCCCATTCCATTGTCCCAAATCGTACAAATTAGGAGAACCCTCCAAAGACCCCGAGGCCCTCCCAATAGTGTATGTCTCCGGGGACAAACAGGCCGGTCTGACACCAGGTGATCATCTACCTCCACTCATTCCATAGATGGAGAACCCCAGAGAAGAAGATTGAACCAGACAGGACCCTAGGCCATAATCGGGTCCATTGCTTTGGTTTACAGGCATGTGTCCTCAAAAGCCTGGATTCCAATACCAGCATAAGGGGTTTCCTGAGGCACCCATCAGAAAAAATCTCGTCTCCACAAGGAAACTTTTGCATGGGAGCTATGTCAAAAGCTTAGGAGAATACTTCAGGGTCCCGGTGCCACCGCCCTAATCCAAGGCCCTCATGGACACAACACACATTAGGCCCCATCCTCAGGAAAATCCATTTCAACTCAGCCACCTCAGTTGCTCCCACAGAGCCACCGATCTCAACGCTATTGTTGCTAGGAGACAATTGTAATGCGAGGCGGGCTTCCCTGGCATCCATCCTCCAACGGTGCTCTGGAGTCATTCCATATGGGATGTCCTGGAGCTGCCCAACAGGTCTCAATTGTCCCACAGAAGGAATCCTTGAACAGGGCATCCATAAACTCCCAACGTGGGAAAACCTCCATGGCCTTGAGATTCCTCTCCGTTCATGAAGGGGCAGGCATGCACAGAAACTCCAACCTGAGCCAACGTCTGATCCTCGCCTTGGCTTCAGATGCTTGAGATATTGGATCCGATCTGCAGGGGGTACATGCCGTGCCCTCGGCCTGAAGCCCAAGTCTAGCTTGTGTTCTCAGACTTCTGTCCTCACACTCCTGGCCCAGAAGCTCTCAAGTTTGGCAATTCCGGACCCACAATGCAGCACTCTGCCTGCCCTCTAGAAAAAACATCTTGCCTAATGAGCTGCCCAGGAACCTAAAAGGGGGATAAACCTACACGGCACTCGACTGTACCCAAATTATATAGTCTAACCTGGTCACTAATGCACTGTCTGACACACCCTGAGCTAGAACCTCCTGACCAAAACCCAGGCAGATGAATGCACACTGAGCGTATGAGACCCACCATGGCCTTAGGTCGTCATCTCTTCCCAACTGCGATTTTTCAGGCTTCAGAACCTAGACCTTATCTCCAACCACTGCCCAGGGTTGAAAATGATGCAGAAATCAGAAAACCTTCCCCATGGCAAGAGACCTTGTGATTGGCATGTTGTCCAAATCCAGTGTAGTTGAAACCAGTGTGGCCCATAAGGCCCCGCCCATGCTCGCAGGCCATATTGGTCACAAACTCTCATTGTGACCCTCAGCATGAGCCCAGTCCTCAAGTCAGGCCTCTCAGTGGCTGGATGAAGAGACAGCATATTGGGCCTGCCATGCCCCTAGTCCCCAATTTTTAACCATAGTTTGGGTTGTCCCTTCACTCTTCCCCAGGTCTCTGCTTTGGAATTCCTCTTTTGTTCGGACACTTGAGGTAATAAACCTGAAAGGAGACCTCCCATCCCACAGATTGACGAAAAACAATTGGGACCGGGCCAAAACCACAGAGAGGAAGATTCGTCCATGGCCCATGAGGCCTCCCCACATTCCACGGCCATCGTTGATACAAAATACAGATACAAAAGCCTGAGCAAGTGCCTCAGACTCGCTCTTTCTTCATATCCTGAAGAGTTCTTCTCATGGTTTGTAGGTTGGGCCTGCCATTCCTACGTCCCCAAACCTAAGCTGAGTTTGTGTTTTCAGACTTCTGTCCTCAAAGTCCTGGGCCAAACACCCTCCATGCTGGGGCCCCTGGAGCCACACATTAGGACTGTGACTACCAAATACATGGGAATTCTGCCTACTCCATTTTCCAAATTCGTAGAAATTAGGAGAACTCTCCAAAGTCCCCGAGGCCATCCCAATAGTGTAGGTCTCCGGGGACAAACAAGTGCGGTCTGACACCAGGTGAGCATCTACCTCCACTCATTCCATAGATGGATATCCCCTGAGAAGAAGATTGAACCAGACAGGACCCTAGGCCATAATCGTATCCATTGCTTTGGTTTACAGGCATGTCTCCTCAAAGCCTGGATTCCAACCCAGCATAGGGGGTTTACTGAGGCACCATCGGAACAAATCCCGTCTCCACAAGGAAACCTGTGCTTGGGAGCTATGTAAAAGCTTAGGAGAATACTTCAGGGTCCCGAATCAACCGCCCCATTCCAAGGCCATCATGGACACAAACACACATTAGGCCCCATCCTCAGGAAAGTCCATTTCAACTCAGCCACCCCGGTTGCTCCCACATAGCCATCCGATCTCAACTGTCTTGTTGCTAGGAGACAATTGGAATGCAAGGCGGCTTCCCTGGCATCCATCCTCCAAGGGTGCTCTGGAGTCATTCCATATGGGATGTCCTGGACCTGCCCAACAGGTGTCAATTGTCCAGCAGAAGGAATCCTTGAAGGGGGCATCCCACAACTCCCAACGTGGGAAAACCTTCATAGACTTGAGATTTTGCTCCGTTCAAGAAGGGGCAATCCTGCACACAAACTCCAACCTGAGCCAACGTCTAATCCTCGCCGTGACTTCAGATGCATGAGATATTGGTTCAGATCTGCAAGGGGTACCTGCCGTGCCCTCGGCCCGAAGCCCAAGTCTAGCTTGTGTTCTCAGATTCTGTCCTGACCCTCCTGGCCCAGAAGCCCTCAAGTTTGGCAATTCCGGACCCACAATACAGTACTCTTCCTGCCCTCTAGAAAAAATATCTTGCCTAATGAGCTGCCCAGGCACATCAGTGAGGATAATCATACACGGCACTCGACTGTACCCAAATTATATAGTTTAACCTGAGCTCTAATGCACTCTCTGACACAAACTGAGCCCAAACCTCCTGACCAACACCCAGCCAGTTGACCGCACTGTGAGCACATCAGACCCGCCATGGCCTAGGTCATCATCTCATCCCAATTGCGGTTTTCAGGCTTCAGAACTAGACCTTATCTCGAAACACTGCCCAGGGTTGAAAATGTTGCAGAAATCAGAACTCCTTCCCCATGGCAAGAGACCTTGTGATTGGCATGTTGTCCAAAGTTCAGTGTAGTTGAAACCAGTGTGGCCCATGAGGCCCCGCCCATGCTCACAGGCCAAATTGGTCACAAACACACATTGTGGCCCTCAGCCTGAGCCGAGTCCTCAAGTAAGGCCTCTCAGTGTCTGGATGAAGAGAAAGCAATTGGGCCTGACATGCCCCTAGGCTCCAATTTTTAACCATAGTTTGGGTTGTCCCTTCACTCTTCCCCAGGGCTCTGCTTTGGAATTCTTCTTTGTTTGGGACACGTGAGATAACAAACCCGAAAGGAGACATCCATCCCACAGATTGACAGAAAACAAATGGGACCTGGCCAAATCCACAGAGAGGAAGATTCATCCATGGCGCATGAGGCCTCCACACATACCACGGCATTCGTTGAATCAAAATCCAGAGACAAAAGCCTGAGCAAGGGCCTCAGACTCTATCTTTCTTCATTTCTTGAAGAGTTCTTCTCATGGTTTGTAGATTGGGCCTGCCATACCTACGTCCCCATGCTTAAGCTGAGTTTGTGTTTTCAGACTTCTGTCCTCAAAGTCATGAGCCACACCCCTACAGGCTGGGGCCCCTGGAGCCACAAATAGGACTGTGCCTACCCAATCCATGAGAATTCTGCCCATTCCATTTTCCAAAATCGTACAAATTAGGAGAAACCTCCAAATTCCGAGGCCATCTCAATTGTGTAGGTCTCCGGGGAAAAACAAGGGCGGTGTGATACCAGCTGAGCACCTACCTCCACTCATACCATAGATGGATATACCCAGAGAAGAAGATTGAACCAGACAGTACGCTAGGCCATAATCGGATCCATTGCTTTGGTTTACAGGCATGTCTCCTCAAAATCCTGGATTCCAATACAAGCATAAGTGGTTTGCTGAGGCACCCATCAGAACAAATCTCGTCTCCACAACGAAACTTGTGCATGGGATCTATGTCAAAAGCTTAGGAGAATACTTCAGGGTCCCGGTGCCACCGCCCCATTCCAAGGCCCTCATGGACACAAACACACATTAGGCCCCATTCTCAGGAAAGTCTCTTTCAACTAAGCCACCCCGGTTGCTCCCGCAGAGTCATCCGATCTCAACTGTATTGTTGCTAGGAGACAATTGGAATGCGAGGCTGGCTTCCCTGGCATCCATCTTCCAACGGTGCTCTGGAGTTAATCCATATGGGATGTCCTGGAGCTGCCCAGCATGTCTCAATTGTCCCCCAAAAGGAATCCTTGAAGGGGGCATCCCACAACTCCCAACATGGGAAAACCTCCATGGCCTTGAGATTCCGCTCCGTTAAAAAGGGGCAGTCATGCACAGAAACTCCAACCTGAGCCAACGTCTGATCCTCGCCGTGACTTCAGATGTATGAGATATTGGTTCAGATCTGCAGGGGGTACCTGCCGTGCCCTCGGCCTGATGTCCAAGTCAACTTGTGTTCTCAAACTTTTGTCCTCACACTCCTGGCCGAGAAGACCGCAAGTTTGGCAATTCCGGACCCACAATGCAGCACTCTGCCTGCACTCTAGATAAAATATCTTTCCTAATAGGCTGCCCAGGCACCTCAAATTTGGATAAACCTACACGGCACTCGACTGTACCCAAATTATATAGTCTAACCTGAGCTCTAATGTACTCTCTGACAAAACCTGAGCCTGAACCTCCAGATCAACATCCAGGCAGCTGACCACACACTGAGCACATCAGACCCGCCATGGGCTTAGGTCATCATCTCTACCCAACTGCGGTTTTCAGGCTTCAGAACCTAGACCTTATCTCCAATCACTGCCCAGGGTTGAAAATGATGCAGAAATCACACCTTCCCCATGGAAAGAGACCTGTGATTGGCATGTTGTCCAAAGTCCCCTGTAGTTGAAATCAGTGTGGCCCATGAGGCCCCGCCCATGCTCGCGGGCCACATTGGTCATAAACACACATTGTGACCCTCAGCCTGAGCCGAGTCCTCAAGTAAGTCCTCTCAGTGGCTGGATGAAGAGACAGCATATTGGGCCTGCCATGCCCCTAGGCCCCAATTTTTAACCCTAGTTTGGGTTGTCCCTTCACTCTTCCCCAAGGCTCTGCTTTGGAATTCCTCTTTTGTTCGGACACCTGAGGTAATAAACCTGAAAGGAGACCTCCCATCCCACAGATTGACGAAAAAGAATTGGGACCGGGGCATATCCACAGAGAGGAAGATTCATCCATGACCCATGAGGTCTCCCCACATTCCACGGCCACCGTTGATACAAAATCCAGAGACAAAATCTTGAGCAAGCGCCTAAGACTCGCTCTTTCTTCATTTCCTGAAAAGTTCTTCTCATGGTTAGTATATTGGGCCTGCCATACCTACGTCCCCAAACCTAAGCTGAGTTTGTGTATTCTGACTTCAGTCCTCAAAGTCCTGAGCCACACAACCTCCAGGCTGGGGCCCCTGGAGCCACACATTAGGTCTGTGCCTACCAAATACATAGGAATTCTGCCCACTCCATTTTCAAAAATCTTACAAATTAGGAGAACTCTCCAAATTCCTCGAGGCCATCCCAATAATGTAGGTCTCCGGGGACAAACAAGGGCGGTCTGACACCACTGAGCATCTCCCTCCAATCATACCATAGATGGATGTCCCCAGAGAAGAAGATTGAACCAGACAGGACCCTAGGACATAAACGGATCCATTGCTTTGGTTTACAGGCATGTCTCCTCAAAAGTCTGGATTCCATGACCAGCTTAGGGGTTTTTCTGAGGCACCCATCAGAACAAATCTCGTCTCCACTAGGAAACTTGTGCATGGGAACTATATCAAAAGCTTAGGAGAACACTTCATGGTCCCGGTGCCACTGCCCTATTCCAAGGCCCTCATGGACACAAACAAACTTTAGGCCCCATCCTCAGGAAAGTCCATTTCAACTCAGCCACCCCGGTTGCTCCTGCAGAGCCATCCGATCTCAAGTGTCTTGTTGCTAGGAGACAATTAGAATGCGAGGCAGGCTTCCCTGGCATCCATCCTTGAACGGTGCTCTGGATTCGTTCCATATCGGATGTCCTGGAGCTGCCCAACATGTCTCAATTGTCCCGCAGAAGGAATACTTGAAGGGGGTATCCCACAACTCCCAAAGTGGGAAAACCTCCATGGCCTTGAGATTCCGCTCTGTTCATGAAGGGGCAGTCATGCACCCGATACTCCAATCTGAGCCAACGTCTGATCCTCGCCGTGACTTCAGATGCATGAGATATTGTTTCAGATCTGCAGGAGTACCTGCCGTGCCCTGGCCGAAGGCCAATCTAGCTTGTGTTCTCAGACTTCTGTCCTCACACTCCTGGCCCAGAAGACCTCACGTTTGGCAATTCCAAACCCACAATGCAGCACTCTGTCTGTCCTCTAGAAAAAATACTTTGCCTAATGAGCTGCCAAGGTACCTCAAATGAGGATAAACCTACACGGCACTCGACTATACCCAAATTATATAGTCTAACCTGAGCACTAATGCACTCTCTGACACAACCTGAACCCGAACCTCCTGACCAACACCCAGGCAGCTGACCGCACAGTGAGCACATCAGACCCACCAAGGCCTTAGGTCGTCATCTATTCCCATTTGCGGTTTTCATGCTTCAGAACCTACACCATATCGCCAACCACTGCCCAGGGTTGAAAATGATGCAGAAATCAGAACTCTTTCTCCATGGCAAGAGAGCTTGTGCTTGGAATGTTGTCCAAAGTTCAGTGTCGTTGAAACCAGTGTGGCCCATGAGACCCCGCCCATGATCGCGGGCCACTATGGTCACAAACACACATTGTGACCCTCAGCCTGAGCCCAGTCCTCAAGTAAGGGCTCTCAGTGGCTGGATGAAGAGACAGCATATAGGTCCTGCCATGCCCCAAGCCACAATTTTTAACCATAGTTTGGGTTGTCCCTCCACTGTTCCCCAGCGCTCTGCTTTGGAATTCCTTTTTGGTTGGGACACCTGAGGTAACAAACCTGAAAGGAGACCTCCCATCCCAGAGATTGATGAAAAAGAATTCTGACCTGACCAAATCCACAGAGAGGAAGATTTGTCCATGGCCCATGAGGCCTCCCCACTTTCCACGGCCATCGTTGATTCAAAATCCATAGACAAAATCCTGAGCAAGCGCCTCTGACTCATTCTTTCTTCATACCCTGAAGAGTTCTTCTCATGGGTTTTTAAATTGGGCCTGCCATATCTACGTCCCAAACCTAAGCCGAGATTGTATTTTCAGGTTTCTTTCCTCAAAGTCCTGGGGCACACCCTCCCGGCAGGAACCCCTGGAGCCACACATTAGACTGTGCCTACCCAATCCATGGGAATTCTGCCCATTCCATTGTCCAGAATCGTACAAATCAGGAGATCCCTCCAAAGTCCCGGAGGCCATCCCAATATTGTAGGTCTCCTGGGACAAACAAGGGCGGTCTGAAAGCAGCTGAGCATCTACCTCCACTCATATCATAGATGGATGTCCCCAGAGAAGAAGATTGAACCAGACAGGAACCTAGGCCATAATCGGATCCATTGCTTTGGTTTACAGGCATGTCTCCTCAAAAGCCTGGATTCCAATACAAGCATAGGGGGTTTCCTGAGGCACCCATCAGAACAAATCTCAACTTCACAAGGAAACTTGTGCTTGGGAGCTATGTCAAAAGCTTAGGAGAATACTACAGGGTCCCGGTGCCACCACCCCATTCCAAGGCCCTCATGGACACAAACACACATTATGCCCAATCCTCAGGAAAGTCCATTTCAACTCAGCCACCCCGGTTGCTCCCGCAGAGCTATCCGATCTCAACTGTCTTGTTGTTAGGAGAAAATTGTAATGCGAGGCAGGCTTCCCTGGCATCCATCCTCGAACGGTGCTCTGGAGTCATTCCATATTGGATATCCTGGAGGTGCCCAACAGGTCTCAATTGTCCCGCAGAAGGAATCCTTAAAGGGGGCATCCCAAAACTGCCAACGTGGGAAAACCTCCATGGCCTTGAGATTCTGCTCCGTTCATGAAGGGGAAGTCATGCACAGAAACTCCAACCTGAGCCATCGTCTGATCCTCGCTGATACTTCAGATACTTGAGATATTAGTTCAGATCTGCAGGGGGTAACTGCCATGCCGTCGGCCTGAAGCCCAAGTCTAGCTTGTATTCTCAGACTTCTGTCCTCACGCTCCTGACCTAGAATTCCTCAAGTTTGGCAATTCTGGACCCACAATGCAGCACTCTGCCTGCCCTCAAAAAAAAATATCTTGCCTAATGAGCTGCCCAGGCACCTCAAATGAGCATAAACCTACACGGCACTCGACTGTACCCAAATTATATAGTCTACCCTGACCACTAATGTACTCTCTGACACAACCTGAGCGCAAACCTCCTGACCAACACCCAGGCAGCTGACTGCACAGTGAGCATATCAGACCCGATATGGCCTTATGTCGTCATCTATACCCAACTGCGGATTTCAGGCTTTAGAACCTAGACCTTATCTCCAACCACTGCCCAGGGTTGAAAATGATGCAGAAATCAGAACTCTTTTCCCATGGCAAGAGAGCTTGTGCTTGGAATGTTGTCCAAAGTTCAGTGTATTTGAAACCAGTGCGGCCCATTAGGCCCCGCCCATGCTCACGGGCCACATTGGTCACAAACACACATTTTGACCCTCAGCCTGAGCCCAGTACTCAAGTAAGGCCTCTCAGTGGCTACATGAAGAGAGAGCATATTGGGCCTGCCATGCCACTAGGCCCCAATTTTTAACTATAATTTGGGTTGTCCCTTCACTCTTCCCCAAGGCTCTGCTTTGGAATTCCTCTTTGTTTGGGACACCTAAGGTAACAAACCGGAAAGGAGACCTCCCATCCCAAAGCTTGACGAAAAACAATTGGGACCGGGCCAAATCCACACAGAGGAAGATTCGTCCATGGCCCATGAGGCCTCCCCACAGTTCACGGCCATCGTTGATATAAAATCCAGAGACAAAAGCCTGAGCAAGCACCTCAAACTCGCTCTTTCTTCATATCCTGAAGAGTTCTTCTCATGGATTGTAGATTGGGCCTGCCCTACCTACGTCCCCAAACCTAAGCTGAGTTTGTGTTTTCAGATTCTGTCCTCAAAGTCCTGGGCCACACACCCTCCAGGCTGGGGCCCCTGGAGCCACACATTAGGACTGTACCTACCCGATCCATGGGAATTCAGCCCATTCCACTGTCCAAAATCGTACAAATTTGGACAACACTCCAAAGTCCCCGAGGCCATCCCAATAGTGTAGGATTCCAGGAAAAACAAGGGCGGTCTGACACCAGGTGAGCATCTACCTCCACTCATACCATAGATAGATGTTCCCAGAGAAGAATATTGAACCAGACTGGACCCTAGGCCTTAATCGGATCCATTGCTTTGGTTTACAGGCATGTCTCCTCAAAAGCCTGGATTCCAATATCAGCATAGTGGGTTTTCTGAGCCACCCATCAGAACAAATCTCGTCTCCACAAGGAAACTTGTGCATGGGAGATATGTCAAAAGCTTAGGAGAATACTTCAGTGTCCTGGTGCCACCGCCCCATTCCAAGGCCCTCATGGACACACACACACACATTAGGCCCCAACCTCAGGAAAGTCCATTTCAATTCAGGCACCCCGGTTGCTCTCACAGAGCTATCCGATCTCAACTGTCTTGTTGCTAGGAGAAATTGGAATGAGAGGCTGCCCTCCCTGGCATCCATTCTCGAACGGCGCTCTGGAGTCATTCCATATGGGATGTCCTGGAGCTCCCCAACAGGTCTCAAATGTGGCACAGGAGGAATCCTTGTGGGGGAATCACACAACTCACAACGTGGGAAAACCTCCATGGCCTTGAGATTCCGCTCCGTTCATGATGGGGCAGTCATGCACAGAAACTCCAACCTGAGCCAACGTCTGATCCTCGCCATTACTTCAGATACTTGAGATATTAGTTCAGATCTGCAGGGGGTACCTACCGTGCCCTCGGCCTGAAGCCCAAGTCTAGCTTGTATTCTCAAACTTCTGTCCTCACACTCCTGACCTAGAAGTCCTCAAGTTTGTATATTCCGGACCCACAATGCAGCACTCTGCCTACCCTCTAGAAAAAATATCTTGCCTAATGAGCTGCCCAGGCACGTCAAATGAGCATAAACCTACAGGGCACTCGACTGTACCCAAATTACATAGTCTAACCTGGGCACTAATGCACTGTCTGACACAACCTGAGCGCAAACCTCCTGACCAACACCCAGGCAGCTGACCGCACAGTGAGCATATCAGACCCGCCATGGCCTTATGTCGTCATCTATACCCAACTGCGGTTTTCAGGCTTCAGAACCTACACCTTATCTCCAACCACTGCCCAGGGTTGAAAATGATGCAGAAATCAGAACTCTTTATCCATGGCAAGAGAGCTTGTGCTTGGAATGTTGTCCAAAGTTCAGTGTCGTTGAAACCAGTGTGGCCCATGAGACCCCGCCCATGATCGCGGGCCACTATGGTCACAAACACACATTGTGACCCTCAGCCTGAGCCCAGTCCTCAAGTAAGGGCTCTCAGTGGCTGGATGAAGAGACAGCATATAGGTCCTGCCATGCCCCAAGCCACAATTTTTAACCATAGTTTGGGTTGTCCCTCCACTGTTCCCCAGCGCTCTGCTTTGGAATTCCTTTTTGGTTGGGACACCTGAGGTAACAAACCTGAAAGGAGACCTCCCATCCCAGAGATTGATGAAAAAGAATTCTGACCTGACCAAATCCACAGAGAGGAAGATTTGTCCATGGCCCATGAGGCCTCCCCACTTTCCACGGCCATCGTTGATTCAAAATCCATAGACAAAATCCTGAGCAAGCGCCTCTGACTCATTCTTTCTTCATACCCTGAAGAGTTCTTCTCATGGGTTTTTAAATTGGGCCTGCCATATCTACGTCCCAAACCTAAGCCGAGATTGTATTTTCAGGTTTCTTTCCTCAAAGTCCTGGGGCACACCCTCCCGGCAGGAACCCCTGGAGCCACACATTAGACTGTGCCTACCCAATCCATGGGAATTCTGCCCATTCCATTGTCCAGAATCGTACAAATCAGGAGATCCCTCCAAAGTCCCGGAGGCCATCCCAATATTGTAGGTCTCCTGGGACAAACAAGGGCGGTCTGAAAGCAGCTGAGCATCTACCTCCACTCATATCATAGATGGATGTCCCCAGAGAAGAAGATTGAACCAGACAGGAACCTAGGCCATAATCGGATCCATTGCTTTGGTTTACAGGCATGTCTCCTCAAAAGCCTGGATTCCAATACAAGCATAGGGGGTTTCCTGAGGCACCCATCAGAACAAATCTCAACTTCACAAGGAAACTTGTGCTTGGGAGCTATGTCAAAAGCTTAGGAGAATACTACAGGGTCCCGGTGCCACCACCCCATTCCAAGGCCCTCATGGACACAAACACACATTATGCCCAATCCTCAGGAAAGTCCATTTCAACTCAGCCACCCCGGTTGCTCCCGCAGAGCTATCCGATCTCAACTGTCTTGTTGTTAGGAGAAAATTGTAATGCGAGGCAGGCTTCCCTGGCATCCATCCTCGAACGGTGCTCTGGAGTCATTCCATATTGGATATCCTGGAGGTGCCCAACAGGTCTCAATTGTCCCGCAGAAGGAATCCTTAAAGGGGGCATCCCAAAACTGCCAACGTGGGAAAACCTCCATGGCCTTGAGATTCTGCTCCGTTCATGAAGGGGAAGTCATGCACAGAAACTCCAACCTGAGCCATCGTCTGATCCTCGCTGATACTTCAGATACTTGAGATATTAGTTCAGATCTGCAGGGGGTAACTGCCATGCCGTCGGCCTGAAGCCCAAGTCTAGCTTGTATTCTCAGACTTCTGTCCTCACGCTCCTGACCTAGAATTCCTCAAGTTTGGCAATTCTGGACCCACAATGCAGCACTCTGCCTGCCCTCAAAAAAAAATATCTTGCCTAATGAGCTGCCCAGGCACCTCAAATGAGCATAAACCTACACGGCACTCGACTGTACCCAAATTATATAGTCTACCCTGACCACTAATGTACTCTCTGACACAACCTGAGCGCAAACCTCCTGACCAACACCCAGGCAGCTGACTGCACAGTGAGCATATCAGACCCGATATGGCCTTATGTCGTCATCTATACCCAACTGCGGATTTCAGGCTTTAGAACCTAGACCTTATCTCCAACCACTGCCCAGGGTTGAAAATGATGCAGAAATCAGAACTCTTTTCCCATGGCAAGAGAGCTTGTGCTTGGAATGTTGTCCAAAGTTCAGTGTATTTGAAACCAGTGCGGCCCATTAGGCCCCGCCCATGCTCACGGGCCACATTGGTCACAAACACACATTTTGACCCTCAGCCTGAGCCCAGTACTCAAGTAAGGCCTCTCAGTGGCTACATGAAGAGAGAGCATATTGGGCCTGCCATGCCACTAGGCCCCAATTTTTAACTATAATTTGGGTTGTCCCTTCACTCTTCCCCAAGGCTCTGCTTTGGAATTCCTCTTTGTTTGGGACACCTAAGGTAACAAACCGGAAAGGAGACCTCCCATCCCAAAGCTTGACGAAAAACAATTGGGACCGGGCCAAATCCACACAGAGGAAGATTCGTCCATGGCCCATGAGGCCTCCCCACAGTTCACGGCCATCGTTGATATAAAATCCAGAGACAAAAGCCTGAGCAAGCACCTCAAACTCGCTCTTTCTTCATATCCTGAAGAGTTCTTCTCATGGATTGTAGATTGGGCCTGCCCTACCTACGTCCCCAAACCTAAGCTGAGTTTGTGTTTTCAGATTCTGTCCTCAAAGTCCTGGGCCACACACCCTCCAGGCTGGGGCCCCTGGAGCCACACATTAGGACTGTACCTACCCGATCCATGGGAATTCAGCCCATTCCACTGTCCAAAATCTTACAAATTTGGACAACACTCCAAAGTCCCCGAGGCCATCCCAATAGTGTAGGATTCCAGGAAAAACAAGGGCGGTCTGACACCAGGTGAGCATCTACCTCCACTCATACCATAGATAGATGTTCCCAGAGAAGAATATTGAACCAGACTGGACCCTAGGCCTTAATCGGATCCATTGCTTTGGTTTACAGGCATGTCTCCTCAAAAGCCTGGATTCCAATATCAGCATAGTGGGTTTTCTGAGCCACCCATCAGAACAAATCTCGTCTCCACAAGGAAACTTGTGCATGGGAGATATGTCAAAAGCTTAGGAGAATACTTCAGTGTCCTGGTGCCACCGCCCCATTCCAAGGCCCTCATGGACACACACACACACATTAGGCCCCAACCTCAGGAAAGTCCATTTCAATTCAGGCACCCCGGTTGCTCTCACAGAGCTATCCGATCTCAACTGTCTTGTTGCTAGGAGAAATTGGAATGAGAGGCTGCCCTCCCTGGCATCCATTCTCGAACGGCGCTCTGGAGTCATTCCATATGGGATGTCCTGGAGCTCCCCAACAGGTCTCAAATGTGGCACAGGAGGAATCCTTGTGGGGGAATCACACAACTCACAACGTGGGAAAACCTCCATGGCCTTGAGATTCCGCTCCGTTCATGATGGGGCAGTCATGCACAGAAACTCCAACCTGAGCCAACGTCTGATCCTCGCCATTACTTCAGATACTTGAGATATTAGTTCAGATCTGCAGGGGGTACCTACCGTGCCCTCGGCCTGAAGCCCAAGTCTAGCTTGTATTCTCAAACTTCTGTCCTCACACTCCTGACCTAGAAGTCCTCAAGTTTGTATATTCCGGACCCACAATGCAGCACTCTGCCTACCCTCTAGAAAAAATATCTTGCCTAATGAGCTGCCCAGGCACGTCAAATGAGCATAAACCTACAGGGCACTCGACTGTACCCAAATTACATAGTCTAACCTGGGCACTAATGCACTGTCTGACACAACCTGAGCGCAAACCTCCTGACCAACACCCAGGCAGCTGACCGCACAGTGAGCATATCAGACCCGCCATGGCCTTATGTCGTCATCTATACCCAACTGCGGTTTTCAGGCTTCAGAACCTACACCTTATCTCCAACCACTGCCCAGGGTTGAAAATGATGCAGAAATCAGAACTCTTTATCCATGGCAAGAGAGCTTGTGCTTGGAATGTTGTCCAAAGTTCAGTGTAGTTGAAACCAGTGTGGCCCATGAGACCCCGCCCATGATCGCGGGTCACATTGGTCACAAACACAGCCTGAGCCCAGTCCTCAAGTAAGGCCTCTCAGTGGCTGGATGAAGAGACAGCATATAGGGCCTGCCATGCCCCTAGCCACAATTTTTAACCATAGTTTGGGTTGTCCCTTCACTCTTCCCCAGGGCTCTGCTTTGGAATTCCACTTTGGTTGGGACACCTGAGGTAACAAACCTGAAAGGAGACCTCCCATCCCACAGATTGATGAAAAAGAATTCGGACCGGACCAAATCCACAGAAAGGAAGATTCATCCATGGCCCATGAGGCCTCCAACATTCCACGGCCATCGTTGATAAAAAATCCAGAGACAAAATCCTGAGCAAGCACCTCTGACTCGCTCTTTTTCATATTCTGAAGAGTTCTTCTCATGGGTTTTTAGTTTGGGCCTGCCATACCTTCGTCCCAAACCTAAGCCGAGTTTGTGTTTTCAGATTTCCTTCCTCAAAGACCTGGGGCAAACCCTCCCGGCTGGAGCCTCTGGAGCCACACATTAGACTGTGCCTACCAATCCATGGGAATTCTGCCCATACCATTGCCAAGAATCGTACAAATCAGGAGATCCCTCCAATGTCCCAAAGGCCATCCCAATAGTGTAGGTCTCCTGGGACAAACAAGGGCAGTCTGACAGCAGCTGAGCATCTACATCCACTCATACCATAGATGGATGTCCCCAGAGAAGAAGATTGAACCATACAGGACCCTAGGCCATTATCGGATCCATTGCTTTGGTTTACAGGCATGTCTCCTCAAAAGCCTGGATTCCAATACCAGCATAAGGGGTTTCCAAGGCACCCATCAGAACAATTATCCTCTCCACAAGGAAACTTGTGCATGGGAGCTATGCCAAAAGCTTAGGAGTATACTTCAGGGTCCCGGTGCCACCGCCCTATTCCAAGGCCCTCATGGACACAAACACACATTAGGTCCCATCATCAGGAAAGTCCATTTCAACTCAGCCAACCCGGTTGCTCGCCCAGAGCCATCTGATCTCAACTGTCTTGTTGCTAGGAGACAATTGTAATGGGATGCGGCTACCCTGGCATCCATCCTTGAAAGTTGCTCTGGAGTCATTCCAAATGGGATATCCTGGAGCTGCTCAACAGGTCTCAAATGACCCACAGATATAATTCTTAAAAGGGGCATCCCACAACTCCCAACGTGGGAAAACCTCCATGGCCTTGAGATTCCGCTCTGTTCATGAAGGGGCAGTCATGCACAGAAACTCCAACCTGAGCCAACGTCTGTTCCTCGCGGTGACTTCAGATGCATGAGATATTGGTTCAGATATGCAGGGGGTACCTGCCGTGCCCTCGGCCTGAAGCCCAAGTCTAGCTTGTCTTCTCAGACTTCTGTCCTCACACTCCTGGCCCAGAAGCCCTCAAGTTTGGCAATTCCGGACCCACAATGCAGCACTCTGCCTGCACTCTATGAAAAATATCTTGCCTAATGAGCTGCCCAGGCACCTCAAAAGAGGATAAACCTACACGGCACTCGACTGTACCCAAATTATATAGTCTAACCTGAACACTAATGCACTGTCTGACACAACCTGAGCCCGAACCTCCTGACCAACACTCAGGCAGCTGACCGCACAGTGAGCACATCAGACTTGCCATGGCCCTCGGTCGTCATCCCTTCCCAACTGCGGTTTTCAGGTTTCAGAACCTAGACCTTATCTCCAACCACTGCCCAGGGTTGAAAATGATGCAGAAATCAGAACTCCTTCCCCATGGCAAGAAACCTTGTTATTGGCATGTTGTCCAAAGTTCAGTGAAGTTAAATCCAGTGTGGCCCATGAGGCCCCGCCCATGCTCGTGGGCTACATTGGTCATAAACACACATTGTGACCCTCAGCTTTAGACCAGTCCTCAATTAAGGGCTCTCAGAAGCTGGATGTATAGACAGCATATTGGGCCTGCCATGCCACTAGGCCCCAATTTTTAACCATAGATTGGCTTGTCCCTTCACTCTTCCTGTTGGCTCTGCTTGGGAATGCCTCTTTTGTTGGGACACCTGAGGTAACAAACCTGAAAGGAGACCCCCCATCCCACAGCTTGACGAAAAACAATTGGGACCGGTCCAAATCCACAGAGAGGAAGATTCGTCCATGGCCCATGAGACCTCCCCAAAATCCACGGCCATCGTTGATACAAAATCCAGATACAAAAGAATGAGCAAGCGCCTCAGATTTGGTCTTTCTTAATATCCTGAGGAGTTCTTCTAATGGTTTGTAGATTGGGCCACCCATACATACGTCCCCAACCTATGCTGAGTTTGTGTTTTCAGACTTCTGTCCTCAAAGTCCTGGGTCACACACCCTCCAGGCTGGGGCCCCTGGAGCCACTCATTAGGACTGTTCCTAACTAATCCATGGGAATTCTGCACATTCCATTGTCTAAAATCGTACAAAATAAGAGGACCCTACAAATTCCTGAGTCCCTGCTTATAGTGTAGGTCTCCCGGGACAAACAAGGGGGATCTGACACCAGCTGAGCATCTACCTCCACTCATATCATAGATGGATGTCCCCAGAGTTAAAGATTGAACCAGACAGGGCCTAGGGCATAATCGGATCCATTGCTTTGGTTTACAGGCATATCACCTCAAAAGCCTGGATTCCAATACGAGCATAGGGGGTTTCCTGAGGCACCCATCAGAAAAATCTCGTCTCCACAAGGAAACTTGTGCATGGGAGCTATGTCAAAAGCTTAGGAGAATACTCAGGGTCCTGGTGCCCCCTCCCCATTCCAAGGCCCTCATTTTCACAAACACACATTAGGCCCCATCCTCAGGAAGTCCATTTCAACTGGGCCAATTGGTTACTCATGCAGAGCCATCGGTACTCAACTCTCTTGTTACTAGGAGACAATTGGAATGCGAGGCGGGCTTCCCTGGCATCCATCCTCCAACGGTGCTCTGGCGTCATTCCATATGGGATATCCTGGAGCTCCCAACAGGTCTCTATTGTCCCGCAGAAGGAATCCTTGAGGAGGCTTCCCACAACTCCCAACGTGGGGAAAACATCCATGGCCTTGAGATTCCGCTTCGTTCATGAAGGGGCAGTCATGCACAGAAACTCTAACCTGAGCCAAAGTCTGATCTTCGCCGTGACTTCAGATGCATGACATATTGGTTCAGATCTGCAGGGGGTACCTGCCGTGCCCTCGGCCTGAAGCCCAAGTCTAGCTTGTGTTCTCAGACTTCTGTCCTCACACTCCTGCCCCAGAAGCCATCAAGTTTGGCAATTCCGGACCCACAATGCAGCACTCTGCCTGCCCTCTAAAAAAATATCTTGCCTAATGAGCAGCCCAGGCAACTCAAATGAGGATAAACCTACACGGCACTCGACTGTACCCAAACTATATAGTCTAACCTGAGCACTAATGCACTGTGTGACACAATCTGAGCCCCAACCTCCTGACCAACACCCAGGCAGCGGACCGCACAGTGAGCAAATCAGACCCGCCAAGGCCTTAGGTTGTCATCTCTTCCCAAATGCCGTTTTTTAGGCTTCAGAAGCTATACCTTATCTCCAACCACTGCCCAGGGTTAAAAATGATGCAGAAATCAGAACACCTTAACCATGCAAGAGATCTTGTGATTGGCATCTTCTCCAAAGTTCAGTTTAGTTGAAACCAGTGTAGCCCATGAGGCCCCGGCCAGGCTCGCAGGCCACAATGGTCACAAAAATACATTGTGACTCTCAGCCTGAGCCCAGTCTTCAAGTAAGACCTCTCAGTGGCTGGATGAACAGACAGCATATTGGGCCTGCCATGCCCCTAGGCCCCTAATTTAAACCATAGTTTTGGTTGACCCTTCACTCTTCCCTAGGGCTCTGCTTTGGAATTCCTCTTTGGTTGGGACACTTGAGGTAACAAACCTGAAAGGAGACTTCCCATCCCACAGCTTGACGAAAAACAATTGGGAACAAACCAAATCCAAAGAGAGGAAGATTCGTCCATTGCCCATGAGGCCTCCCCACATTCGACGGCCATCGTTGATACAAAATCCAGAGACAAAAGCCTGAGCAAGTGCCTCAGATTAATTCTTTCTTCATATCCTGAAGAGTTCTTCTCATGGTTTGTAGATTGGGCCTGCCATACCTACGTCCTCAAAGCTAAGCTGAGTTTGTGTTCTCAGACTTTTGTCCTCAAAGTCCTGGGCCACACACCCTCCCGGCTGGGGCCCCTGCAGCCACTAATTAGGACAGTGTCTACCCAATCGATGGGAATTCTGCCCATTCCTTTGTCGAAATCGTACAAATTAGGAGAACCTTCCAAAATCCCCGAGGCCATCCCAATAGTGTAGTTCGCCGGGACAAACAAGGGCGGTCTGACAACAGGTGAGCATCTACCTCCACTCATTCCATAGATGGATATCCCGAGAGAAGTAGCTTGAACCAGACAGGACCCTAGGCCATAATCGCATCCATTGCTTTGGTTTACAGGCTTGTCTCCTCAAAAGCCTGAATTCCATTACAAGCATAGGGGGTTTCCTGACACCCATCAGAAAAATCTCGTCTCCACAAGGAAACTTGGGCATGGGAGCTATTTCAAAAGTTTAGGAGAATACTTCAGTGTCCTGGTGCCACCTCCCCATTCCAAGGTACTCATGGACACAAACACACATTAGGCCCCATCCTCAGGAAAGTCCATTTCAACTCAGCCACCCCGGTTGCTCCCGCAGAACCATCCGATCTCAACTCTCTTGTTGCTAGGAGACAATTGGAATGCGAGGCGGGCTTCCCTGGCATCCATCCGCCAACGGTGCTCTGGCATCATTCCATATGGGATGTCCTGGAGCTGCCCAACAGATCTCAATTGTCCTGCAGAAGGAATCATTGAAGGGGGCATCCCAAAACTCCCAACGTGGGAAAACCTCCATGGCCTTGAGATTCCGCTCCGTTCATTAAGGGGCAGTCATGCACAGAAATTCCAACCTGAGCCAACGTCTGTTCCTCGCGGTGACTTCAGATGCATGAGATATTGGTTCAGATATGCAGGGGGTACCTGCCGTGCCCTCGGCCTGAAGCCCAAGTCTAGCTTGTCTTCTCAGACTTCTGTACTCACACTCCTGGCCCAGAAGCCCTCAAGTTTGGCAATTCCGGACCCACAATGCAGCACTCTGCCTGCACTCTATGAAAAATATCTTGCCTAATGAGCTGCCCAGGCACCTCAAAAGAGGATAAACCTACACGGCACTCGACTGTACCCAAATTATATAGTCTAACCTGAACACTAATGCACTGTCTGACACAACCTGAGCCCGAACCTCCTGACCAACACTCAGGCAGCTGACCGCACAGTGAGCACATCAGACTTGCCATGGCCCTCGGTCGTCATCCCTTCCCAACTGCGGTTTTCAGGTTTCAGAACCTAGACCTTATCTCCAACCACTGCCCAGGGTTGAAAATGATGCAGAAATCAGAACTCCTTCCCCATGGCAAGAAACCTTGTTATTGGCATGTTGTCCAAAGTTCAGTGAAGTTGAATCCAGTGTGGCCCATGAGGCCCCGCCCATGCTCGTGGGCTACATTGGTCATAAACACACATTGTGACCCTCAGCTTTAGACCAGTCCTCAATTAAGGGCTCTCAGAAGCTGGATGTATAGACAGCATATTGGGCCTGCCATGCCACTAGGCCCCAATTTTTAACCATAGATTGGCTTGTCCCTTCACTCTTCCTGTTGGCTCTGCTTGGGAATGCCTCTTTTGTTGGGACACCTGAGGTAACAAACCTGAAAGGAGACCCCCCATCCCACAGCTTGACGAAAAACAATTGGGACCGGGCCAAATCCACAGAGAGGAAGATTCGTCCATGGCCCATGAGAACTCCCCACATTCCACGGCCATCGTTGATACAAAATCCAGATACAAAAGCATGAGCAAGCGCCTCAGATTTGGTATTTCTTAATATCCTGAGGAGTTCTTCTAATGGTTTGTAGATTGGGCCACCCATACGTACGTCCCCAACCTATGCTGAGTTTGTGTTTTCAGACTTCTGTCCTCAAAGTCCTGGGTCACACACCCTCCAGGCTGGGGCCCCTGGAGCCACTCATTAGGACTGTTCCTAACCAATCCATGGGAATTATGCACATTCCATTGTCTAAAATCGTACAAAATAAGAGGACCCTACAAATTCCTGAGTCCCTGCTTATAGTGTAGGTCTCCCGGGACAAACAAGGGGGATCTGACACCAGCTGAGCATCTACCTCCACTCATATCATAGATGGATGTCCCCAGAGTTAAAGATTGAACCAGACAGGGCCTAGGGCATAATCGGATCCATTGCTTTGGTTTACAGGTATATCACCTCAAAAGCCTGGATTCCAATACGAGCATAGGGGGTTTCCTGAGGCACCCATCAGAAAAATCTCGTCTCCACAAGGTAACCTGTGCATGGGAGCTATGTCAAGAGCTTAGAAGAATACTTCAGGGTCCTGGTGCCCCCTCCCCATTCCAAGGCCCTCATTTTCACAAACACACATTAGGCCCCATCCTCAGGAAGACCATTTCAACTGGGCCAATCGGTTACTCATGCAGAGCCATCCGATCTCAACTCTCTTGTTGCTAGGAGACAATTGGAATGCGAGGCGGGCTTCCCTGGCATCCATCCTCCAATGGGGCTCTGGCGTCATTCCATGTGGGATATCCTGGAGCTCCCAACAGGTCTCTATTGTCCCGCAGAAGGAATCCTTGAGGAGGCTTCCCACAACTCCCAACGTGGGGAAAACCTCCATGGCCTTGAGATTCCGCTTCGTTCATGAAGGGGCAGTCATGCACAGAAATTCCAACCTGAGCCAACGTCTGATCTTCGCCGTGACTTCAGATGCATGACATATTGGTTCAGATCTGCAGGGGGTACCTGCCGTGCCCTCGGCCTGAAGCCCAAGTCTAGCTTGTGTTCTCAGACTTCTGTCCTCACACTCCTGCCCCAGAAGCCATCAAGTTTGGCAATTCCGGACCCACAATGCAGCACTCTGCCTGCCCTCTAAAAAAATATCTTGCCTAATGAGCAGCCCAGGCACCTCAAATGAGGATAAACCTACACGGCACTCGACTTTACCCAAACTATATAGTCTAACCTGAGCACTAATGCACTGTGTGACACAATCTGAGCCCCAACCTCCTGACCAACACCCAGGCAGCGGACCGCACAGTGAGCAAATCAGACCCGCCAAGGCCTTAGGTTGTCATCTCTTCCCAAATGCCGTTTTTTAGGCTTCAGAAGCTATACCTTATCTCCAACCACTGCCCAGGGTTAAAAATGATGCAGAAATCAGAACACCTTAACCATGCAAGAGATCTTGTGATTGGCATCTTCTCCAAAGTTCAGTTTAGTTGAAACCAGTGTAGCCCATGAGGCCCCGGCCAGGCTCCCAGGCCACAATGGTCACAAACATACATTGTGACTCTCAGCCTGAGCCCAGTCTTCAAGTAAGACCTCTCAGTGGCTGGATGAACAGACAGCATATTGGGCCTGCCATGCCCCTAGGCCCCTAATTTAAACCATAGTTTGGGTTGACCCTTCACTCTTCCCTAGGGCTCTGCTTTGGAATTCCTCTTTGGTTGGGACACTTGAGGTAACAAACCTGAAAGGAGACTTCCCATCCCACAGCTTGACGAAAAACAATTGGGAACAAACCAAATCCAAAGAGAGGAAGATTCGTCCATTGCCCATGAGGCCTCCCCACATTCGACGGCCATCATTGATACAAAATCCAGAGACAAAAGCCTGAGCAAGCGCCTCAGATTAATTCTTCCTTCATATCCTGAAGAGTTCTTCTCATGGTTTTTAGATTGGGCCTGCCATACCTACGTCCTCAAAGCTAAGCTGAGTTTGTGTTCTCAGACTTTTGTCCTCAAAGTCCTGGGCCACACACCCTCCCGGCTGGGGCCCCTGGAGCCACTAATTAGGACAGTGTCTACCCAATCGATGGGAATTCTGCCCATTCCTTTGTCGAAATCGTACAAATTAGGAGAACCTTCCAAAATCCCGAGGCCATCCCAATAGTGTAGGTCGCCGGGGACAAACAAGGGCGGTCTGACAACAGGTGAGCATCTACCTCCACTCATTCCATAGATGGATATCCCGAGAGAAGTAGCTTGAACCAGAAAGGACCCTAGGCCATAATCGCATCCATTGCTTTGGTTTACAGGCTTGTCTCCTCAAAAGCCTGAATTCCAATACAAGCATAGGGGGTTTCCTGACACCCATCAGAAAAATCTCGTCTCCACAAGGAAACTTGGGCATGGGAGCTATTTCAAAAGTTTAGGAGAATACTTCAGTGTCCTGGTGCCACCTCCCCATTCCAAGGTACTCATGGACACAAACGCACATTAGGCCCCATCCTCAGGAAAGTCCATTTCAACTCAGCCACCCCGGTTGCTCCCGCAGAACCATCCGATCTCAACTCTCTTGTTGCTAGGAGACAATTGGAATGCGAGGCGGGCTTCCCTGGCATCCATCCTCCAATGCTGCTCTGGAGTCATTCCATATGGCATGTCCTGGAGCTCCCCAACAGGTCTCAATTGTCAGGCAGAAGGAATCCTTGAAGGGGGCATCCCAAAACTCCCTACGTGGGAAAACCTCCAAGGCCTTGAGATTCCGCTCCGTTCATGAAGGGGCAGTCATGCACAGAAACTCCAACCTGATCCAACGTCTGATCCTTGCCGTGACTTCAGATGCATGAGATATTGTTTCAGATCTGCAGGGGGTACCTGCCGTGCCCTCGGCCTGAAGCCCAAGTCTAGCTTGTCTTCTAAGACTTCTGTCCTCACACTCCTGGCCCAGAAGCCCTCATGTTTGGCAATTCCGGACCCACAATGCAGCACTCTGCCTGCCCTCTAGAAAAAATATCTTTCCTAATGAGCAGCCCAGGCTCCTCAAATGAGAATAAATCTACACGGCACTCGACGGTACCCAAATTATATAGTCTAACCTGGTTACTAATGCACTGTGTGACACAATCTGAGCCCGAACCTCCTGACCAAGACCCAGCAGCTGACCGCACAGTGAGCACATCACACCCGCCAAGGCCTAGGTCGTCATCTCTTCCCAACTGCGGTTTTCAGGCTTCAGAACCTAGACCTTATCTCCAACCACTGCCCAGGGTTGATTATGATGCAGAAATCAGAACTCCTTCCCCGTGGCAAGAGACCTTCTGATTGGCATCTTGTCCAAAATTCAGTGTAGTTGAAACCAGTGTAGCCCATGAGCACCCGGCCATGCTCGCGGGCCACATTGGTCACAAACACACATTGTGACTCTCAGCTCAGCCCAGTCCTCAAGTAAGTCCTCTCAGTGGCTGGATGGAGAGACAGCATATTGGGCCTGCCATGCCCATATGCCCCAGTTTTTAACCATAGTTTGGGTTGTCCCTTCACTCTTCCCTAGGTCTCTGGTTTGCAATTCCTCTTTGGTGGGGGCACATTAGGTAACAACACTGAGAGGAGACCTCCCATCCCACAGCTTGACGAAAAACAATTGGGACTGGACCAAATCCACAGATAGGAAGATTCGTCCATGGACCATGAGGCCTCCCCACATTCCACTGCCATCGTTGATACAAAATCCAGTGACAAAAGCCTGAGGAAGCGCCGCAGATTCGCTCTTTCTTCATATCCTGAAGAGTTCTTCTCATGGTTTGTAGATTCGGCCTACCATACCTACATCCCCAAACCTAAGCTGAGTTTGTGTTTTCAGACTTCTGTCCTCAAAGTCCTGGGCCACACACCCTCCAGGCTGGGGCCCCTGGAGCCACATATTAGGACTGTGCCTACCCAATACGTGGGAATTCTGCCCACTTCATTTTCCAAAATCGTACAAATTAGCAGAACTCTCCAATGTACCCGAGGCCATCCCAATAGTATAGGTCTCCCAGCACAAACAAGGGCGGTCTGACACCAGCTGAAATCTACCTCCACTCATACCATAGATGGATGTCCCCAGAGAAGAAATTGAACTACACAGGACCCTAGGCCATAATCGGAACCATTGCTTTGGTTTACAGGCATGTCTCCTCAAAAGTCTGGAATCCAATACCAGCATAGGGTGATTCCGGAGGCACCCATCAGAACAAATCTCGTCTCCACAAGGAAACTTGTGCATTGGAGCTATGTCAAAAGCTTGGGAGAATACTTCAGGGTCCCGGTGCCACCGACCCATTCCAAGGCCCTCATGGACACAAACACATATTAGGACCCATCCTCAAGAATGTCCATTTCAACAGCCACCCTTGTTGTTCCCGCAGAGCTATCCGATCTCAACTGTATTGTTGCTAGGAGACAATTGGAATGCGAGGCGGGCTTCCCTGGCATCCATCCTCCAACGCTGCTCTGGAGTCATTCCATATGGCATGTCCTGGAGCTCCCCAACAGGTCTCAATTGTCAGGCAGAAGGAATCCTTGAAGGGGGCATCCCACAACTCCCTACGTGGGAAAACCTCCAAGGCCTTGAGATTCCGCTCCGTTCATGAAGAGGCAGTCATGCACAGAAACTCCAACCTGAGCCAACGTCTGATCCTCGCTGTGACTTCAGATGCTTGAGATATTGGT
Source organism: Mustela nivalis (assembly GCF_964662115.1). Taxonomy (NCBI): domain Eukaryota; kingdom Metazoa; phylum Chordata; class Mammalia; order Carnivora; family Mustelidae; genus Mustela; species Mustela nivalis. The sequence goes on from NW_028135910.1 coordinate 138,857, forward strand.
TCAGATCTGCGGGTGTACCTTCTGTGTCCTCGGCCTGAAGCCCAATTCGAGCTTGTGTTCTCAGACTTCTGTCCTCACACTCCTGGCCCAGAAGCCCTCATGTTTGGCAATTCCGGACCCACAATGCAGCACTCTGCCTGCCCTCTAGAAAAAATATCTTTCCTAATGAGCAGCCCAGGCTCCTCAAATGAGAATAAATCTACACGGCACTCGACGGTACCCAAATTATATAGTCTAACTAGGGCACTAATACATTGTCTGACACAACCTGAAGCTGAGCCTCCTGACCAAGACCCAGCAGCTGACCGCACAGTGAGCACATCAGTCCCGCCAAGGCCTAGGTCGTCATCTCTTCCCAACTGCGGTTTTCAGGCTTCAGAACCTAGACCTTATCTCCAACCACTGCCCAGGGTTGAAAATGATGCAGAAATCAGAACTCCTTCCCCATGGCAAGAGACCTTCTGATTGGCATCTTGTCCAGAGTTCAGTGTAGTTGAAACCAGTGTAGCCCATGAGCACCCGGCCATGCTCGCGGGCCACATTGGTCACAAACACACATTGTGACTCTCAGCTCAGCCCAGTCCTCAAGTAAGTCCTCTCAGTGGCTGGATGGAGAGACAGCATATTGGGCCTGCCATGCCCATATGCCCCAGTTTTTAACCATATTTTGGGTTGTCCCTTCACTCTTCCCTAGGTCTCTGGTTTGCAATTCCTCTTTGGTGGGGGCACATTAGGTAACAACACTGAGAGGAGACCTCCCATCCCACAGCTTGACGAAAAACAATTGGGACTGGACCAAATCCACAGATAGGAAGATTCGTCCATGGACCATGAGGCCTCCCCACATTCCACTGCCATCGTTGATACAAAATCCAGAGACAAAAGCCTGAGGAAGCGCCGCAGATTCGCTCTTTCTTCATATCCTGAAGAGTTCTTCTCATGGTTTGTAGATTCGGCCTGCCATACCTACGTCCCCAAACCTAAGCTGAGTTTGTGTTTTAAGACTTCTGTCCTCAAAGTCCTGGGCCACACACCCTCCAGGCTGGGGCCCCTGGAGCCACATATTAGGACTGTGCCTACCCAATACGTGGGAATTCTGCCCACTTCATTTTCCAAAATCGTACAAATTAGCAGAACTCTCCAATGTACCCGAGGCCATCCCAATAGTATAGGTCTCCCAGCACAAACAAGGGCGGTCTGACACCAGCTGAAATCTACCTCCACTCATACCATAGATGGATGTCCCCAGAGAAGAAATTGAACTACACAGGACCCTAGGCCATAATCGGAACCATTGCTTTGGTTTACAGGCATGTCTCCTCAAAAGTCTGGAATCCAATACCAGCATAGGGGGTTTCCGGAGGCACCCATCAGAACAAATCTCGTCTCCACAAGGAAACTTGTGCATTGGAGCTATGTCAAAAGCTTGGGAGAATACTTCAGGGTCCCGGTGCCACCGACCCATTCCAAGGCCCTCATGGACACAAATACACATTAGGACCCATCCTCAGGAATGTCCATTTCAACAGCCACCCTTGTTGTTACCGCAGAGCTATCCGATCTCAACTGTATTGTTGCTAGGAGACAATTGGAATGCGAGGCGGGCTTCCCTGGCATCCATCCTCCAATGCTGCTCTGGAGTCATTCCATATGGCATGTCCTGGAGCTCCCCAACAGGTCTCAATTGTCAGGCAGAAGGAATCCTTGAAGGGGGCATCCCAAAACTCCCTACGTGGGAAAACCTCCAAGGCCTTGAGATTCCGCTCCGTTCATGAAGGGGCAGTCATGCACAGAAACTCCAACCTGAGCCAACGTCTGATCCTCGCCGTGACTTCAGATGCTTGAGATATTGGTTCAGATCTGCGGGTGTACCTTCTGTGTCCTCGGCCTGAAGCCCAATTCGAGCTTGTGTTCTCAGACTTCTGTCCTCACACTCCTGGCCCAGAAGCCCTCATGTTTGGCAATTCCGGACCCACAATGCAGCACTCTGCCTGCCCTCTAGAAAAAATATCTTTCCTAATGAGCAGCCCAGGCTCCTCAAATGAGAATAAATCTACACGGCACTCGACGGTACCCAAATTATATAGTCTAACTAGGGCACTAATACACTGTCTGACACAACCTGAAGCTGAGCCTCCTGACCAAGACCCAGCAGCTGACCGCACAGTGAGCACATCAGTCCCGCCAAGGCCTAGGTCGTCATCTCTTCCCAACTGCGGTTTTCAGGCTTCAGAACCTAGACCTTATCTCCAACCACTGCCCAGGGTTGAAAATGATGCAGAAATCAGAACTCCTTCCCCATGGCAAGAGACCTTCTGATTGGCATCTTGTCCAGAGTTCAGTGAAGTTGAAACCAGTGTAGCCCATGAGCACCCGGCCATGCTCGCGGGCCACATTGGTCACAAACACACATTGTGACTCTCAGCTCAGCCCAGTCCTCAAGTAAGTCCTCTCAGTGGCTGGATGGAGAGACAGCATATTGGGCCTGCCATGCCCATATGCCCCAATTTTTAACCATATTTTGGGTTGTCCCTTCACTCTTCCCTAGGTCTCTGGTTTGCAATTCCTCTTTGGTGGGGGCACATTAGGTAACAACACTGAGAGGAGACCTCCCATCCCACAGCTTGACGAAAAACAATTGGGACTGGACCAAATCCACAGATAGGAAGATTCGTCCATGGACCATGAGGCCTCCCCACATTCCACTGCCATCGTTGATACAAAATCCAGAGACAAAAGCCTGAGGAAGCGCCGCAGATTCGCTCTTTCTTCATATCCTGAAGAGTTCTTCTCATGGTTTGTAGATTCGGCCTGCCATACCTACGTCCCCAAACCTAAGCTGAGTTTGTGTTTTAAGACTTCTGTCCTCAAAGTCCTGGGCCACACACCCTCCAGGCTGGGGCCCCTGGAGCCACATATTAGGACTGTGCCTACCCAATACGTGGGAATTCTGCCCACTTCATTTTCCAAAATCGTACAAATTAGCAGAACTCTCCAATGTACCCGAGGCCATCCCAATAGTATAGGTCTCCCAGCACAAACAAGGGCGGTCTGACACCAGCTGAAATCTACCTCCACTCATACCATAGATGGATGTACCCAGAGAAGAAATTGAACTACACAGGACCCTAGGCCATAATCGGAACCATTGCTTTGGTTTACAGGCATGTCTCCTCAAAAGTCTGGAATCCAATACCAGCATAGGGGGTTTCCGGAGGCACCCATCAGAACAAATCTCGTCTCCACAAGGAAACTTGTGCATTGGAGCTATGTCAAAAGCTTGGGAGAATACTTCAGGGTCCCGGTGCCACCGACCCATTCCAAGGCCCTCATGGACACAAATACACATTAGGACCCATCCTCAGGAATGTCCATTTCAACAGCCACCCTTGTTGTTCCCGCAGAGCTATCCGATCTCAACTGTATTGTTGCTAGGAGACAATTGGAATGCGAGGCGGGCTTCCCTGGCATCCATCCTCCAATGCTGCTCTGGAGTCATTCCATATGGCATGTCCTGGAGCTCCCCAACAGGTCTCAATTGTCAGGCAGAAGGAATCCTTGAAGGGGGCATCCCAAAACTCCCTACGTGGGAAAACCTCCAAGGCCTTGAGATTCCGCTCCGTTCATGAAGGGGCAGTCATGCACAGAAACTCCAACCTGAGCCAACGTCTGATCCTCGCCGTGACTTCAGATGCTTGAGATATTGGTTCAGATCTGCGGGTGTACCTTCTGTGTCCTCGGCCTGAAGCCCAATTCGAGCTTGTGTTCTCAGACTTCTGTAGTCACACTCCTGGCCCAGAAGCCCTCATGTTTGGCAATTCCGGACCCACAATGCAGCACTCTGCCTGCCCTCTAGAAAAAATATCTTTCCTAATGAGCAGCCCAGGCTCCTCAAATGAGAATAAATCTACACGGCACTCGACGGTACCCAAATTATATAGTCTAACTAGGGCACTAATACACTGTCTGACACAACCTGAAGCTGAGCCTCCTGACCAAGACCCAGCAGCTGACCGCACAGTGAGCACATCAGTCCCGCCAAGGCCTAGGTCGTCATCTCTTCCCAACTGCGGTTTTCAGGCTTCAGAACCTAGACCTTATCTCCAACCACTGCCCAGGGTTGAAAATGATGCAGAAATCAGAACTCCTTCCCTATGGCAAGAGACCTTCTAATTGGCATCTTGTCCAGAGTTCAGTGAAGTTGAAACCAGTGTAGCCCATGAGCACCCGGCCATGCTCGCGGGCCACATTGGTCACAAACACACATTGTGACTCTCAGCTCAGCCCAGTCCTCAAGTAAGTCCTCTCAGTGGCTGGATGGAGAGACAGCATATTGGGCCTGCCATGCCCATATGCCCCAATTTTTAACCATATTTTGGGTTGTCCCTTCACTCTTCCCTAGGTCTCTGGTTTGCAATTCCTCTTTGGTGGGGGCACATTAGGTAACAACACTGAGAGGAGACCTCCCATCCCACAGCTTGACGAAAAACAATTGGGACTGGACCAAATCCACAGATAGGAAGATTCGTCCATGGACCATGAGGCCTCCCCACATTCCACTGCCATCGTTGATACAAAATCCAGAGACAAAAGCCTGAGGAAGCGCCGCAGATTCGCTCTTTCTTCATATCCTGAAGAGTTCTTCTCATGGTTTGTAGATTCGGCCTGCCATACCTACGTCCCCAAACCTAAGCTGAGTTTGTGTTTTCAGACTTCTGTCCTCAAAGTCCTGGGCCACACACCCTCCAGGCTGGGGCCCCTGGAGCCACATATTAGGACTGTGCCTACCCAATACGTGGGAATTCTGCCCACTACATTTTCCAAAATCGTACAAATTAGCAGAACTCTCCAATGTACCCGAGGCCATCCCAAAAGTATAGGTCTCCCAGCATAAACAAGGGCGGTCTGACACCAGCTGAAATCTACCTCCACTCATACCATAGATGGATGTCCCCAGAGAAGAAATTGAACTACACAGGACCCTAGGCCATAATCGGAACCATTGCTTTGGTTTACAGGCATGTCTCCTCAAAAGTCTGGAATCCAATACCAGCATAGGGGGTTTCCGGAGGCACCCATCAGAACAAATCTCGTCTCCACAAGGAAACTTGTGCATTGGAGCTATGTCAAAAGCTTGGGAGAATACTTCAGGGTCCCGGTGCCACCGCCCCATTCCAAGGCCCTCATGAACACAAACACACATTAGGACCCATCCTCAAGAATGTCCATTTCAACAGCCACCCTTGTTGTTCCCGCAGAGCTATCTGATCTCAACTGTATTGTTGCTAGGAGACAATTGGAATGCGAGGCGGGCTTCCCTGGCATCCATCCTCCAAAGCTGCTCTGGAGTCATTCCATATGGCATGTCCTGGAGCTCCCCAACAGGTCTCAATTGTCAGGCAGAAGGAATCCTTGAAGGGGGCATCCCACAACTCCCTACGTGGGAAAACCTCCAAGGCCTTGAGATTCCGCTCCGTTCATGAAGAGGCAGTCATGTACAGAAACTCCAACCTGAGCCAACGTCTGATCCTCGCTGTGACTTCAGATGCTTGAGATATTGGTTCAGATCTGCGGGTGTACCTTCTGTGTCCTCGGCCTGAAGCCCAATTCGAGCTTGTGTTCTCAGACTTCTGTCCTCACACTCCTGGCCCAGAAGCCCTCATGTTTGGCAATTCCGGACCCACAATGCAGCACTCTGCCTGCCCTCTAGAAAAAATATCTTTCCTAATGAGCAGCCCAGGCTCCTCAAATGAGAATAAATCTACACGGCACTCGACGGTACCCAAATTATATAGTCTAACTAGGGCACTAATACACTGTCTGACACAACCTGAAGCTGAGCCTCCTGACCAAGACCCAGCAGCTGACCGCACAGTGAGCACATCAGTCCCGCCAAGGCCTAGGTCGTCATCTCTTCCCAACTGCGGTTTTCAGGCTTCAGAACCTAGACCTTATCTCCAACCACTGCCCAGGGTTGAAAATGATGCAGAAATCAGAACTCCTTCCCCATGGCAAGAGACCTTCTGATTGGCATCTTGTCCAGAGTTCAGTGTAGTTGAAACCAGTGTAGCCCATGAGCACCCGGCCATGCTCGCGGGCCACATTGGTCACAAACACACATTGTGACTCTCAGCTCAGCCCAGTCCTCAAGTAAGTCCTCTCAGTGGCTGGATGGAGAGACAGCATATTGGGCCTGCCATGCCCATATGCCCCAATTTTTAACCATAGTTTGGGTTGTCCCTTCACTCTTCCCTAGGTCTCTGGTTTGCAATTCCTCTTTGGTGGGGGCACATTAGGTAACAACACTGAGAGGAGACCTCCCATCCCACAGCTTGACGAAAAACAATTGGGACTGGACCAAATCCACAGAGAGGAAAATTCGTCCATGGCCCCTGAGGACTCCCCACATTCCACGGCCATCGATGATACAAAATCCAGAGACTAAAGGCTGAGCAAGTTCCTCAGAATCACTCTTTCTTCATATCCTGAAGAGTTCTTCTCATGGTTTGTAGATTGGGTTGCCATACCTACGTCCCCAAACCTAACCTGAGTTTGGGTTTTCAGACTTCTGTCCTCAAAGTCCTGGGCCACACACCGTCCAGGCTGGGGCCCCTGGAGCCACACATTAGGAGTGTGCCTGCCCAATCCATGGGAATTCTCCCCATTCCATTGTCCAAAATCTTAAAAATTAAGAGAACTCTCCAAAGACCTCGAGGCCATCCCAATAGTGTAGTTCTCCGGGGACAAACAAGGGAGGTCTGACACCAGTTGAGCATCTACCTCCACACATTCCATCGATGGATATCACCAGAGAATAAGATTGAACCAGACAGGACCCTAGGCCATAATCGGATCCATTGATTTGGTTTACAGGCATGTCTCCTCAAAAGCCAGGATTCCAATACCAGCATAAGGGGTTCCCGAGGCACCCATCAGAACAAATCTCGTCTCCACAAGGAAACTTGTGCATGGGAGCTATGTCAAAAGCTTAGGAGAATACTTCAGGGTCCCGGTGCCACCGCCCCATTCCAAGGCCCCCATGGACACAAACACACATTAGACCCCAAGCTAGGGAAAGTCCATTTCATCTAGGCCACCCCGGTTGCTCCCACAGAGCCATCCGATCTCAAATGTATTGCTAGGAGACAATTGGAATGCGAGGCAGGCTTCCGGCCATCCATCCTCCAATGGTGCGATGGAGTCATTCCATATGGGATGTCCTGGAGCTGTCCAACAGGTCTCAATTGTCCTGCAGAAGGAATCCTTGAAGGGGGCATCCCACAACTCCCAACGTGGGAAAACCTCCATGGCCTTGAGATTCCGCTCCGTTCATGAAGGGTCAGTCATGCAGAGAAACTCCAACCTGAGCCAACGTCTGATCCTCGACGTGACTTCAGATGCTTGAGATATGTGTTCAGACTGCGGGTGTACCTGCCATGTCCTCGGCCTGAAGCCAAAGTCGAGCTTGTGTTCTCAGACTCCGGTCCTAACACTCCTGGCCCAGAGGCCCTCACTTTTGGCAATTTCGGAACCACAATGCAGCACTCTGCCTGCACTCTAGAAAAAATATTGTGCCTAATGAGCTGCCCAGGCACCGCAAATGAGGATAAACCTACACGGCACTCGACTGTACCAAATTTTATAGTCTAACCTGGGCACTAATGCACTGTCTGACACATCCTGAGCCAGAACCTCCTGACCAAAACCCAGGCAGCTGACCGCTCACTGAGCTTATCAGACCCGCCATGGCCTTAGGTCGTCATCTCTTCCTAACTGCTGCTTTTCAGGCTTCAGGACCTAGACGTTATCTCCAACCACTGCCCAGGGTTGAAAATGATGCAGAAATCAGAACACCTTCCCCATGGCAAGAGACCTTGTGATTGGCATGTTGTCCAAATTCCAGTGTAGTTGAAACCAGTGTGGCCCGTGAGCCGCGCCCATGCTCGCGGGCCACATTGGTCACAAACACACATTGTGACCCTCAGCCTGTGCCCAGTTATCAAGTAAGGCCTCAGTTGCTGGATGAAGAGACAGCATATTGGGCCTGCCATGCCCGTAGGCCCCAATTTTTACCATAGTTTGGTTTGTCCCTTCACTCTTCCCCAGGCCTCCTCTTTGGAATTCCTCTTTGGTTCGGACACCTGAGGTAATAAACATGAAAGGAGACCTCCCTTCCCACAGATTGACGAAAAAAATTGGGACTTGGCCAAATCCACAGAGAGGAAGATTCGTCCATGGCCCATGAGGCCTACCAACATTCCACTGCCATCGTTGATACAAAATCCAGAGACAAACGCCTGAGCAATTCCTCAGAATCGCTCTTTCTTCATCAACTGAAGAGTTCTTCTCATGGTTTGTAGATGGGGCCTGCCAAACCTACGTCCCCAAACCTAAGCTGAGTTTGTGTTTTCAGACTTCTGTCCTCAAAGTCCTGGGCCACACACCCTCCAGGCTGGGGCCCCTGGAGCCACACATTAGGACTGTGCCTACCCAATCCATGGGAATTCTGCCCATTCCATTGTCCAAAATCATACGAATTAGGGGAACTCTCCAAAGTCCCCGAGGCCATCCCAATACTGTAGGTCTCCTGGGACAAACAAGGGCGGTCTGACACCAGGTGAGCATCTACCTCCACTCATTCCATAGATGGATATCCCCAGAGAAGAAGATTGAACCAGACAGGCCGTAGGCCATAATCGGATCCATTGCTTTCATTTACAGGCATGTCTCCTCAAAAGTCTGAATTCCAATACCATCATAAGGGGTTTCCTGAGGCACCCATCAGAACAAATCTCGTCTCCAAATTGAAACTTGTGCATGGGAGCTATGTCAAAAGCTTAGGAGAATACTTCAGGGTCCTGGTGCCACCTCCCCATTCCAAGGCCCTCATGGACACAAACACATATTAGGCCCCATCCTCAGGAAAGTCCATTTCAACACAGCCACCAAGGTTTCTCCCGCAGAGCCATCCGATCTCAACTCTCTTGTTGCTAGGAGACAATTGGAATGCGAGGCGGGCTTCCCTGGCATCCATCCTCCAAAGTTGCTCTGGCGTCATTCCATATGGGATGTCCTGGAGCTGCCCAACAGGTCTCTATTATCCCGCAGAAGGAATCCTTGAAGGGGGCATCCCACAACCCAAACGTTGGAAAACCTGCATGGCCTTGAGATTCTGCTCTGTTCATGAAGGGGCAGTCTTGCACAGAAACTCCAATCTGATCCAACGTCTGATCCTTGCCGTGACTTCAGATGCATGAGATATTGGTTCAGATCTGCAGGGGGGTACCTGCCATGCCCTCGGCCTGAAGCCCAAGTGTAGCTTGTGTTCTCAGACTTCTGTCCTCACACTCCTGGCCCAGAAGCCCTCAAGTTTGGCAATTCCGGACCCACAATGCAGCACTCTGCCTGCCCTCTAAAAAAATATCTGGCCTAATGAACAGCCCAGGCACCTCAAATGAGGATAAACCTACACGGCACTCGACTGTACCCAAAATATATAGTCTAACCTGAGCACTAATGCACTGTGTGACACAAATGAGCCCGAATCTCCTGACCAACACCCAGGCGGCTGACCTCACAGAGAGCACTTCAGACCCGCCATGGCCTTTGGTCGTCATCTCTTCCCAAGTGCGGTTTTCATGCTTCGGAACCTAGACCTTATTTCCAACCACTGCCCAGGTTTGAAAATGATGCAGAAATCAGAACTCCTTACCCATGGCAAGAGAGCTTGTGATTGGTATGTTGTCCAAAGTCTAGTGCAGTTGAAACCAGTGTGGCCCATGAGGCCCCGCCCATGCTCCCGGGACACATTGGTCACAAACACAAATTGTGACCCTCAGCCTGAGACCAGTCTTCAAGTAAGGTCTCTCAGTGGCTGATGTAGAGACAGCATATTGGGCCTGCATGCCCCTAGGCCCAAATTTTTAACCATATTTGGGTTGTCCCTTCTCACTTCCCTAGGGCTCTGCTTGGAATTCCTCTTTCTTTGGGACACCTAAGGTAACAAACCTGAAAGGGGACCTCCATCCCACAGCTTGACGAAAAACAATTGGGACCGGTCCAAATCCACAGAGAGGAATATTCGTCCATGTCCCATGATGCCTCCCGATATACCACGGACATCGTTGATACAAAATCCAGAGACAAAAGCCTGAGCAAGCGCCTCAGACTCGCTCTTTCTTCATATCCTGAAGAGTTCTTCTCATGGTTTGTAGATTGGTCCTGCCATACCTACGTCCCCAAACCTAAGCTGAGTTTGTGTTTTCAGACGTCTGTCCTCAAAGTCCTGGGCCACACACCCTCCAGGCTGGGGCCCCAGGAGCCACACATTAGGACTGTGCCTAACAATCCATGAGAATTCTGCCCATTCCATTGTCCAAAATCGAACAAATTAGGAGAAACCTCCAAAGTCCCTGAGGCCATCCCAATTGTGTAGGTCGCCCGGAACAAAGATGGGCTGTCTGACACCAGCTGATAATCTACCACCACTCAGACTATACATGGATGTCCCCAGAGGAGAAGATTGAACCACACAGGACCCTAGGCCATAATAGGATCCAATGCCTTGGTTTACAGGCATGTCTCCTCAAAAGCCTGATTCCAATACGAGCATAGGGGGTTTGCTGAGGCACCTAGCAGAACTCATCTCGTCTCCACAAGGAAACCTGTGCATGGGAGCCATCCAAAGCAAAGGAGAGTACTCAGGGTCCCGGGGCCACCGCCCCATTCCAAGGCCCTCATGGACACAAAAACACATTAGGAACCATCCTCAGGAAAGTCCATTTCAACTCAGCCACCCCGGTTGCTCCCACAGAGCCATCAGCTCTAAACTGTATTGTTGCAAGGAGACAATTGGAATGCGAGGCGGGCTTCCCAGGCATCCATCCTCGAACGGTGCTCTGGAGTCATTCCATATGGGATGTCCTGGAGCTGTCCAACAGGTCTCAATTGTCCCGCAGAAGGAACCTTGAAGGGGGCATCCCACAACTCCCAACGTGGGAAAACTTCAGTGGCCTCAGATTCCGCTCCCTTCATGAAGCGGCCGTCATGCACGGAAACTCCGACCTGAGCCAACGTCTGACCTCGCCCTGACTTCAGATGCATGAGTATTGGTTCAGATCTGCAGGGAGTACCTGCCGTGCCCTCGGCCTGAAACCCAAGTCTAGCTTGTCTTCTCAGACTTCCGTCCTCACACTCCTGCCCTCGAAGCCCTCAAGTTTGGCAATAACGGACCCACAATGCAGCACTCTGCCTGCCCTCTACAAAAAAATTATTGCCTCATGAGCTGCCCAGGCACCTTCAATGAGGATAAACCTCCACAGCATTCGACTTCACCCAAATTATATAGTCTAACCTGGGCACTAATGCACTGTCGGGCACAACCTGAGCCCGGACCTCCTGACCAACACCCGGAAAGCAGACCGCACACTGAGTACATAAGACCCGCCATGGCCTTAGGTCATCATCTCTTCCCTACCTCCGTTTACAGGCCTCAGAACCGAGACATTATCTCCAATCACTGCCCAGGGGTGAGTTTGATGCAGAAATCAGAACAGATCCTTACCCATGGTAAGAAACGTTGTGGTTGGCATGTCGTCCAATGTTCAGTGTAGGAGAAACCAGCATTCACCCTGAGGCCCCGCCCATTCTTGAGTGCGACAAGGGCATATACATGCATTGTGACCCTCAGCATAAGTCCTGTCCTCTAGTAAGTCCTCTCTGTGACTGGACCTTTAGATGTGATAATGGGCTTGATATGTACCTAAGCCCAAATTTTTAACTAGATTTCTGATTGTCCAGTCACCCCCCCCCAGGGCTTTACTCTGGAATCCCTCATTCGGTGGGACACCTGAGGTTAAAAAGAAAACAACATAAAAAAAAAAACCGGACTTCTTCCATCCCACAGAGTGACCCCAAACGCTTTGGACTGGGCCAAACCACCAGGAAGTACTACTCGTCCATTTCCCATGAAGTCATCCAGAAATTTCACAACCATGAGTGACACGATATCCAGAGACAAAAACTTGAGCAAGAGCCTCACACTCGCCCTTTTCTCAAATCCCGAAAAGTTCTCCTCATGGTCTGTAGAAAAGTCCTGCCATACCTATGACCTGAAACATAAGCCAAGTTTGTGTTTTCAGACAACTGTCCAAACATCCCTTGCCTACACAACCTACAGGCTCAGGCCCCTGGAGCCAAACCTGAGGACTGTACTTGCCCTCTCCAAGGGAATTGTGTGTGCCTATTCCAATGGCCACATCCCTTCTAATAGGATAAACCTCCACAGTCCCTGATCCATCTCATTAGTGGTGGCTTCCCAGGTAAAACAGGGGCAATCTGAGCCCATCTGAACACCTACCTGTAATCAGACCCATAGACAGATGTCCCCAGAGGTAAAAAGGAAAGAACAGGCCCCTAGGCACTAATCATATCCATTGCTTTGGTTTCCAGGCATCTCCCCTCAGAGGCCTGGATTTCAAAACCAGCATATGGCTGTTTCTTGACTCACCCATCAGAAAACATCTCATCTACACATGGGAAATTTGCACGTTGGAGCTGTGTCAAAGCCTCTGTTTAGGAGAACCCTTCTGGGCCCCAGTGCCACCGCTTCATTCCAAGGTCTCCATAGACACAAAAGCACATTAGGACCCATCCATAGGAGAGTCCATTTCAACTCAGCCTCCTCGGTTGCTCCCCCAGATCCAGCAGATCTAACCTGTCTTGTTTCTAGGAGACAATTGGAATGCGAGGTGGGCTACCCAGCCATGCATCCTTAGAACCCTGCTCAGAATCATTGGCCTGGAGCCAAACAACAGGTCTCAATTGTCCTGCAGAAGACACTTTGCAGTTTGGAGCTTCTCACAAATCCCATCGTGGGAAAACCCCCATGGCCTCGTGATGCCGCCCCTTCGTGAAGGGGCCAACAGGGACAGAAACACCAACTTGAGCGATCGTCTGATCCTCGCCCTGAATTCAGATGCACGAGATCTCAATTCAGGTCTGTAGATTGTGCCATTGCTGATACAAAATCCAGAGACAAAAACCTGAGCAAGCGCCTCAGACTCGCACTTTCTTTATATCCTGAAGAGTTCTTCTCATGCTTTGTAGATCGGGCCTGCCATACCTACGTCCCCAAACCTAAGCTGAGTTTGTGTTTTCAGACTTCTGTTTTCAAAGTCCAGGGCCACACACCCTCCAGGCTGGGGCCCCTGGAGCCACACATTAGGACTGTGCCTACCAATCCATGGGAATTCTGCCCATTCCATTGTCCAAAATCGTACAAATTAGGAGAAACCTCCAAAGTCCCTGAGGCCATCCCAATCGTGTAGGTCGCCCGGAACAAACAAGGGCTGTCTGACACCTGCTGATAATCTACCACCACTCAGACTATACATGGATGTCCCCAGAGGAGAAGATTGAACCACACAGGACCCTAGGCCATAATAGGATCCAATGCCTTGGTTTACAGACATGTCTCCTCAAATCCTGATTCCAATAAGAGCATAGGGGTTTTGCTGAGGCACCTAGCAGAACTCATCTCGTCTCCACAAGGAAACCTGCGCATGGGAGCCATCCAAAGCATAGGAGAGTACTCAGGGTCCCGGGGCCACCGCCCCATTCCAAGGCCCTCATGGACACAAAAACACATTAGGAACCATCCTCAGGAAAGTCCATTTCAACTCAGCCACCCCGGTTGCTCCCGAAGAGCCATCAGATCTAAACTGTCTTGTTGCTAGGAGACAATTGGAATGCGAGGCGGACTTCCCAGGCATCAATCCTCGAACGGTACTCTGGAGTCATTCCATATGGGATGTCCTGGAGCTGTCCAACAGGTCTCAATTGTCCCGCAGAAGGAATCCTTGAAGGGGGCATCCATAAACTCCCAACGTGGGAAAACTTCAGTGGCCTCGAGATTCTGCTCCCTTCATGAAGCGGCCGTCATGCACGGAAACTCCGACCTGACCCAAAGTCTGATCCTCGCCCTGACTTCAGATGCATGAGTATTGGTTCAGATCTGCAGGGAGTACCTGCCGTGCCCTCGGCCTGAAACCCAAGTCTAGCTTGTCTTCTCAGACTTCCGTCCTCACACTCCTGTCCCCGAAGCCCTCAAGTTTGGCAATTCCGGACGCACAATGCAGCACTCTGCCTGCCCTCTAGAAAAAATTATTGCCTCATGAGCTGCCCAGGCACCTTCAATGAGGATAAACCTCCACAGCATTCGACTTCACCCAAATTATATAGTCTAACCAGGGCACTAATGCACTGCCGGACACAACCTGAGCCCGGACCTCCTGACCAACACCTGGAAAGCAGACCGCACACTGAGCACATAAGACCCGCCATGGCCTTAGGTCATCATCTCTTCCCTACCTCAGTTTTCAGGCCTCAGAACCGAGACATTATCTCCAATCACTGCCCAGGAGTGAGTGTGATGCAGAAATCAGAACACCTCCTTACCCATGGTAAGAAGCCTTGTGGTTGGCACGTCATCCAACGTTCAGTGTAGGAGAAACCAGCATTCACCCTGAGGCCACGCCCATTCATGAGTGCGACAAGGGCATAAACACGCATTGTGACCCTCAGCATGAGTCCTGTCCTCTAGTAAGTCCTCTCAGTGACTGGACCATTAGATGTGATAATGGGCTTGATATGTCCCTAATCCCCAATTTTTAACCAGATTTCTGATTGTCCAGTCACCCCCCCGCCCAGGGCTCTACTCTGGAATCCCTCATTCGGTGGGACACCTGAGGTTAAAAAGAAAACAACCTCAAAAAAAAAAAAAAAACGGAATTCTTCCATCCCACAGAGTGACCCCAAATGCTTTGGATTGGTTCAAACCACCAGGAAGTACTACTCGTCCATTTCCCATGAAGTCATCCAGAAATTTCACGACCATGAGTGACACGATATCCAGAGACAACTTGAGCAAGAGCCTCACACTCGCCCTTTTCTCAAATCCCGAAATGTTCTCCTCATGGTCTGTAGATAAGTCCTTCCATACCTATGACCTGAAACATAAGCCAAGTTTGTGTTTTCAGACAACTGTCCAAACAGCCCTGGCCTACACAACCTACAGGCTCAGGCCCCTGGAGCCAAACCTGAGGACTGTACTTGCCCTAACCAAGGGAATTGTGTGTGCCTATTCCAATGGCCACATCACTTCTAATAGGATAAACCTCCAAATTCCCTGATCCATGTCATTAGTGGTGGCTTCCCAGGTAAAACAGGGGCAATCTGAGCCCATCTGAGCACCTACCTGTACTCAGACCCATAGACAGATGTCCCCAGAGGTAAAAAGGAAAGAACAGGCCCCTAGGCACTAATCATATCCATTGCTTTGGTTTCCAGGCATCTCTCCTCAGAGGCCTGGATTTCAATACCAGCATATGGCTGTTTCTTGACTCACCCATCAGAGAACATCTCATCTACACATGGGAAACTTGCACGTTGGAGCTGTGTCAAAGCCTCTGTTTAGGAGAACCATTCTGGGCCCCAGTGCCACCGCTTCATTCCAAGGTCTCCATAGACACAAAAGCACATTAGGACCCATCCATAGGAGAGTCCATTTCAACTCAGCCTCCTCGGTTGCTCCCCCAGATCCAGCAGATCTAACCTGTCTTGTTTCTAGGAGACGATTGGAATGCGAGGTGGGCTACCCAGCCATGCATCCTTAGAACCCTGCTCAGAATCATTGGCCTGGAGCCAAACAACAGGTGTCAATTGTCCTGCAGAAGACACTTTGCAGTTTGGAGCTTCTCACAAATCCCATCGTGGGAAAACTCCCATGGCCTCGTGATGCCGCCCCTTCGTGAAGGGGCCATCAGGGACAGAAACACCAACTTGAGCGATCGTCTGATCCTCGCCCTGACTTCAGATGCACGAGATCTCGATTCAGGTCTGTAGATTGTGCCATCGCTGATACAAAATCCAGAGACAAAAACCTGAGCAAGCGCCTCAGACTCGCACTTTCTTCATATCCTGAAGAGTTCTTCTCATGGTTTGTAGATCGGATCTGCCATACCAACGTCCCAAAACCTAAGCTGAGTTTGTGTTTTCAGACTTCTGTTTTCAAAGTCCAGGGCCACACACCCTCCAGGCTGGGGCCCCTGGAGCCACACATTAGGACTGTGCCTACCAATCCATGGGAATTCTGCCCATTTCATTGTCCAAAATCGTACAAATTAGGAGAAACCTCCAAAGTCCCTGAGGCCATCCCAATCGTGTAGGTCGCCCGGAACAAACAAGGGCTGTCTGACACCAGCTGATAATCTACCTCCACTCATACCATAAATGGATGTCCCCAGAGGAGAAGATTGAACCAGACAGGACCCTAGGCCATAATAGGATCCATTGCCTTGGTTTACAGGCATGTCTCCTCAAAAGCCTGATTCCAATACGAGCATAGGGGTTTTGCTGAGGCACCCAGCAGAACTCATCTCGTCTCCACAAGGAAACCTGTGCATGGGAGCCATGTCCAAAGCATAGGAGAGTACTTCAGGGTCCCGGTGCCACCGCCCCATTCCAAGGCCCTCATGGACACAAAAACACATTAGGACCCATCCTCAGGGGAGTCCATTTCAACTCAGCCACCCCGGTCGCTCCCGCAGAGCCATCAGATCTAAACTGTCTTGTTGCTAGGAGACAATTGGAATGCGAGGCGGGCTTCCCAAGCATCCATCATCGAACGGTGCTCTGGAGTCATTCCATATGGGATGTCCTGGAGCTGTCCAACAGGTCTCAATTGTCCCGCAGAAGGAATCCTTGAAGGGGGCATCCCACAACTCCCAACGTGGGAAAACTTCAGTGGCCTCGAGATTCCGCTCCCTTCATGAAGCGGCCGTCATGCACGGAAACTCCGACCTGAGCCAACGTCTGATCCTCGCCCTGACTTCAGATGCATGAGTATTGGTTCAGATCTGCAGGGAGTACCTGCCGTGCCCTCGGCCTGAAATCCAGTCTAGCTTGTCTTCTCAGACTTCCGTCCTCACACTCCTCACACGTCCTTCACTCCTCACACTCCCCGAAGCCCTCAAGTTTGGCAATTCCGGACCCAAAATGCAGCACTCTGCCTGCCCTCTAGAAAAAAATTATTGCCTCATGAGCTGCCCAGGCACCTTCAATGAGGATAAACCTCCACAGCACTCGACTTCACCCAAATTATATAGTCTAACCTGGGCACTAATGCACTGTCGGACACAACCTGAGCCCGGACCTCCTGACCAACACCCGGAAAGCAGACCGCACACTGAGCACATAAGACCCGCCATGGCCTTAGGTCATCATCTCTTCCCTACCTCAGTTTTCAGGCATCAGAACCGAGACATTATCTCCAATCACTGCCCAGGGGTGAGTGTGATGCAGAAATCAGAACACCTCCTTACCCATGGTAAGAAACCTTGTGGTTGGCACGACGTCTGACGTTCAGTGTAGGAGAAACCAGCATTCACCCTGAGGCCCCGCCCATTCTTGAGTGCGACAAGGGCATAAACACGCATTGTGACCCTCAGCATGAGTCCTGTCCTCTAGTAAGTCCTCTCAGTGACTGGACCATTAGATGTGATAATGGGCTTGATATGTCCCTAATCCCCAATTTTTAACCAGATTTCTGATTGTCCAGTCACACCCCCCCCCCAGGGCTCTACGCTGGAATCCCTCATTCGGTGGGACACCTGAGGTTAAAAAGAAAACAACATCAAAAAAAACAAAAAACAAAAAACCGGACTTCTTCCATCCCACAGTTGATCCCAAACGCTTTGGACTGGGCCAAACCACCAGGGAGTAAGGCTCGTCCATTTCCCATGAAGTCATCCAGAAATTTCACGACCATGAGTGACACGATATCCAGAGACAAAAACTTGAGCAAGAGCCTCACACTCGCCCTTTTCTCAAATATCGAAAAGTTCTCCTCATGGTCTGTAGATCAGTCCTGCCATACCTATGAACCAAAACATAAGCCGAGTTTGTGTTTTCAGACAACTGTCCAAACAGCCCTGGCCTACACAACCTACAGGCTCAGGCCCCTGGAGCCAAACCTGAGGACTGTACTTGCCCTCTCCAAGGGAATTCTGTGTGCCCATTCCAATGGCCACAACCCTTCTAATAGGATAAACCTCCAAAGTCCCTGATCCATGTCATTAGTGGTGGCTTCCCAGGTAAAACAGGGGCAATCTGAGCCCATCTGAGCACCTACCTGTACTCAGACCCATAGACAGATGTCCCCAGAGGTAAAAAGGAAAGAACAGGCCCCTAGGCACTAATCATATCCATTGCTTTGGTTTCCAGGCATCTCCCCTCAGAGGCCTGGATTTCAAAACCAGCATATGGCTGTTTCTTGACTCACCCATCAGAAAACATCTCATCTACACATGGGAAATTTGCACGTTGGAGCTGTGTCAAAGCCTCTGTTTAGGAGAACCCTTCTGGGCCCCAGTGCCACCGCTTCATTCCAAGGTCTCCATAGACACAAAAGCACATTAGGACCCATCCATAGGAGAGTCCATTTCAACTCAGCCTCCTCGGTTGCTCCCCCAGATCCAGCAGATCTAACCTGTCTTGTTTCTAGGAGACAATTGGAATGCGAGGTGGGCTACCCAGCCATGCATCCTTAGAACCCTGCTCAGAATCATTGGCCTGGAGCCAAACAACAGGTCTCAATTGTCCTGCAGAAGACACTTTGCAGTTTGGAGCTTCTCACAAATCCCATCGTGGGAAAACCCCCATGGCCTCGTGATGCCGCCCCTTCGTGAAGGGGCCAACAGGGACAGAAACACCAACTTGAGCGATCGTCTGATCCTCGCCCTGAATTCAGATGCACGAGATCTCAATTCAGGTCTGTAGATTGTGCCATTGCTGATACAAAATCCAGAGACAAAAACCTGAGCAAGCGCCTCAGACTCGCACTTTCTTTATATCCTGAAGAGTTCTTCTCATGCTTTGTAGATCGGGCCTGCCATACCTACGTCCCCAAACCTAAGCTGAGTTTGTGTTTTCAGACTTCTGTTTTCAAAGTCCAGGGCCACACACCCTCCAGGCTGGGGCCCCTGGAGCCACACATTAGGACTGTGCCTACCAATCCATGGGAATTCTGCCCATTCCATTGTCCAAAATCGTACAAATTAGGAGAAACCTCCAAAGTCCCTGAGGCCATCCCAATCGTGTAGGTCGCCCGGAACAAACAAGGGCTGTCTGACACCTGCTGATAATCTACCACCACTCAGACTATACATGGATGTCCCCAGAGGAGAAGATTGAACCACACAGGACCCTAGGCCATAATAGGATCCAATGCCTTGGTTTACAGACATGTCTCCTCAAATCCTGATTCCAATAAGAGCATAGGGGTTTTGCTGAGGCACCTAGCAGAACTCATCTCGTCTCCACAAGGAAACCTGCGCATGGGAGCCATCCAAAGCATAGGAGAGTACTCAGGGTCCCGGGGCCACCGCCCCATTCCAAGGCCCTCATGGACACAAAAACACATTAGGAACCATCCTCAGGAAAGTCCATTTCAACTCAGCCACCCCGGTTGCTCCCGAAGAGCCATCAGATCTAAACTGTCTTGTTGCTAGGAGACAATTGGAATGCGAGGCGGACTTCCCAGGCATCAATCCTCGAACGGTACTCTGGAGTCATTCCATATGGGATGTCCTGGAGCTGTCCAACAGGTCTCAATTGTCCCGCAGAAGGAATCCTTGAAGGGGGCATCCATAAACTCCCAACGTGGGAAAACTTCAGTGGCCTCGAGATTCTGCTCCCTTCATGAAGCGGCCGTCATGCACGGAAACTCCGACCTGACCCAAAGTCTGATCCTCGCCCTGACTTCAGATGCATGAGTATTGGTTCAGATCTGCAGGGAGTACCTGCCGTGCCCTCGGCCTGAAACCCAAGTCTAGCTTGTCTTCTCAGACTTCCGTCCTCACACTCCTGTCCCCGAAGCCCTCAAGTTTGGCAATTCCGGACGCACAATGCAGCACTCTGCCTGCCCTCTAGAAAAAATTATTGCCTCATGAGCTGCCCAGGCACCTTCAATGAGGATAAACCTCCACAGCATTCGACTTCACCCAAATTATATAGTCTAACCAGGGCACTAATGCACTGCCGGACACAACCTGAGCCCGGACCTCCTGACCAACACCTGGAAAGCAGACCGCACACTGAGCACATAAGACCCGCCATGGCCTTAGGTCATCATCTCTTCCCTACCTCAGTTTTCAGGCCTCAGAACCGAGACATTATCTCCAATCACTGCCCAGGGGTGAGTGTGATGCAGAAATCAGAACACCTCCTTACCCATGGTAAGAAGCCTTGTGGTTGGCACGTCATCCAACGTTCAGTGTAGGAGAAACCAGCATTCACCCTGAGGCCCCGCCCATTCATGAGTGCGACAAGGGCATAAACACGCATTGTGACCCTCAGCATGAGTCCTGTCCTCTAGTAAGTCCTCTCAGTGACTGGACCATTAGATGTGATAATGGGCTTGATATGTCCCTAATCCCCAATTTTTAACCAGATTTCTGATTGTCCAGTCACCCCCCCGCCCAGGGCTCTACTCTGGAATCCCTCATTCGGTGGGACACCTGAGGTTAAAAAGAAAACAACCTCAAAAAAAAAAAAGAAACGGAATTCTTCCATCCCACAGAGTGACCCCAAATGCTTTGGACTGGTTCAAACCACCAGGAAGTACTACTCGTCCATTTCCCATGAAGTCATCCAGAAATTTCACGACCATGAGTGACACGATATCCAGAGACAACTTGAGCAAGAGCCTCACACTCGCCCTTTTCTCAAATCCCGAAATGTTCTCCTCATGGTCTGTAGATAAGTCCTTCCATACCTATGACCTGAAACATAAGCCAAGTTTGTGTTTTCAGACAACTGTCCAAACAGCCCTGGCCTACACAACCTACAGGCTCAGGCCCCTGGAGCCAAACCTGAGGACTGTACTTGCCCTAACCAAGGGAATTGTGTGTGCCTATTCCAATGGCCACATCACTTCTAATAGGATAAACCTCCAAATTCCCTGATCCATGTCATTAGTGGTGGCTTCCCAGGTAAAACAGGGGCAATCTGAGCCCATCTGAGCACCTACCTGTACTCAGACCCATAGACAGATGTCCCCAGAGGTAAAAAGGAAAGAACAGGCCCCTAGGCACTAATCATATCCATTGCTTTGGTTTCCAGGCATCTCTCCTCAGAGGCCTGGATTTCAATACCAGCATATGGCTGTTTCTTGACTCACCCATCAGAGAACATCTCATCTACACATGGGAAACTTGCACGTTGGAGCTGTGTCAAAGCCTCTGTTTAGGAGAACCATTCTGGGCCCCAGTGCCACCGCTTCATTCCAAGGTCTCCATAGACACAAAAGCACATTAGGACCCATCCATAGGAGAGTCCATTTCAACTCAGCCTCCTCGGTTGCTCCCCCAGATCCAGCAGATCTAACCTGTCTTGTTTCTAGGAGACGATTGGAATGCGAGGTGGGCTACCCAGCCATGCATCCTTAGAACCCTGCTCAGAATCATTGGCCTGGAGCCAAACAACAGGTGTCAATTGTCCTGCAGAAGACACTTTGCAGTTTGGAGCTTCTCACAAATCCCATCGTGGGAAAACTCCCATGGCCTCGTGATGCCGCCCCTTCGTGAAGGGGCCATCAGGGACAGAAACACCAACTTGAGCGATCGTCTGATCCTCGCCCTGACTTCAGATGCACGAGATCTCGATTCAGGTCTGTAGATTGTGCCATCGCTGATACAAAATCCAGAGACAAAAACCTGAGCAAGCGCCTCAGACTCGCACTTTCTTCATATCCTGAAGAGTTCTTCTCATGGTTTGTAGATCGGATCTGCCATACCAACGTCCCAAAACCTAAGCTGAGTTTGTGTTTTCAGACTTCTGTTTTCAAAGTCCAGGGCCACACACCCTCCAGGCTGGGGCCCCTGGAGCCACACATTAGGACTGTGCCTACCAATCCATGGGAATTCTGCCCATTTCATTGTCCAAAATCGTACAAATTAGGAGAAACCTCCAAAGTCCCTGAGGCCATCCCAATCGTGTAGGTCGCCCGGAACAAACAAGGGCTGTCTGACACCAGCTGATAATCTACCTCCACTCATACCATAAATGGATGTCCCCAGAGGAGAAGATTGAACCAGACAGGACCCTAGGCCATAATAGGATCCATTGCCTTGGTTTACAGGCATGTCTCCTCAAAAGCCTGATTCCAATACGAGCATAGGGGTTTTGCTGAGGCACCCAGCAGAACTCATCTCGTCTCCACAAGGAAACCTGTGCATGGGAGCCATGTCCAAAGCATAGGAGAGTACTTCAGGGTCCCGGTGCCACCGCCCCATTCCAAGGCCCTCATGGACACAAAAACACATTAGGACCCATCCTCAGGGGAGTCCATTTCAACTCAGCCACCCCGGTCGCTCCCGCAGAGCCATCAGATCTAAACTGTCTTGTTGCTAGGAGACAATTGGAATGCGAGGCGGGCTTCCCAAGCATCCATCATCGAACGGTGCTCTGGAGTCATTCCATATGGGATGTCCTGGAGCTGTCCAACAGGTCTCAATTGTCCCGCAGAAGGAATCCTTGAAGGGGGCATCCCACAACTCCCAACGTGGGAAAACTTCAGTGGCCTCGAGATTCCGCTCCCTTCATGAAGCGGCCGTCATGCACGGAAACTCCGACCTGAGCCAACGTCTGATCCTCGCCCTGACTTCAGATGCATGAGTATTGGTTCAGATCTGCAGGGAGTACCTGCCGTGCCCTCGGCCTGAAATCCAGTCTAGCTTGTCTTCTCAGACTTCCGTCCTCACACTCCTCACACGTCCTTCACTCCTCACACTCCCCGAAGCCCTCAAGTTTGGCAATTCCGGACCCAAAATGCAGCACTCTGCCTGCCCTCTAGAAAAAAATTATTGCCTCATGAGCTGCCCAGGCACCTTCAATGAGGATAAACCTCCACAGCACTCGACTTCACCCAAATTATATAGTCTAACCTGGGCACTAATGCACTGTCGGACACAACCTGAGCCCGGACCTCCTGACCAACACCCGGAAAGCAGACCGCACACTGAGCACATAAGACCCGCCATGGCGTTAGGTCATCATCTCTTCCCTACCTCAGTTTTCAGGCATCAGAACCGAGACATTATCTCCAATCACTGCCCAGGGGTGAGTGTGATGCAGAAATCAGAACACCTCCTTACCCATGGTAAGAAACCTTGTGGTTGGCACGACGTCTGACGTTCAGTGTAGGAGAAACCAGCATTCACCCTGAGGCCCCGCCCATTCTTGAGTGCGACAAGGGCATAAACACGCATTGTGACCCTCAGCATGAGTCCTGTCCTCTAGTAAGTCCTCTCAGTGACTGGACCATTAGATGTGATAATGGGCTTGATATGTCCCTAATCCCCAATTTTTAACCAGATTTCTGATTGTCCAGTCACACCCCCCCCCCAGGGCTCTACGCTGGAATCCCTCATTCGGTGGGACACCTGAGGTTAAAAAGAAAACAACATCAAAAAAAACAAAAAACAAAAAACCGGACTTCTTCCATCCCACAGTTGATCCCAAACGCTTTGGACTGGGCCAAACCACCAGGGAGTAAGGCTCGTCCATTTCCCATGAAGTCATCCAGAAATTTCACGACCATGAGTGACACGATATCCAGAGACAAAAACTTGAGCAAGAGCCTCACACTCGCCCTTTTCTCAAATATCGAAAAGTTCTCCTCATGGTCTGTAGATCAGTCCTGCCATACCTATGAACCAAAACATAAGCCGAGTTTGTGTTTTCAGACAACTGTCCAAACAGCCCTGGCCTACACAACCTACAGGCTCAGGCCCCTGGAGCCAAACCTGAGGACTGTACTTGCCCTCTCCAAGGGAATTCTGTGTGCCCATTCCAATGGCCACAACCCTTCTAATAGGATAAACCTCCAAAGTCCCTGATCCATGTCATTAGTGGTGGCTTCCCAGGTAAAACAGGGGCAATCTGAGCCCATCTGAGCACCTACCTGTACTCAGACCCATAGACAGATGTCCCCAGAGGTAAAAAGGAAAGAACAGGCCCCTAGGCACTAATCATATCCATTGCTTTGGTTTCCAGGCATCTCCCCTCAGAGGCCTGGATTTCAAAACCAGCATATGGCTGTTTCTTGACTCACCCATCAGAAAACATCTCATCTACACATGGGAAATTTGCACGTTGGAGCTGTGTCAAAGCCTCTGTTTAGGAGAACCCTTCTGGGCCCCAGTGCCACCGCTTCATTCCAAGGTCTCCATAGACACAAAAGCACATTAGGACCCATCCATAGGAGAGTCCATTTCAACTCTGCCTCCTCGGTTGCTCCCCCAGATCCAGCAGATCTAACCTGTCTTGTTTCTAGGAGACAATTGGAATGCGAGGTGGGCTACCCAGCCATGCATCCTTAGAACCCTGCTCAGAATCATTGGCCTGGAGCCAAACAACAGGTCTCAATTGTCCTGCAGAAGACACTTTGCAGTTTGGAGCTTCTCACAAATCCCATCGTGGGAAAACCCCCATGGCCTCGTGATGCCGCCCCTTCGTGAAGGGGCCAACAGGGACAGAAACACCAACTTGAGCGATCGTCTGATCCTCGCCCTGAATTCAGATGCACGAGATCTCAATTCAGGTCTGTAGATTGTGCCATTGCTGATACAAAATCCAGAGACAAAAACCTGAGCAAGCGCCTCAGACTCGCACTTTCTTTATATCCTGAAGAGTTCTTCTCATGCTTTGTAGATCGGGCCTGCCATACCTACGTCCCCAAACCTAAGCTGAGTTTGTGTTTTCAGACTTCTGTTTTCAAAGTCCAGGGCCACACACCCTCCAGGCTGGGGCCCCTGGAGCCACACATTAGGACTGTGCCTACCAATCCATGGGAATTCTGCCCATTCCATTGTCCAAAATCGTACAAATTAGGAGAAACCTCCAAAGTCCCTGAGGCCATCCCAATCGTGTAGGTCGCCCGGAACAAACAAGGGCTGTCTGACACCTGCTGATAATCTACCACCACTCAGACTATACATGGATGTCCCCAGAGGAGAAGATTGAACCACACAGGACCCTAGGCCATAATAGGATCCAATGCCTTGGTTTACAGACATGTCTCCTCAAATCCTGATTCCAATAAGAGCATAGGGGTTTTGCTGAGGCACCTAGCAGAACTCATCTCGTCTCCACAAGGAAACCTGCGCATGGGAGCCATCCAAAGCATAGGAGAGTACTCAGGGTCCCGGGGCCACCGCCCCATTCCAAGGCCCTCATGGACACAAAAACACATTAGGAACCATCCTCAGGAAAGTCCATTTCAACTCAGCCACCCCGGTTGCTCCCGAAGAGCCATCAGATCTAAACTGTCTTGTTGCTAGGAGACAATTGGAATGCGAGGCGGACTTCCCAGGCATCAATCCTCGAACGGTACTCTGGAGTCATTCCATATGGGATGTCCTGGAGCTGTCCAACAGGTCTCAATTGTCCCGCAGAAGGAATCCTTGAAGGGGGCATCCATAAACTCCCAACGTGGGAAAACTTCAGTGGCCTCGAGATTCTGCTCCCTTCATGAAGCGGCCGTCATGCACGGAAACTCCGACCTGACCCAAAGTCTGATCCTCGCCCTGACTTCAGATGCATGAGTATTGGTTCAGATCTGCAGGGAGTACCTGCCGTGCCCTCGGCCTGAAACCCAAGTCTAGCTTGTCTTCTCAGACTTCCGTCCTCACACTCCTGTCCCCGAAGCCCTCAAGTTTGGCAATTCCGGACGCACAATGCAGCACTCTGCCTGCCCTCTAGAAAAAATTATTGCCTCATGAGCTGCCCAGGCACCTTCAATGAGGATAAACCTCCACAGCATTCGACTTCACCCAAATTATATAGTCTAACCAGGGCACTAATGCACTGCCGGACACAACCTGAGCCCGGACCTCCTGACCAACACCTGGAAAGCAGACCGCACACTGAGCACATAAGACCCGCCATGGCCTTAGGTCATCATCTCTTCCCTACCTCAGTTTTCAGGCCTCAGAACCGAGACATTATCTCCAATCACTGCCCAGGGGTGAGTGTGATGCAGAAATCAGAACACCTCCTTACCCATGGTAAGAAGCCTTGTGGTTGGCACGTCATCCAACGTTCAGTGTAGGAGAAACCAGCATTCACCCTGAGGCCCCGCCCATTCATGAGTGCGACAAGGGCATAAACACGCATTGTGACCCTCAGCATGAGTCCTGTCCTCTAGTAAGTCCTCTCAGTGACTGGACCATTAGATGTGATAATGGGCTTGATATGTCCCTAATCCCCAATTTTTAACCAGATTTCTGATTGTCCAGTCACCCCCCCGCCCAGGGCTCTACTCTGGAATCCCTCATTCGGTGGGACACCTGAGGTTAAAAAGAAAACAACCTCAAAAAAAAAAAAGAAACGGAATTCTTCCATCCCACAGAGTGACCCCAAATGCTTTGGACTGGTTCAAACCACCAGGAAGTACTACTCGTCCATTTCCCATGAAGTCATCCAGAAATTTCACGACCATGAGTGACACGATATCCAGAGACAACTTGAGCAAGAGCCTCACACTCGCCCTTTTCTCAAATCCCGAAATGTTCTCCTCATGGTCTGTAGATAACTCCTTCCATACCTATGACCTGAAACATAAGCCAAGTTTGTGTTTTCAGACAACTGTCCAAACAGCCCTGGCCTACACAACCTACAGGCTCAGGCCCCTGGAGCCAAACCTGAGGACTGTACTTGCCCTAACCAAGGGAATTGTGTGTGCCTATTCCAATGGCCACATCACTTCTAATAGGATAAACCTCCAAATTCCCTGATCCATGTCATTAGTGGTGGCTTCCCAGGTAAAACAGGGGCAATCTGAGCCCATCTGAAAACCTACCTGTACTCAGACCCATAGACAGATGTCCCCAGAGGTAAAAAGGAAAGAACAGGCCCCTAGGCACTAATCATATCCATTGCTTTGGTTTCCAGGCATCTCTCCTCAGAGGCCTGGATTTCAATACCAGCATATGGCTGTTTCTTGACTCACCCATCAGAGAACATCTCATCTACACATGGGAAACTTGCACGTTGGAGCTGTGTCAAAGCCTCTGTTTAGGAGAACCATTCTGGGCCCCAGTGCCACCGCTTCATTCCAAGGTCTCCATAGACACAAAAGCACATTAGGACCCATCCATAGGAGAGTCCATTTCAACTCAGCCTCCTCGGTTGCTCCCCCAGATCCAGCAGATCTAACCTGTCTTGTTTCTAGGAGACGATTGGAATGCGAGGTGGGCTACCCAGCCATGCATCCTTAGAACCCTGCTCAGAATCATTGGCCTGGAGCCAAACAACAGGTGTCAATTGTCCTGCAGAAGACACTTTGCAGTTTGGAGCTTCTCACAAATCCCATCGTGGGAAAACTCCCATGGCCTCGTGATGCCGCCCCTTCGTGAAGGGGCCATCAGGGACAGAAACACCAACTTGAGCGATCGTCTGATCCTCGCCCTGACTTCAGATGCACGAGATCTCGATTCAGGTCTGTAGATTGTGCCATCGCTGATACAAAATCCAGAGACAAAAACCTGAGCAAGCGCCTCAGACTCGCACTTTCTTCATATCCTGAAGAGTTCTTCTCATGGTTTGTAGATCGGATCTGCCATACCAACGTCCCAAAACCTAAGCTGAGTTTGTGTTTTCAGACTTCTGTTTTCAAAGTCCAGGGCCACACACCCTCCAGGCTGGGGCCCCTGGAGCCACACATTAGGACTGTGCCTACCAATCCATGGGAATTCTGCCCATTTCATTGTCCAAAATCGTACAAATTAGGAGAAACCTCCAAAGTCCCTGAGGCCATCCCAATCGTGTAGGTCGCCCGGAACAAACAAGGGCTGTCTGACACCAGCTGATAATCTACCTCCACTCATACCATAAATGGATGTCCCCAGAGGAGAAGATTGAACCAGACAGGACCCTAGGCCATAATAGGATCCATTGCCTTGGTTTACAGGCATGTCTCCTCAAAAGCCTGATTCCAATACGAGCATAGGGGTTTTGCTGAGGCACCCAGCAGAACTCATCTCGTCTCCACAAGGAAACCTGTGCATGGGAGCCATGTCCAAAGCATAGGAGAGTACTTCAGGGTCCCGGTGCCACCGCCCCATTCCAAGGCCCTCATGGACACAAAAACACATTAGGACCCATCCTCAGGGGAGTCCATTTCAACTCAGCCACCCCGGTCGCTCCCGCAGAGCCATCAGATCTAAACTGTCTTGTTGCTAGGAGACAATTGGAATGCGAGGCGGGCTTCCCAAGCATCCATCATCGAACGGTGCTCTGGAGTCATTCCATATGGGATGTCCTGGAGCTGTCCAACAGGTCTCAATTGTCCCGCAGAAGGAATCCTTGAAGGGGGCATCCCACAACTCCCAACGTGGGAAAACTTCAGTGGCCTCGAGATTCCGCTCCCTTCATGAAGCGGCCGTCATGCACGGAAACTCCGACCTGAGCCAACGTCTGATCCTCGCCCTGACTTCAGATGCATGAGTATTGGTTCAGATCTGCAGGGAGTACCTGCCGTGCCCTCGGCCTGAAATCCAGTCTAGCTTGTCTTCTCAGACTTCCGTCCTCACACTCCTCACACGTCCTTCACTCCTCACACTCCCCGAAGCCCTCAAGTTTGGCAATTCCGGACCCAAAATGCAGCACTCTGCCTGCCCTCTAGAAAAAAATTATTGCCTCATGAGCTGCCCAGGCACCTTCAATGAGGATAAACCTCCACAGCACTCGACTTCACCCAAATTATATAGTCTAACCTGGGCACTAATGCACTGTCGGACACAACCTGAGCCCGGACCTCCTGACCAACACCCGGAAAGCAGACCGCACACTGAGCACATAAGACCCGCCATGGCCTTAGGTCATCATCTCTTCCCTACCTCAGTTTTCAGGCATCAGAACCGAGACATTATCTCCAATCACTGCCCAGGGGTGAGTGTGATGCAGAAATCAGAACACCTCCTTACCCATGGTAAGAAACCTTGTGGTTGGCACGACGTCTGACGTTCAGTGTAGGAGAAACCAGCATTCACCCTGAGGCCCCGCCCATTCTTGAGTGCGACAAGGGCATAAACACGCATTGTGAACCTCAGCATGAGTCCTGTCCTCTAGTAAGTCCTCTCAGTGACTGGA
This sequence comes from Mustela nivalis, assembly GCF_964662115.1. Lineage (NCBI taxonomy): Eukaryota > Metazoa > Chordata > Mammalia > Carnivora > Mustelidae > Mustela > Mustela nivalis. The sequence continues at coordinate 168,068 of NW_028135910.1, forward strand.
CCATTAGATGTGATAATGGGCTTGATATGTCCCTAATCCCCAATTTTTAACCAGATTTCTGATTGTCCAGTCACACCCCCCCCCCAGGGCTCTACGCTGGAATCCCTCATTCGGTGGGACACCTGAGGTTAAAAAGAAAACAACATCAAAAAAAACAAAAAACAAAAAACCGGACTTCTTCCATCCCACAGTTGATCCCAAACGCTTTGGACTGGGCCAAACCACCAGGGAGTAAGGCTCGTCCATTTCCCATGAAGTCATCCAGAAATTTCACGACCATGAGTGACACGATATCCAGAGACAAAAACTTGAGCAAGAGCCTCACACTCGCCCTTTTCTCAAATATCGAAAAGTTCTCCTCATGGTCTGTAGATCAGTCCTGCCATACCTATGAACCAAAACATAAGCCGAGTTTGTGTTTTCAGACAACTGTCCAAACAGCCCTGGCCTACACAACCTACAGGCTCAGGCCCCTGGAGCCAAACCTGAGGACTGTACTTGCCCTCTCCAAGGGAATTCTGTGTGCCCATTCCAATGGCCACAACCCTTCTAATAGGATAAACCTCCAAAGTCCCTGATCCATGTCATTAGTGGTGGCTTCCCAGGTAAAACAGGGGCAATCTGAGCCCATCTGAGCACCTACCTGTACTCAGACCCATAGACAGATGTCCCCAGAGGTAAAAAGGAAAGAACAGGCCCCTAGGCACTAATCATATCCATTGCTTTGGTTTCCAGGCATCTCTCCTCAGAGGCCTGGATTTCAAAACCAGCATATGGCTGTTTCTTGACTCACCCATCAGAGAACATCTCATCTACACATGGGAAACTTGCACGTTGGAGCTGTGTCAAAGCCTCTGTTTAGGAGAACCATTCTGGGCCCCAGTGCCACCGCTTCATTCCAAGGTCTCCATAGACACAAAAGCACATTAGGACCCATCCATAGGAGAGTCCATTTCAACTCAGCCTCCTCGGTTGATCCCCCAGATCCAGCAGATCTAACCTGTCTTGTTTCTAGGAGACAATTGGAATGCGAGGTGGGCTACCCAGCCATGCATCCTTAGAACCCTGCTCAGAATTATTGGCCTGGAGCCAAACAACAGGTCTCCATTGTCCTGCAGAAGACACTTTGCAGTTTGGAGCTTCTCACAAATCCCATCGTGGGAAAACTCCCATGGCCTCGTGATGCCGCCCCTTCGTGAAGGGGCCATCAGGGACAGAAACACCAACTTGAGCGATCGTCTGATCCTCGCCCTGACTTCAGATGCACGAGATCTCGATTCAGGTCTGTAGATTGTGCCATCGCTGATACAAAAATCCAGAGACAAAAACCTGAGCAAGCGCCTCAGACTCGCACTTTCTTCATATCCTGAAGAGTTCTTCTCATGGTTTGTAGATCGGATCTGCCATACCAACGTCCCCAAACCTAAGCTGAGTTTGTGTTTTCAGACTTCTGTTTTCAAAGTCCAGGGCCACACACCCTCCAGGCTGGGGCCCCTGGAGCCACACATTAGGACTGTGCCTACCAATCCATGGGAATTCTGCCCATTCCATTGTCCGAAATCGTACAAATTAGGAGAAACCTCCAAAGTCCCTGAGGCCATCCCAATCGTGCAGGGCGCCCGGAACAAACAAGGGCTGTCTGACACCAGCTGATAATCTACCTCCACTCATACCATAAATGGATGTCCCCAGAGGAGAAGATTGAACCAGACAGGACCCTAGGCCATAATAGGATCCATTGCCTTGGTTTACAGGCATGTCTCCTCAAAAGCCTGATTCCAATACGAGCATAGGGGTTTTGCTGAGGCACCCAGCAGAACTCATCTCGTCTCCACAAGGAAACCTGTGCATGGGAGCCATGTCCAAAGCATAGGAGAGTACTTCAGGGTCCCGGGGCCACCGCCCCATTCCAAGGCCCTCATGGACACAAAAACACATTAGGACCCATCCTCAGGGGAGTCCATTTCAACTCAGCCACCCGGTCGCTCCCGCAGAGCCATCAGATCTAAACTGTCTTGTTGCTAGGAGACAATTGGAATGCGAGGCGGGCTTCCCAAGCATCCATCATCGAACGGTGCTCTGGAGTCATTCCATATGGGATGTCCTGGAGCTGTCCAACAGGTCTCAATTGTCCCGCAGAAGGAATCCTTGAAGGGGGCATCCCACAACTCCCAACGTGGGAAAACTTCAGTGGCCTCGAGATTCCGCTCCCTTCATGAAGCGGCCGTCATGCACGGAAACTCCGACCTGAGCCAACGTCTGATCCTCGCCCTGACTTCAGATGCATGAGTATTGGTTCAGATCTGCAGGGAGTACCTGCCGTGCCCTCGGCCTGAAATCCAGTCTAGCTTGTCTTCTCAGACTTCCGTCCTCACACTCCTCACACGTCCTTCACTCCTCACACTCCCCGAAGCCCTCAAGTTTGGCAATTCCGGACCCAAAATGCAGCACTCTGCCTGCCCTCTAGAAAAAAATTATTGCCTCATGAGCTGCCCAGGCACCTTCAATGAGGATAAACCTCCACAGCACTCGACTTCACCCAAATTATATAGTCTAACCTGGGCACTAATGCACTGTCGGACACAACCTGAGCCCGGACCTCCTGACCAACACCCGGAAAGCAGACCGCACACTGAGCACATAAGACCCGCCATGGCCTTAGGTCATCATCTCTTCCCTACCTCAGTTTTCAGGCATCAGAACCGAGACATTATCTCCAATCACTGCCCAGGGGTGAGTGTGATGCAGAAATCAGAACACCTCCTTACCCATGGTAAGAAACCTTGTGGTTGGCACGACGTCTGACGTTCAGTGTAGGAGAAACCAGCATTCACCCTGAGGCCCCGCCCATTCTTGAGTGCGACAAGGGCATAAACACGCATTGTGAACCTCAGCATGAGTCCTGTCCTCTAGTAAGTCCTCTCAGTGACTGGACCATTAGATGTGATAATGGGCTTGATATGTCCCTAATCCCCAATTTTTAACCAGATTTCTGATTGTCCAGTCACACCCCCCCCCAGGGCTCTACGCTGGAATCCCTCATTCGGTGGGACACCTGAGGTTAAAAAGAAAACAACATCAAAAAAAACAAAAAACAAAAAACCGGACTTCTTCCATCCCACAGTTGATCCCAAACCCTTTGGACTGGGCCAAACCACCAGGGAGTAAGGCTCGTCCATTTCCCATGAAGTCATCCAGAAATTTCACGACCATGAGTGACACGATATCCAGAGACAAAAACTTGAGCAAGAGCCTCACACTCGCCCTTTTCTCAAATATCGAAAAGTTCTCCTCATGGTCTGTAGATCAGTCCTGCCATACCTATGAACCAAAACATAAGCCGAGTTTGTGTTTTCAGACAACTGTCCAAACAGCCCTGGCCTACACAACCTACAGGCTCAGGCCCCTGGAGCCAAACCTGAGGACTGTACTTGCCCTCTCCAAGGGAATTCTGTGTGCCCATTCCAATGGCCACAACCCTTCTAATAGGATAAACCTCCAAAGTCCCTGATCCATGTCATTAGTGGTGGCTTCCCAGGTAAAACAGGGGCAATCTGAGCCCATCTGAGCACCTACCTGTACTCAGACCCATAGACAGATGTCCCCAGAGGTAAAAAGGAAAGAACAGGCCCCTAGGCACTAATCATATCCATTGCTTTGGTTTCCAGGCATCTCTCCTCAGAGGCCTGGATTTCAAAACCAGCATATGGCTGTTTCTTGACTCACCCATCAGAGAACATCTCATCTACACATGGGAAACTTGCACGTTGGAGCTGTGTCAAAGCCTCTGTTTAGGAGAACCATTCTGGGCCCCAGTGCCACCGCTTCATTCCAAGGTCTCCATAGACACAAAAGCACATTAGGACCCATCCATAGGAGAGTCCATTTCAACTCAGCCTCCTCGGTTGATCCCCCAGATCCAGCAGATCTAACCTGTCTTGTTTCTAGGAGACAATTGGAATGCGAGGTGGGCTACCCAGCCATGCATCCTTAGAACCCTGCTCAGAATTATTGGCCTGGAGCCAAACAACAGGTCTCCATTGTCCTGCAGAAGACACTTTGCAGTTTGGAGCTTCTCACAAATCCCATCGTGGGAAAACTCCCATGGCCTCGTGATGCCGCCCCTTCGTGAAGGGGCCATCAGGGACAGAAACACCAACTTGAGCGATCGTCTGATCCTCGCCCTGACTTCAGATGCACGAGATCTCGATTCAGGTCTGTAGATTGTGCCATCGCTGATACAAAAATCCAGAGACAAAAACCTGAGCAAGCGCCTCAGACTCGCACTTTCTTCATATCCTGAAGAGTTCTTCTCATGGTTTGTAGATCGGATCTGCCATACCAACGTCCCCAAACCTAAGCTGAGTTTGTGTTTTCAGACTTCTGTTTTCAAAGTCCAGGGCCACACACCCTCCAGGCTGGGGCCCCTGGAGCCACACATTAGGACTGTGCCTACCAATCCATGGGAATTCTGCCCATTCCATTGTCCGAAATCGTACAAATTAGGAGAAACCTCCAAAGTCCCTGAGGCCATCCCAATCGTGCAGGGCGCCCGGAACAAACAAGGGCTGTCTGACACCAGCTGATAATCTACCTCCACTCATACCATAAATGGATGTCCCCAGAGGAGAAGATTGAACCAGACAGGACCCTAGGCCATAATAGGATCCATTGCCTTGGTTTACAGGCATGTCTCCTCAAAAGCCTGATTCCAATACGAGCATAGGGGTTTTGCTGAGGCACCCAGCAGAACTCATCTCGTCTCCACAAGGAAACCTGTGCATGGGAGCCATGTCCAAAGCATAGGAGAGTACTTCAGGGTCCCGGGGCCACCGCCCCATTCCAAGGCCCTCATGGACACAAAAACACATTAGGACCCATCCTCAGGGGAGTCCATTTCAACTCAGCCACCCGGTCGCTCCCGCAGAGCCATCAGATCTAAACTGTCTTGTTGCTAGGAGACAATTGGAATGCGAGGCGGGCTTCCCAAGCATCCATCATCGAACGGTGCTCTGGAGTCATTCCATATGGGATGTCCTGGAGCTGTCCAACAGGTCTCAATTGTCCCGCAGAAGGAATCCTTGAAGGGGGCATCCCACAACTCCCAACGTGGGAAAACTTCAGTGGCCTCGAGATTCCGCTCCCTTCATGAAGCGGCCGTCATGCACGGAAACTCCGACCTGAGCCAACGTCTGATCCTCGCCCTGACTTCAGATGCATGAGTATTGGTTCAGATCTGCAGGGAGTACCTGCCGTGCCCTCGGCCTGAAATCCAGTCTAGCTTGTCTTCTCAGACTTCCGTCCTCACACTCCTCACACGTCCTTCACTCCTCACACTCCCCGAAGCCCTCAAGTTTGGCAATTCCGGACCCAAAATGCAGCACTCTGCCTGCCCTCTAGAAAAAAATTATTGCCTCATGAGCTGCCCAGGCACCTTCAATGAGGATAAACCTCCACAGCACTCGACTTCACCCAAATTATATAGTCTAACCTGGGCACTAATGCACTGTCGGACACAACCTGAGCCCGGACCTCCTGACCAACACCCGGAAAGCAGACCGCACACTGAGCACATAAGACCCGCCATGGCCTTAGGTCATCATCTCTTCCCTACCTCAGTTTTCAGGCATCAGAACCGAGACATTATCTCCAATCACTGCCCAGGGGTGAGTGTGATGCAGAAATCAGAACACCTCCTTACCCATGGTAAGAAACCTTGTGGTTGGCACGACGTCTGACGTTCAGTGTAGGAGAAACCAGCATTCACCCTGAGGCCCCGCCCATTCTTGAGTGCGACAAGGGCATAAACACGCATTGTGAACCTCAGCATGAGTCCTGTCCTCTAGTAAGTCCTCTCAGTGACTGGACCATTAGATGTGATAATGGGCTTGATATGTCCCTAATCCCCAATTTTTAACCAGATTTCTGATTGTCCAGTCACACCCCCCCCCAGGGCTCTACGCTGGAATCCCTCATTCGGTGGGACACCTGAGGTTAAAAAGAAAACAACATCAAAAAAAACAAAAAACAAAAAACCGGACTTCTTCCATCCCACAGTTGATCCCAAACCCTTTGGACTGGGCCAAACCACCAGGGAGTAAGGCTCGTCCATTTCCCATGAAGTCATCCAGAAATTTCACGACCATGAGTGACACGATATCCAGAGACAAAAACTTGAGCAAGAGCCTCACACTCGCCCTTTTCTCAAATATCGAAAAGTTCTCCTCATGGTCTGTAGATCAGTCCTGCCATACCTATGAACCAAAACATAAGCCGAGTTTGTGTTTTCAGACAACTGTCCAAACAGCCCTGGCCTACACAACCTACAGGCTCAGGCCCCTGGAGCCAAACCTGAGGACTGTACTTGCCCTCTCCAAGGGAATTCTGTGTGCCCATTCCAATGGCCACAACCCTTCTAATAGGATAAACCTCCAAAGTCCCTGATCCATGTCATTAGTGGTGGCTTCCCAGGTAAAACAGGGGCAATCTGAGCCCATCTGAGCACCTACCTGTACTCAGACCCATAGACAGATGTCCCCAGAGGTAAAAAGGAAAGAACAGGCCCCTAGGCACTAATCATATCCATTGCTTTGGTTTCCAGGCATCTCTCCTCAGAGGCCTGGATTTCAAAACCAGCATATGGCTGTTTCTTGACTCACCCATCAGAGAACATCTCATCTACACATGGGAAACTTGCACGTTGGAGCTGTGTCAAAGCCTCTGTTTAGGAGAACCATTCTGGGCCCCAGTGCCACCGCTTCATTCCAAGGTCTCCATAGACACAAAAGCACATTAGGACCCATCCATAGGAGAGTCCATTTCAACTCAGCCTCCTCGGTTGATCCCCCAGATCCAGCAGATCTAACCTGTCTTGTTTCTAGGAGACAATTGGAATGCGAGGTGGGCTACCCAGCCATGCATCCTTAGAACCCTGCTCAGAATTATTGGCCTGGAGCCAAACAACAGGTCTCCATTGTCCTGCAGAAGACACTTTGCAGTTTGGAGCTTCTCACAAATCCCATCGTGGGAAAACTCCCATGGCCTCGTGATGCCGCCCCTTCGTGAAGGGGCCATCAGGGACAGAAACACCAACTTGAGCGATCGTCTGATCCTCGCCCTGACTTCAGATGCACGAGATCTCGATTCAGGTCTGTAGATTGTGCCATCGCTGATACAAAAATCCAGAGACAAAAACCTGAGCAAGCGCCTCAGACTCGCACTTTCTTCATATCCTGAAGAGTTCTTCTCATGGTTTGTAGATCGGATCTGCCATACCAACGTCCCCAAACCTAAGCTGAGTTTGTGTTTTCAGACTTCTGTTTTCAAAGTCCAGGGCCACACACCCTCCAGGCTGGGGCCCCTGGAGCCACACATTAGGACTGTGCCTACCAATCCATGGGAATTCTGCCCATTCCATTGTCCAAAATCGTACAAATTAGGAGAAACCTCCAAAGTCCCTGAGGCCATCCCAATCGTGCAGGGCGCCCGGAACAAACAAGGGCTGTCTGACACCAGCTGATAATCTACCTCCACTCATACCATAAATGGATGTCCCCAGAGGAGAAGATTGAACCAGACAGGACCCTAGGCCATAATAGGATCCATTGCCTTGGTTTACAGGCATGTCTCCTCAAAAGCCTGATTCCAATACGAGCATAGGGGTTTTGCTGAGGCACCCAGCAGAACTCATCTCGTCTCCACAAGGAAACCTGTGCATGGGAGCCATGTCCAAAGCATAGGAGAGTACTTCAGGGTCCCGGGGCCACCGCCCCATTCCAAGGCCCTCATGGACACAAAAACACATTAGGACCCATCCTCAGGGGAGTCCATTTCAACTCAGCCACCCGGTCGCTCCCGCAGAGCCATCAGATCTAAACTGTCTTGTTGCTAGGAGACAATTGGAATGCGAGGCGGGCTTCCCAAGCATCCATCATCGAACGGTGCTCTGGAGTCATTCCATATGGGATGTCCTGGAGCTGTCCAACAGGTCTCAATTGTCCCGCAGAAGGAATCCTTGAAGGGGGCATCCCACAACTCCCAACGTGGGAAAACTTCAGTGGCCTCGAGATTCCGCTCCCTTCATGAAGCGGCCGTCATGCACGGAAACTCCGACCTGAGCCAACGTCTGATCCTCGCCCTGACTTCAGATGCATGAGTATTGGTTCAGATCTGCAGGGAGTACCTGCCGTGCCCTCGGCCTGAAATCCAGTCTAGCTTGTCTTCTCAGACTTCCGTCCTCACACTCCTCACACGTCCTTCACTCCTCACACTCCCCGAAGCCCTCAAGTTTGGCAATTCCGGACCCAAAATGCAGCACTCTGCCTGCCCTCTAGAAAAAAATTATTGCCTCATGAGCTGCCCAGGCACCTTCAATGAGGATAAACCTCCACAGCACTCGACTTCACCCAAATTATATAGTCTAACCTGGGCACTAATGCACTGTCGGACACAACCTGAGCCCGGACCTCCTGACCAACACCCGGAAAGCAGACCGCACACTGAGCACATAAGACCCGCCATGGCCTTAGGTCATCATCTCTTCCCTACCTCAGTTTTCAGGCATCAGAACCGAGACATTATCTCCAATCACTGCCCAGGGGTGAGTGTGATGCAGAAATCAGAACACCTCCTTACCCATGGTAAGAAACCTTGTGGTTGGCACGACGTCTGACGTTCAGTGTAGGAGAAACCAGCATTCACCCTGAGGCCCCGCCCATTCTTGAGTGCGACAAGGGCATAAACACGCATTGTGACCCTCAGCATGAGTCCTGTCCTCTAGTAAGTCCTCTCAGTGACTGGACCATTAGATGTGATAATGGGCTTGATATGTCCCTAAGCCCCAATTTTTAACCAGATTTCTGATTGTCCAGTCACCCCCCCCCCCAGGGCTCTACGCTGGAATCCCTCATTCGGTGGGACACCTGAGGTTAAAAAGAAAACAACATCAAAAAAAACAAAAAACAAAAAACCGGACTTCTTCCATCCCACAGTTGACCCCAAACGCTTTGGACTGGGCCAAACCACCAGGGAGTAAGGCTCGTCCATTTCCCATGAAGTCATCCAGAAATTTCACGACCATGAGTGACACGATATCCAGAGACAAAAACTTGAGCAAGAGCCTCACACTCGCCCTTTTCTCAAATATCGAAAAGTTCTCCTCATGGTCTGTAGATCAGTCCTGCCATACCTATGAACCAAAACATAAGCCGAGTTTGTGTTTTCAGACAACTGTCCAAACAGCCCTGGCCTACACAACCTACAGGCTCAGGCCCCTGGAGCCAAACCTGAGGACTGTACTTGCCCTCTCCAAGGGAATTCTGTGTGCCCATTCCAATGGCCACAACCCTTCTAATAGGATAAACCTCCAAAGTCCCTGATCCATGTCATTAGTGGTGGCTTCCCAGGTAAAACAGGGGCAATCTGAGCCCATCTGAGCACCTACCTGTACTCAGACCCATAGACAGATGTCCCCAGAGGTAAAAAGGAAAGAACAGGCCCCTAGGCACTAATCATATCCATTGCTTTGGTTTCCAGGCATCTCTCCTCAGAGGCCTGGATTTCAAAACCAGCATATGGCTGTTTCTTGACTCACCCATCAGAGAACATCTCATCTACACATGGGAAACTTGCACGTTGGAGCTGTGTCAAAGCCTTTGTTTAGGAGAACCCTTCTCGGCCCCAGTGCCACCGCTTCATTCCAAGGTCTCCATAGACACAAAAGCACATTAGGACCCATCCATAGGAGAGTCCATTTCAACTCAGCCTCCTCGGTTGATCCCCCAGATCCAGCAGATCTAACCTGTCTTGTTTCTAGGAGACGATTGGAATGCGAGGTGGGCTACCCAGCCATGCATCCTTAGAACCCTGCTCAGAATTATTGGCCTGGAGCCAAACAACAGGTCTCCATTGTCCTGCAGAAGACACTTTGCAGTTTGGAGCTTCTCACAAATCCCATCGTGGGAAAACTCCCATGGCCTCGTGATGCCGCCCCTTCGTGAAGGGGCCATCAGGGACAGAAACACCAACTTGAGCGATCGTCTGATCCTCGCCCTGACTTCAGATGCACGAGATCTCGATTCAGGTCTGTAGATTGTGCCATCGCTGATACAAAAATCCAGAGACAAAAACCTGAGCAAGCGCCTCAGACTCGCACTTTCTTCATATCCTGAAGAGTTCTTCTCATGGTTTGTAGATCGGATCTGCCATACCAACGTCCCCAAACCTAAGCTGAGTTTGTGTTTTCAGACTTCTGTTTTCAAAGTCCAGGGCCACACACCCTCCAGGCTGGGGCCCCTGGAGCCACACATTAGGACTGTGCCTACCAATCCATGGGAATTCTGCCCATTCCATTGTCCAAAATCGTACAAATTAGGAGAAACCTCCAAAGTCCCTGAGGCCATCCCAATCGTGCAGGGCGCCCGGAACAAACAAGGGCTGTCTGACACCAGCTGATAATCTACCTCCACTCATACCATAAATGGATGTCCCCAGAGGAGAAGATTGAACCAGACAGGACCCTAGGCCATAATAGGATCCATTGCCTTGGTTTACAGGCATGTCTCCTCAAAAGCCTGATTCCAATACGAGCATAGGGGTTTTGCTGAGGCACCCAGCAGAACTCATCTCGTCTCCACAAGGAAACCTGTGCATGGGAGCCATGTCCAAAGCATAGGAGAGTACTTCAGGGTCCCGGTGCCACCGCCCCATTCCAAGGCCCTCATGGACACAAAAACACATTAGGACCCATCCTCAGGGGAGTCCATTTCAACTCAGCCACCCCGGTCGCTCCCGCAGAGCCATCAGATCTAAACTGTCTTGTTGCTAGGAGACAATTGGAATGCGAGGCGGGCTTCCCAAGCATCCATCATCGAACGGTGCTCTGGAGTCATTCCATATGGGATGTCCTGGAGCTGTCCAACAGGTCTCAATTGTCCCGCAGAAGGAATCCTTGAAGGGGGCATCCCACAACTCCCAACGTGGGAAAACTTCAGTGGCCTCGAGATTCCGCTCCCTTCATGAAGCGGCCGTCATGCACGGAAACTCCGACCTGAGCCAACGTCTGATCCTCGCCCTGACTTCAGATGCATGAGTATTGGTTCAGATCTGCAGGGAGTACCTGCCGTGCCCTCGGCCTGAAATCCAGTCTAGCTTGTCTTCTCAGACTTCCGTCCTCACACTCCTCACACGTCCTTCACTCCTCACACTCCCCGAAGCCCTCAAGTTTGGCAATTCCGGACCCAAAATGCAGCACTCTGCCTGCCCTCTAGAAAAAAATTATTGCCTCATGAGCTGCCCAGGCACCTTCAATGAGGATAAACCTCCACAGCACTCGACTTCACCCAAATTATATAGTCTAACCTGGGCACTAATGCACTGTCGGACACAACCTGAGCCCGGACCTCCTGACCAACACCCGGAAAGCAGACCGCACACTGAGCACATAAGACCCGCCATGGCCTTAGGTCATCATCTCTTCCCTACCTCAGTTTTCAGGCATCAGAACCGAGACATTATCTCCAATCACTGCCCAGGGGTGAGTGTGATGCAGAAATCAGAACACCTCCTTACCCATGGTAAGAAACCTTGTGGTTGGCACGACGTCTGACGTTCAGTGTAGGAGAAACCAGCATTCACCCTGAGGCCCCGCCCATTCTTGAGTGCGACAAGGGCATAAACACGCATTGTGACCCTCAGCATGAGTCCTGTCCTCTAGTAAGTCCTCTCAGTGACTGGACCATTAGATGTGATAATGGGCTTGATATGTCCCTAAGCCCCAATTTTTAACCAGATTTCTGATTGTCCAGTCACACCCCCCCCCCAGGGCTCTACGCTGGAATCCCTCATTCGGTGGGACACCTGAGGTTAAAAAGAAAACAACATCAAAAAAAACAAAAAACAAAAAACCGGACTTCTTCCATCCCACAGTTGATCCCAAACGCTTTGGACTGGGCCAAACCACCAGGGAGTAAGGCTCGTCCATTTCCCATGAAGTCATCCAGAAATTTCACGACCATGAGTGACACGATATCCAGAGACAAAAACTTGAGCAAGAGCCTCACATTCGCCCTTTTCTCAAATATCGAAAAGTTCTCCTCATGGTCTGTAGATCAGTCCTGCCATACCTATGAACCAAAACATAAGCCGAGTTTGTGTTTTCAGACAACTGTCCAAACAGCCCTGGCCTACACAACCTACAGGCTCAGGCCCCTGGAGCCAAACCTGAGGACTGTACTTGCCCTCTCCAAGGGAATTCTGTGTGCCCATTCCAATGGCCACAACCCTTCTAATAGGATAAACCTCCAAAGTCCCTGATCCATGTCATTAGTGGTGGCTTCCCAGGTAAAACAGGGGCAATCTGAGCCCATCTGAGCACCTACCTGTACTCAGACCCATAGACAGATGTCCCCAGAGGTAAAAAGGAAAGAACAGGCCCCTAGGCACTAATCATATCCATTGCTTTGGTTTCCAGGCATCTCTCCTCAGAGGCCTGGATTTCAAAACCAGCATATGGCTGTTTCTTGACTCACCCATCAGAGAACATCTCATCTACACATGGGAAACTTGCACGTTGGAGCTGTGTCAAAGCCTTTGTTTAGGAGAACCCTTCTCGGCCCCAGTGCCACCGCTTCATTCCAAGGTCTCCATAGACACAAAAGCACATTAGGACCCATCCATAGGAGAGTCCATTTCAACTCAGCCTCCTCGGTTGATCCCCCAGATCCAGCAGATCTAACCTGTCTTGTTTCTAGGAGACGATTGGAATGCGAGGTGGGCTACCCAGCCATGCATCCTTAGAACCCTGCTCAGAATTATTGGCCTGGAGCCAAACAACAGGTCTCCATTGTCCTGCAGAAGACACTTTGCAGTTTGGAGCTTCTCACAAATCCCATCGTGGGAAAACTCCCATGGCCTCGTGATGCCGCCCCTTCGTGAAGGGGCCATCAGGGACAGAAACACCAACTTGAGCGATCGTCTGATCCTCGCCCTGACTTCAGATGCACGAGATCTCGATTCAGGTCTGTAGATTGTGCCATCGCTGATACAAAAATCCAGAGACAAAAACCTGAGCAAGCGCCTCAGACTCGCACTTTCTTCATATCCTGAAGAGTTCTTCTCATGGTTTGTAGATCGGATCTGCCATACCAACGTCCCCAAACCTAAGCTGAGTTTGTGTTTTCAGACTTCTGTTTTCAAAGTCCAGGGCCACACACCCTCCAGGCTGGGGCCCCTGGAGCCACACATTAGGACTGTGCCTACCAATCCATGGGAATTCTGCCCATTCCATTGTCCAAAATCGTACAAATTAGGAGAAACCTCCAAAGTCCCTGAGGCCATCCCAATCGTGCAGGGCGCCCGGAACAAACAAGGGCTGTCTGACACCAGCTGATAATCTACCTCCACTCATACCATAAATGGATGTCCCCAGAGGAGAAGATTGAACCAGACAGGACCCTAGGCCATAATAGGATCCATTGCCTTGGTTTACAGGCATGTCTCCTCAAAAGCCTGATTCCAATACGAGCATAGGGGTTTTGCTGAGGCACCCAGCAGAACTCATCTCGTCTCCACAAGGAAACCTGTGCATGGGAGCCATGTCCAAAGCATAGGAGAGTACTTCAGGGTCCCGGTGCCACCGCCCCATTCCAAGGCCCTCATGGACACAAAAACACATTAGGACCCATCCTCAGGGGAGTCCATTTCAACTCAGCCACCCCGGTCGCTCCCGCAGAGCCATCAGATCTAAACTGTCTTGTTGCTAGGAGACAATTGGAATGCGAGGCGGGCTTCCCAAGCATCCATCATCGAACGGTGCTCTGGAGTCATTCCATATGGGATGTCCTGGAGCTGTCCAACAGGTCTCAATTGTCCCGCAGAAGGAATCCTTGAAGGGGGCATCCCACAACTCCCAACGTGGGAAAACTTCAGTGGCCTCGAGATTCCGCTCCCTTCATGAAGCGGCCGTCATGCACGGAAACTCCGACCTGAGCCAACGTCTGATCCTCGCCCTGACTTCAGATGCATGAGTATTGGTTCAGATCTGCAGGGAGTACCTGCCGTGCCCTCGGCCTGAAATCCAGTCTAGCTTGTCTTCTCAGACTTCCGTCCTCACACTCCTCACACGTCCTTCACTCCTCACACTCCCCGAAGCCCTCAAGTTTGGCAATTCCGGACCCAAAATGCAGCACTCTGCCTGCCCTCTAGAAAAAAATTATTGCCTCATGAGCTGCCCAGGCACCTTCAATGAGGATAAACCTCCACAGCACTCGACTTCACCCAAATTATATAGTCTAACCTGGGCACTAATGCACTGTCGGACACAACCTGAGCCCGGACCTCCTGACCAACACCCGGAAAGCAGACCGCACACTGAGCACATAAGACCCGCCATGGCCTTAGGTCATCATCTCTTCCCTACCTCAGTTTTCAGGCCTCAGAACCGAGACATTATCTCCAATCACTGCCCAGGGGTGAGTGTGATGCAGAAATCAGAACACCTCCTTACCCATGGTAAGAAACCTTGTGGTTGGCACGTCGTCCAACGTTCAGTGTAGGAGAAACCAGCATTCACCCTGAGGCCCCGCCCATTCTTGAGTGCGACAAGGGCATAAACACGCATTGTGACCCTCAGCATGAGTCCTGTCCTCTAGTAAGTCCTCTCAGTGACTGGACCATTAGATGTGATAATGGGCTTGATATGTCCCTAAGCCCCAATTTTTAACCAGATTTCTGATTGTCCAGTCACCCCCCCCCAGGGCTCTACGCTGGAATCCCTCATTCGGTGGGACACCTGAGGTTAAAAAGAAAACAACATCAAAAAAAACAAAAAACAAAAAACCGGACTTCTTCCATCCCACAGTTGACCCCAAACGCTTTGGACTGGGCCAAACCACCAGGGAGTAAGACTCGTCCATTTCCCATGAAGTCATCCAGAAATTTCACGACCATGAGTGACACGATATCCAGAGACAAAAACTTGAGCAAGAGCCTCACACTCGCCCTTTTCTCAAATCCCGAAAAGTTCTCCTCATGGTCTGTAGATAAGTCCTGCCATACCTATGACCTGAAACATAAGCCATGTTTGTGTTTTCAGACAACTGTCCAAACAGCCCTGGCCTACACAACCTACAGGCTCAGGCCCCTGGAGCCAAACCTGAGGACTGTACTTGCCCTCTCCAAGGGAATTCTGTGTGCCCATTCCAATGGCCACAACCCTTCTAATAGGATAAACCTCCAAAGTCCCTGATCCATCTCATTAGTGGTGGCTTCCCAGTTAAAACAGGGGCAATCTGAGCCCATCTGAGCACCTACCTGTACTCAGACCCATAGACAGATGTCCCCAGAGGTAAAAAGGAAAGAACAGGCCCCTAGGCACTAATCATATCCATTGCTTTGGTTTCCAGGCATCTCTCCTCAGAGGCCTGGATTTCAAAACCAGCATATGGCTGTTTCTTGACTCACCCATCAGAGAACATCTCATCTACACATGGGAAACTTGCACGTTGGAGCTGTGTCAAAGCCTTTGTTTAGGAGAACCCTTCTGGGCCCCAGTGCCACCGCTTCATTCCAAGGTCTCCATAGACACAAAAGCACATTAGGACCCATCCATAGGAGAGTCCATTTCAACTCAGCCTCCTCGGTTGATCCCCCAGATCCAGCAGATCTAACCTGTCTTGTTTCTAGGAGACAATTGGAATGCGAGGTGGGCTACCCAGCCATGCATCCTTAGAACCCTGCTCAGAATTATTGGCCTGGAGCCAAACAACAGGTCTCCATTGTCCTGCAGAAGACACTTTGCAGTTTGGAGCTTCTCACAAATCCCATCGTGGGAAAACTCCCATGGCCTCGTGATGCCGCCCCTTCGTGAAGGGGCCATCAGGGACAGAAACACCAACTTGAGCGATCGTCTGATCCTCGCCCTGACTTCAGATGCACGAGATCTCGATTCAGGTCTGTAGATTGTGCCATCGCTGATACAAAAATCCAGAGACAAAAACCTGAGCAAGCGCCTCAGACTCGCACTTTCTTCATATCCTGAAGAGTTCTTCTCATGGTTTGTAGATCGGATCTGCCATACCAACGTCCCCAAACCTAAGCTGAGTTTGTGTTTTCAGACTTCTGTTTTCAAAGTCCAGGGCCACACACCCTCCAGGCTGGGGCCCCTGGAGCCACACATTAGGACTGTGCCTACCAATCCATGGGAATTCTGCCCATTCCATTGTCCAAAATCGTACAAATTAGGAGAAACCTCCAAAGTCCCTGAGGCCATCCCAATCGTGCAGGGCGCCCGGAACAAACAAGGGCTGTCTGACACCAGCTGATAATCTACCTCCACTCATACCATAAATGGATGTCCCCAGAGGAGAAGATTGAACCAGACAGGACCCTAGGCCATAATAGGATCCATTGCCTTGGTTTACAGGCATGTCTCCTCAAAAGCCTGATTCCAATACGAGCATAGGGGTTTTGCTGAGGCACCCAGCAGAACTCATCTCGTCTCCACAAGGAAACCTGTGCATGGGAGCCATGTCCAAAGCATAGGAGAGTACTTCAGGGTCCCGGTGCCACCGCCCCATTCCAAGGCCCTCATGGACACAAAAACACATTAGGACCCATCCTCAGGGGAGTCCATTTCAACTCAGCCACCCCGGTCGCTCCCGCAGAGCCATCAGATCTAAACTGTCTTGTTGCTAGGAGACAATTGGAATGCGAGGCGGGCTTCCCAAGCATCCATCATCGAACGGTGCTCTGGAGTCATTCCATATGGGATGTCCTGGAGCTGTCCAACAGGTCTCAATTGTCCCGCAGAAGGAATCCTTGAAGGGGGCATCCCACAACTCCCAACGTGGGAAAACTTCAGTGGCCTCGAGATTCCGCTCCCTTCATGAAGCGGCCGTCATGCACGGAAACTCCGACCTGAGCCAACGTCTGATCCTCGCCCTGACTTCAGATGCATGAGTATTGGTTCAGATCTGCAGGGAGTACCTGCCGTGCCCTCGGCCTGAAATCCAGTCTAGCTTGTCTTCTCAGACTTCCGTCCTCACACTCCTCACACGTCCTTCACTCCTCACACTCCCCGAAGCCCTCAAGTTTGGCAATTCCGGACCCAAAATGCAGCACTCTGCCTGCCCTCTAGAAAAAAATTATTGCCTCATGAGCTGCCCAGGCACCTTCAATGAGGATAAACCTCCACAGCACTCGACTTCACCCAAATTATATAGTCTAACCTGGGCACTAATGCACTGTCGGACACAACCTGAGCCCGGACCTCCTGACCAACACCCGGAAAGCAGACCGCACACTGAGCACATAAGACCCGCCATGGCCTTAGGTCATCATCTCTTCCCTACCTCAGTTTTCAGGCCTCAGAACCGAGACATTATCTCCAATCACTGCCCAGGGGTGAGTGTGATGCAGAAATCAGAACACCTCCTTACCCATGGTAAGAAACCTTGTGGTTGGCACGTCGTCCAACGTTCAGTGTAGGAGAAACCAGCATTCACCCTGAGGCCCCGCCCATTCTTGAGTGCGACAAGGGCATAAACACGCATTGTGACCCTCAGCATGAGTCCTGTCCTCTAGTAAGTCCTCTCAGTGACTGGACCATTAGATGTGATAATGGGCTTGATGTGTCCCTAAGCCCCAATTTTTAACCAAATTTCTGATTGTCCAGTCACCCCCCCCCCAGGGCTCTACGCTGGAATCCCTCATTCGGTGGGACACCTGAGGTTAAAAAGAAAACAACATCAAAAAAAACAAAAAACAAAAAACCGGACTTCTTCCATCCCACAGTTGACCCCAAACGCTTTGGACTGGGCCAAACCACCAGGGAGTAAGACTCGTCCATTTCCCATGAAGTCATCCAGAAATTTCACGACCATGAGTGACACGATATCCAGAGACAAAAACTTG
Source organism: Mustela nivalis (assembly GCF_964662115.1). Classification (NCBI taxonomy): domain Eukaryota; kingdom Metazoa; phylum Chordata; class Mammalia; order Carnivora; family Mustelidae; genus Mustela; species Mustela nivalis. The sequence goes on from NW_028135910.1 coordinate 185,978, forward strand.
AGCAAGAGCCTCACACTCGCCCTTTTCTCAAATCCCGAAAAGTTCTCCTCATGGTCTGTAGATAAGTCCTGCCATACCTATGACCTGAAACATAAGCCATGTTTGTGTTTTCAGACAACTGTCCAAACAGCCCTGGCCTACACAACCTACAGGCTCAGGCCCCTGGAGCCAAACCTGAGGACTGTACTTGCCCTCTCCATGGGAATTCTGTGTGCCCATTCCAATGGCCACAACCCTTCTAATAGGATAAACCTCCAAAGTCCCTGATCCATCTCATTAGTGGTGGCTTCCCAGGTAAAACAGGGGCAATCTGAGCCCATCTGAGCACCTACCTGTACTCAGACCCATAGACAGATGTCCCCAGAGGTAAAAAGGAAAGAACAGGCCCCTAGGCACTAATCATATCCATTGCTTTGGTTTCCAGGCATCTCTCCTCAGAGGCCTGGATTTCAAAACCAGCATATGGCTGTTTCTTGACTCACCCATCAGAGAACATCTCATCTACACATGGGAAACTTGCACGTTGGAGCTGTGTCAAAGCCTCTGTTTAGGAGAACCCTTCTCGGCCCCAGTGCCACCGCTTCATTCCAAGGTCTCCATAGACACAAAAGCACATTAGGACCCATCCATAGGAGAGTCCATTTCAACTCAGCCTCCTCGGTTGATCCCCCAGATCCAGCAGATCTAACCTGTCTTGTTTCTAGGAGACAATTGGAATGCGAGGTGGGCTACCCAGCCATGCATCCTTAGAACCCTGCTCAGAATTATTGGCCTGGAGCCAAACAACAGGTCTCCATTGTCCTGCAGAAGACACTTTGCAGTTTGGAGCTTCTCACAAATCCCATCGTGGGAAAACTCCCATGGCCTCGTGATGCCGCCCCTTCGTGAAGGGGCCATCAGGGACAGAAACACCAACTTGAGCGATCGTCTGATCCTCGCCCTGACTTCAGATGCACGAGATCTCGATTCAGGTCTGTAGATTGTGCCATCGCTGATACAAAAATCCAGAGACAAAAACCTGAGCAAGCGCCTCAGACTCGCACTTTCTTCATATCCTGAAGAGTTCTTCTCATGGTTTGTAGATCGGATCTGCCATACCAACGTCCCCAAACCTAAGCTGAGTTTGTGTTTTCAGACTTCTGTTTTCAAAGTCCAGGGCCACACACCCTCCAGGCTGGGGCCCCTGGAGCCACACATTAGGACTGTGCCTACCAATCCATGGGAATTCTGCCCATTCCATTGTCCAAAATCGTACAAATTAGGAGAAACCTCCAAAGTCCCTGAGGCCATCCCAATCGTGCAGGGCGCCCGGAACAAACAAGGGCTGTCTGACACCAGCTGATAATCTACCTCCACTCATACCATAAATGGATGTCCCCAGAGGAGGGGGGACATGCCTTGGTTTACAGGCATGTCTCCTCAAAAGCCTGATTCCAATACGAGCATAGGGGTTTTGCTGAGGCACCCAGCAGAACTCATCTCGTCTCCACAAGGAAACCTGTGCATGGGAGCCATGTCCAAAGCATAGGAGAGTACTTCAGGGTCCCGGTGCCACCGCCCCATTCCAAGGCCCTCATGGACACAAAAACACATTAGGACCCATCCTCAGGGGAGTCCATTTCAACTCAGCCACCCCGGTCGCTCCCGCAGAGCCATCAGATCTAAACTGTCTTGTTGCTAGGAGACAATTGGAATGCGAGGCGGGCTTCCCAAGCATCCATCATCGAACGGTGCTCTGGAGTCATTCCATATGGGATGTCCTGGAGCTGTCCAACAGGTCTCAATTGTCCCGCAGAAGGAATCCTTGAAGGGGGCATCCCACAACTCCCAACGTGGGAAAACTTCAGTGGCCTCGAGATTCCGCTCCCTTCATGAAGCGGCCGTCATGCACGGAAACTCCGACCTGAGCCAACGTCTGATCCTCGCCCTGACTTCAGATGCATGAGTATTGGTTCAGATCTGCAGGGAGTACCTGCCGTGCCCTCGGCCTGAAATCCAGTCTAGCTTGTCTTCTCAGACTTCCGTCCTCACACTCCTCACACGTCCTTCACTCCTCACACTCCCCGAAGCCCTCAAGTTTGGCAATTCCGGACCCAAAATGCAGCACTCTGCCTGCCCTCTAGAAAAAAATTATTGCCTCATGAGCTGCCCAGGCACCTTCAATGAGGATAAACCTCCACAGCACTCGACTTCACCCAAATTATATAGTCTAACCTGGGCACTAATGCACTGTCGGACACAACCTGAGCCCGGACCTCCTGACCAACACCCGGAAAGCAGACCGCACACTGAGCACATAAGACCCGCCATGGCCTTAGGTCATCATCTCTTCCCTACCTCAGTTTTCAGGCCTCAGAACCGAGACATTATCTCCAATCACTGCCCAGGGGTGAGTGTGATGCAGAAATCAGAACACCTCCTTACCCATGGTAAGAAACCTTGTGGTTGGCACGTCGTCCAACGTTCAGTGTAGGAGAAACCAGCATTCACCCTGAGGCCCCGCCCATTCTTGAGTGCGACAAGGGCATAAACACGCATTGTGACCCTCAGCATGAGTCCTGTCCTCTAGTAAGTCCTCTCAGTGACTGGACCATTAGATGTGATAATGGGCTTGATGTGTCCCTAAGCCCCAATTTTTAACCAGATTTCTGATTGTCCAGTCACCCCCCCCCCCCAGGGCTCTACGCTGGAATCCCTCATTCGGTGGGACACCTGAGGTTAAAAAGAAAACAACATCAAAAAAAACAAAAAACAAAAAACCGGACTTCTTCCATCCCACAGTTGACCCCAAACGCTTTGGACTGGGCCAAACCACCAGGGAGTAAGACTCGTCCATTTCCCATGAAGTCATCCAGAAATTTCACGACCATGAGTGACACGATATCCAGAGACAAAAACTTGAGCAAGAGCCTCACACTCGCCCTTTTCTCAAATCCCGAAAAGTTCTCCTCATGGTCTGTAGATAAGTCCTGCCATACCTATGACCTGAAACATAAGCCATGTTTGTGTTTTCAGACAACTGTCCAAACAGCCCTGGCCTACACAACCTACAGGCTCAGGCCCCTGGAGCCAAACCTGAGGACTGTACTTGCCCTCTCCAAGGGAATTCTGTGTGCCCATTCCAATGGCCACAACCCTTCTAATAGGATAAACCTCCAAAGTCCCTGATCCATCTCATTAGTGGTGGCTTCCCAGGTAAAACAGGGGCAATCTGAGCCCATCTGAGCACCTACCTGTACTCAGACCCATAGACAGATGTCCCCAGAGGTAAAAAGGAAAGAACAGGCCCCTAGGCACTAATCATATCCATTGCTTTGGTTTCCAGGCATCTCTCCTCAGAGGCCTGGATTTCAAAACCAGCATATGGCTGTTTCTTGACTCACCCATCAGAGAACATCTCATCTACACATGGGAAACTTGCACGTTGGAGCTGTGTCAAAGCCTCTGTTTAGGAGAACCCTTCTGGGCCCCAGTGCCACCGCTTCATTCCAAGGTCTCCATAGACACAAAAGCACATTAGGACCCATCCATAGGAGAGTCCATTTCAACTCAGCCTCCTCGGTTGATCCCCCAGATCCAGCAGATCTAACCTGTCTTGTTTCTAGGAGACAATTGGAATGCGAGGTGGGCTACCCAGCCATGCATCCTTAGAACCCTGCTCAGAATTATTGGCCTGGAGCCAAACAACAGGTCTCCATTGTCCTGCAGAAGACACTTTGCAGTTTGGAGCTTCTCACAAATCCCATCGTGGGAAAACTCCCATGGCCTCGTGATGCCGCCCCTTCGTGAAGGGGCCATCAGGGACAGAAACACCAACTTGAGCGATCGTCTGATCCTCGCCCTGACTTCAGATGCACGAGATCTCGATTCAGGTCTGTAGATTGTGCCATCGCTGATACAAAAATCCAGAGACAAAAACCTGAGCAAGCGCCTCAGACTCGCACTTTCTTCATATCCTGAAGAGTTCTTCTCATGGTTTGTAGATCGGATCTGCCATACCAACGTCCCCAAACCTAAGCTGAGTTTGTGTTTTCAGACTTCTGTTTTCAAAGTCCAGGGCCACACACCCTCCAGGCTGGGGCCCCTGGAGCCACACATTAGGACTGTGCCTACCAATCCATGGGAATTCTGCCCATTCCATTGTCCAAAATCGTACAAATTAGGAGAAACCTCCAAAGTCCCTGAGGCCATCCCAATCGTGCAGGGCGCCCGGAACAAACAAGGGCTGTCTGACACCAGCTGATAATCTACCTCCACTCATACCATAAATGGATGTCCCCAGAGGAGAAGATTGAACCAGACAGGACCCTAGGCCATAATAGGATCCATTGCCTTGGTTTACAGGCATGTCTCCTCAAAAGCCTGATTCCAATACGAGCATAGGGGTTTTGCTGAGGCACCCAGCAGAACTCATCTCGTCTCCACAAGGAAACCTGTGCATGGGAGCCATGTCCAAAGCATAGGAGAGTACTTCAGGGTCCCGGTGCCACCGCCCCATTCCAAGGCCCTCATGGACACAAAAACACATTAGGACCCATCCTCAGGGGAGTCCATTTCAACTCAGCCACCCCGGTCGCTCCCGCAGAGCCATCAGATCTAAACTGTCTTGTTGCTAGGAGACAATTGGAATGCGAGGCGGGCTTCCCAAGCATCCATCATCGAACGGTGCTCTGGAGTCATTCCATATGGGATGTCCTGGAGCTGTCCAACAGGTCTCAATAGTCCCGCAGAAGGAATCCTTGAACGGGGCATCCCACAACTCCCAACGTGGGAAAACTTCAGTGGCCTCGAGATTCCGCTCCCTTCATGAAGCGGCCGTCATGCACGGAAACTCCGACCTGAGCCAACGTCTGATCCTCGCCCTGACTTCAGATGCATGAGTATTGGTTCAGATCTGCAGGGAGTACCTGCCGTGCCCTCGGCCTGAAATCCAGTCTAGCTTGTCTTCTCAGACTTCCGTCCTCACACTCCTCACACGTCCTTCACTCCTCACACTCCCCGAAGCCCTCAAGTTTGGCAATTCCGGACCCATAATGCAGCACTCTGCCTGCCCTCTAGAAAAAAATTATTGCCTCATGAGCTGCCCAGGCACCTTCAATGAGGATAAACCTCCACAGCACTCGACTTCACCCAAATTATATAGTCTAACCTGGGCACTAATGCACTGTCGGACACAACCTGAGCCCGGACCTCCTGACCAACACCCGGAAAGCAGACCGCACACTGAGCACATAAGACCCGCCATGGCCTTAGGTCATCATCTCTTCCCTACCTCAGTTTTCAGGCCTCAGAACCGAGACATTATCTCCAATCACTGCCCAGGGGTGAGTGTGATGCAGAAATCAGAACACCTCCTTACCCATGGTAAGAAACCTTGTGGTTGGCACGTCGTCCAACGTTCAGTGTAGGAGAAACCAGCATTCACCCTGAGGCCCCGCCCATTCTTGAGTGCGACAAGGGCATAAACACGCATTGTGACCCTCAGCATGAGTCCTGTCCTCTAGTAAGTCCTCTCAGTGACTGGACCATTAGATGTGATAATGGGCTTGATATGTCCCTAAGCCCCAATTTTTAACCAGATTTCTGATTGTCCAGTCACCCCCCCCCCCAGGGCTCTACGCTGGAATCCCTCATTCGGTGGGACACCTGAGGTTAAAAAGAAAACAACATCAAAAAAAACAAAAAACAAAAAACCGGACTTCTTCCATCCCACAGTTGACCCCAAACGCTTTGGACTGGGCCAAACCACCAGGGAGTAAGACTCGTCCATTTCCCATGAAGTCATCCAGAAATTTCACGACCATGAGTGACACGATATCCAGAGACAAAAACTTGAGCAAGAGCCTCACACTCGCCCTTTTCTCAAATCCCGAAAAGTTCTCCTCATGGTCTGTAGATAAGTCCTGCCATACCTATGACCTGAAACATAAGCCATGTTTGTGTTTTCAGACAACTGTCCAAACAGCCCTGGCCTACACAACCTACAGGCTCAGGCCCCTGGAGCCAAACCTGAGGACTGTACTTGCCCTCTCCAAGGGAATTCTGTGTGCCCATTCCAATGGCCACAACCCTTCTAATAGGATAAACCTCCAAAGTCCCTGATCCATCTCATTAGTGGTGGCTTCCCAGGTAAAACAGGGGCAATCTGAGCCCATCTGAGCACCTACCTGTACTCAGACCCATAGACAGATGTCCCCAGAGGTAAAAAGGAAAGAACAGGCCCCTAGGCACTAATCATATCCATTGCTTTGGTTTCCAGGCATCTCTCCTCAGAGGCCTGGATTTCAAAACCAGCATATGGCTGTTTCTTGACTCACCCATCAGAGAACATCTCATCTACACATGGGAAACTTGCACGTTGGAGCTGTGTCAAAGCCTCTGTTTAGGAGAACCCTTCTGGGCCCCAGTGCCACCGCTTCATTCCAAGGTCTCCATAGACACAAAAGCACATTAGGACCCATCCATAGGAGAGTCCATTTCAACTCAGCCTCCTCGGTTGATCCCCCAGATCCAGCAGATCTAACCTGTCTTGTTTCTAGGAGACAATTGGAATGCGAGGTGGGCTACCCAGCCATGCATCCTTAGAACCCTGCTCAGAATTATTGGCCTGGAGCCAAACAACAGGTCTCCATTGTCCTGCAGAAGACACTTTGCAGTTTGGAGCTTCTACAAATCCCATCGTGGGAAAACTCCCATGGCCTCGTGATGCCGCCCCTTCGTGAAGGGGCCATCAGGGACAGAAACACCAACTTGAGCGATCGTCTGATCCTCGCCCTGACTTCAGATGCACGAGATCTCGATTCAGGTCTGTAGATTGTGCCATCGCTGATACAAAAATCCAGAGACAAAAACCTGAGCAAGCGCCTCAGACTCGCACTTTCTTCATATCCTGAAGAGTTCTTCTCATGGTTTGTAGATCGGATCTGCCATACCAACGTCCCCAAACCTAAGCTGAGTTTGTGTTTTCAGACTTCTGTTTTCAAAGTCCAGGGCCACACACCCTCCAGGCTGGGGCCCCTGGAGCCACACATTAGGACTGTGCCTACCAATCCATGGGAATTCTGCCCATTCCATTGTCCAAAATCGTACAAATTAGGAGAAACCTCCAAAGTCCCTGAGGCCATCCCAATCGTGCAGGGCGCCCGGAACAAACAAGGGCTGTCTGACACCAGCTGATAATCTACCTCCACTCATACCATAAATGGATGTCCCCAGAGGAGAAGATTGAACCAGACAGGACCCTAGGCCATAATAGGATCCATTGCCTTGGTTTACAGGCATGTCTCCTCAAAAGCCTGATTCCAATACGAGCATAGGGGTTTTGCTGAGGCACCCAGCAGAACTCATCTCGTCTCCACAAGGAAACCTGTGCATGGGAGCCATGTCCAAATCATAGGAGAGTACTTCAGGGTCCCGGTGCCACCGCCCCATTCCAAGGCCCTCATGGACACAAAAACACATTAGGACCCATCCTCAGGGGAGTCCATTTCAACTCAGCCACCCCGGTCGCTCCCGCAGAGCCATCAGATCTAAACTGTCTTGTTGCTAGGAGACAATTGGAATGCGAGGCGGGCTTCCCAAGCATCCATCATCGAACGGTGCTCTGGAGTCATTCCATATGGGATGTCCTGGAGCTGTCCAACAGGTCTCAATTGTCCCGCAGAAGGAATCCTTGAAGGGGGCATCCCACAACTCCCAACGTGGGAAAACTTCAGTGGCCTCGAGATTCCGCTCCCTTCATGAAGCGGCCGTCATGCACGGAAACTCCGACCTGAGCCAACGTCTGATCCTCGCCCTGACTTCAGATGCATGAGTATTGGTTCAGATCTGCAGGGAGTACCTGCCGTGCCCTCGGCCTGAAATCCAGTCTAGCTTGTCTTCTCAGACTTCCGTCCTCACACTCCTCACACGTCCTTCACTCCTCACACTCCCGAAGCCCTCAAGTTTGGCAATTCCGGACCCAAAATGCAGCACTCTGCCTGCCCTCTAGAAAAAAATTATTGCCTCATGAGCTGCCCAGGCACCTTCAATGAGGATAAACCTCCACAGCACTCGACTTCACCCAAATTATATAGTCTAACCTGGGCACTAATGCACTGTCGGACACAACCTGAGCCCGGACCTCCTGACCAACACCCGGAAAGCAGACCGCACACTGAGCACATAAGACCCGCCATGGCCTTAGGTCATCATCTCTTCCCTACCTCAGTTTTCAGGCCTCAGAACCGAGACATTATCTCCAATCACTGCCCAGGGGTGAGTGTGATGCAGAAATCAGAACACCTCCTTACCCATGGTAAGAAACCTTGTGGTTGGCACGTCGTCCAACGTTCAGTGTAGGAGAAACCAGCATTCACCCTGAGGCCCCGCCCATTCTTGAGTGCGACAAGGGCATAAACACGCATTGTGACCCTCAGCATGAGTCCTGTCCTCTAGTAAGTCCTCTCAGTGACTGGACCATTAGATGTGATAATGGGCTTGATATGTCCCTAAGCCCCAATTTTTAACCAGATTTCTGATTGTCCAGTCACCCCCCCCCCCAGGGCTCTACGCTGGAATCCCTCATTCGGTGGGACACCTGAGGTTAAAAAGAAAACAACATCAAAAAAAACAAAAAACAAAAAACCGGACTTCTTCCATCCCACAGTTGACCCCAAACGCTTTGGACTGGGCCAAACCACCAGGGAGTAAGACTCGTCCATTTCCCATGAAGTCATCCAGAAATTTCACGACCATGAGTGACACGATATCCAGAGACAAAAACTTGAGCAAGAGCCTCACACTCGCCCTTTTCTCAAATCCCGAAAAGTTCTCCTCATGGTCTGTAGATAAGTCCTGCCATACCTATGACCTGAAACATAAGCCATGTTTGTGTTTTCAGACAACTGTCCAAACAGCCCTGGCCTACACAACCTACAGGCTCAGGCCCCTGGAGCCAAACCTGAGGACTGTACTTGCCCTCTCCAAGGGAATTCTGTGTGCCCATTCCAATGGCCACAACCCTTCTAATAGGATAAACCTCCAAAGTCCCTGATCCATCTCATTAGTGGTGGCTTCCCAGGTAAAACAGAGGCAATCTGAGCCCATCTGAGCACCTACCTGTACTCAGACCCATAGACAGATGTCCCCAGAGGTAAAAAGGAAAGAACAGGCCCCTAGGCACTAATCATATCCATTGCTTTGGTTTCCAGGCATCTCTCCTCAGAGGCCTGGATTTCAAAACCAGCATATGGCTGTTTCTTGACTCACCCATCAGAGAACATCTCATCTACACATGGGAAACTTGCACGTTGGAGCTGTGTCAAAGCCTCTGTTTAGGAGAACCCTTCTGGGCCCCAGTGCCACCGCTTCATTCCAAGGTCTCCATAGACACAAAAGCACATTAGGACCCATCCATAGGAGAGTCCATTTCAACTCAGCCTCCTCGGTTGATCCCCCAGATCCAGCAGATCTAACCTGTCTTGTTTCTAGGAGACAATTGGAATGCGAGGTGGGCTACCCAGCCATGCATCCTTAGAACCCTGCTCAGAATTATTGGCCTGGAGCCAAACAACAGGTCTCCATTGTCCTGCAGAAGACACTTTGCAGTTTGGAGCTTCTCACAAATCCCATCGTGGGAAAACTCCCATGGCCTCGTGATGCCGCCCCTTCGTGAAGGGGCCATCAGGGACAGAAACACCAACTTGAGCGATCGTCTGATCCTCGCCCTGACTTCAGATGCACGAGATCTCGATTCAGGTCTGTAGATTGTGCCATCGCTGATACAAAAATCCAGAGACAAAAACCTGAGCAAGCGCCTCAGACTCGCACTTTCTTCATATCCTGAAGAGTTCTTCTCATGGTTTGTAGATCGGATCTGCCATACCAACGTCCCCAAACCTAAGCTGAGTTTGTGTTTTCAGACTTCTGTTTTCAAAGTCCAGGGCCACACACCCTCCAGGCTGGGGCCCCTGGAGCCACACATTAGGACTGTGCCTACCAATCCATGGGAATTCTGCCCATTCCATTGTCCAAAATCGTACAAATTAGGAGAAACCTCCAAAGTCCCTGAGGCCATCCCAATCGTGCAGGGCGCCCGGAACAAACAAGGGCTGTCTGACACCAGCTGATAATCTACCTCCACTCATACCATAAATGGATGTCCCCAGAGGAGAAGATTGAACCAGACAGGACCCTAGGCCATAATAGGATCCATTGCCTTGGTTTACAGGCATGTCTCCTCAAAAGCCTGATTCCAATACGAGCATAGGGGTTTTGCTGAGGCACCCAGCAGAACTCATCTCGTCTCCACAAGGAAACCTGTGCATGGGAGCCATGTCCAAAGCATAGGAGAGTACTTCAGGGTCCCGGTGCCACCGCCCCATTCCAAGGCCCTCATGGACACAAAAACACATTAGGACCCATCCTCAGGGGAGTCCATTTCAACTCAGCCACCCCGGTCGCTCCCGCAGAGCCATCAGATCTAAACTGTCTTGTTGCTAGGAGACAATTGGAATGCGAGGCGGGCTTCCCAAGCATCCATCATCGAACGGTGCTCTGGAGTCATTCCATATGGGATGTCCTGGAGCTGTCCAACAGGTCTCAATTGTCCCGCAGAAGGAATCCTTGAAGGGGGCATCCCACAACTCCCAACGTGGGAAAACTTCAGTGGCCTCGAGATTCCGCTCCCTTCATGAAGCGGCCGTCATGCACGGAAACTCCGACCTGAGCCAACGTCTGATCCTCGCCCTGACTTCAGATGCATGAGTATTGGTTCAGATCTGCAGGGAGTACCTGCCGTGCCCTCGGCCTGAAATCCAGTCTAGCTTGTCTTCTCAGACTTCCGTCCTCACACTCCTCACACGTCCTTCACTCCTCACACTCCCCGAAGCCCTCAAGTTTGGCAATTCCGGACCCAAAATGCAGCACTCTGCCTGCCCTCTAGAAAAAAATTATTGCCTCATGAGCTGCCCAGGCACCTTCAATGAGGATAAACCTCCACAGCACTCGACTTCACCCAAATTATATAGTCTAACCTGGGCACTAATGCACTGTCGGACACAACCTGAGCCCGGACCTCCTGACCAACACCCGGAAAGCAGACCGCACACTGAGCACATAAGACCCGCCATGGCCTTAGGTCATCATCTCTTCCCTACCTCAGTTTTCAGGCCTCAGAACCGAGACATTATCTCCAATCACTGCCCAGGGGTGAGTGTGATGCAGAAATCAGAACACCTCCTTACCCATGGTAAGAAACCTTGTGGTTGGCACGTCGTCCAACGTTCAGTGTAGGAGAAACCAGCATTCACCCTGAGGCCCCGCCCATTCTTGAGTGCGACAAGGGCATAAACACGCATTGTGACCCTCAGCATGAGTCCTGTCCTCTAGTAAGTCCTCTCAGTGACTGGACCATTAGATGTGATAATGGGCTTGATATGTCCCTAAGCCCCAATTTTTAACCAGATTTCTGATTGTCCAGTCACCCCCCCCCCAGGGCTCTACGCTGGAATCCCTCATTCGGTGGGACACCTGAGGTTAAAAAGAAAACAACATCAAAAAAAACAAAAAACAAAAAACCGGACTTCTTCCATCCCACAGTTGACCCCAAACGCTTTGGACTGGGCCAAACCACCAGGGAGTAAGACTCGTCCATTTCCCATGAAGTCATCCAGAAATTTCACGACCATGAGTGACACGATATCCAGAGACAAAAACTTGAGCAAGAGCCTCACACTCGCCCTTTTCTCAAATCCCGAAAAGTTCTCCTCATGGTCTGTAGATAAGTCCTGCCATACCTATGACCTGAAACATAAGCCATGTTTGTGTTTTCAGACAACTGTCCAAACAGCCCTGGCCTACACAACCTACAGGCTCAGGCCCCTGGAGCCAAACCTGAGGACTGTACTTGCCCTCTCCAAGGGAATTCTGTGTGCCCATTCCAATGGCCACAACCCTTCTAATAGGATAAACCTCCAAAGTCCCTGATCCATCTCATTAGTGGTGGCTTCCCAGGTAAAACAGAGGCAATCTGAGCCCATCTGAGCACCTACCTGTACTCAGACCCATAGACAGATGTCCCCAGAGGTAAAAAGGAAAGAACAGGCCCCTAGGCACTAATCATATCCATTGCTTTGGTTTCCAGGCATCTCTCCTCAGAGGCCTGGATTTCAAAACCAGCATATGGCTGTTTCTTGACTCACCCATCAGAGAACATCTCATCTACACATGGGAAACTTGCACGTTGGAGCTGTGTGAAAGCCTCTGTTTAGGAGAACCCTTCTGGGCCCCAGTGCCACCGCTTCATTCCAAGGTCTCCATAGACACAAAAGCACATTAGGACCCATCCATAGGAGAGTCCATTTCAACTCAGCCTCCTCGGTTGATCCCCCAGATCCAGCAGATCTAACCTGTCTTGTTTCTAGGAGACAATTGGAATGCGAGGTGGGCTACCCAGCCATGCATCCTTAGAACCCTGCTCAGAATTATTGGCCTGGAGCCAAACAACAGGTCTCCATTGTCCTGCAGAAGACACTTTGCAGTTTGGAGCTTCTCACAAATCCCATCGTGGGAAAACTCCCATGGCCTCGTGATGCCGCCCCTTCGTGAAGGGGCCATCAGGGACAGAAACACCAACTTGAGCGATCGTCTGATCCTCGCCCTGACTTCAGATGCACGAGATCTCGATTCAGGTCTGTAGATTGTGCCATCGCTGATACAAAAATCCAGAGACAAAAACCTGAGCAAGCGCCTCAGACTCGCACTTTCTTCATATCCTGAAGAGTTCTTCTCATGGTTTGTAGATCGGATCTGCCATACCAACGTCCCCAAACCTAAGCTGAGTTTGTGTTTTCAGACTTCTGTTTTCAAAGTCCAGGGCCACACACCCTCCAGGCTGGGGCCCCTGGAGCCACACATTAGGACTGTGCCTACCAATCCATGGGAATTCTGCCCATTCCATTGTCCAAAATCGTACAAATTAGGAGAAACCTCCAAAGTCCCTGAGGCCATCCCAATCGTGCAGGGCGCCCGGAACAAACAAGGGCTGTCTGACACCAGCTGATAATCTACCTCCACTCATACCATAAATGGATGTCCCCAGAGGAGAAGATTGAACCAGACAGGACCCTAGGCCATAATAGGATCCATTGCCTTGGTTTACAGGCATGTCTCCTCAAAAGCCTGATTCCAATACGAGCATAGGGGTTTTGCTGAGGCACCCAGCAGAACTCATCTCGTCTCCACAAGGAAACCTGTGCATGGGAGCCATGTCCAAAGCATAGGAGAGTACTTCAGGGTCCCGGTGCCACCGCCCCATTCCAAGGCCCTCATGGACACAAAAACACATTAGGACCCATCCTCAGGGGAGTCCATTTCAACTCAGCCACCCCGGTCGCTCCCGCAGAGCCATCAGATCTAAACTGTCTTGTTGCTAGGAGACAATTGGAATGCGAGGCGGGCTTCCCAAGCATCCATCATCGAACGGTGCTCTGGAGTCATTCCATATGGGATGTCCTGGAGCTGTCCAACAGGTCTCAATTGTCCCGCAGAAGGAATCCTTGAAGGGGGCATCCCACAACTCCCAACGTGGGAAAACTTCAGTGGCCTCGAGATTCCGCTCCCTTCATGAAGCGGCCGTCATGCACGGAAACTCCGACCTGAGCCAACGTCTGATCCTCGCCCTGACTTCAGATGCATGAGTATTGGTTCAGATCTGCAGGGAGTACCTGCCGTGCCCTCGGCCTGAAATCCAGTCTAGCTTGTCTTCTCAGACTTCCGTCCTCACACTCCTCACACGTCCTTCACTCCTCACACTCCCCGAAGCCCTCAAGTTTGGCAATTCCGGACCCAAAATGCAGCACTCTGCCTGCCCTCTAGAAAAAAATTATTGCCTCATGAGCTGCCCAGGCACCTTCAATGAGGATAAACCTCCACAGCACTCGACTTCACCCAAATTATATAGTCTAACCTGGGCACTAATGCACTGTCGGACACAACCTGAGCCCGGACCTCCTGACCAACACCCGGAAAGCAGACCGCACACTGAGCACATAAGACCCGCCATGGCCTTAGGTCATCATCTCTTCCCTACCTCAGTTTTCAGGCCTCAGAACCGAGACATTATCTCCAATCACTGCCCAGGGGTGAGTGTGATGCAGAAATCAGAACACCTCCTTACCCATGGTAAGAAACCTTGTGGTTGGCACGTCGTCCAACGTTCAGTGTAGGAGAAACCAGCATTCACCCTGAGGCCCCGCCCATTCTTGAGTGCGACAAGGGCATAAACACGCATTGTGACCCTCAGCATGAGTCCTGTCCTCTAGTAAGTCCTCTCAGTGACTGGACCATTAGATGTGATAATGGGCTTGATATGTCCCTAAGCCCCAATTTTTAACCAGATTTCTGATTGTCCAGTCACCCCCACCCCAGGGCTCTACTCTGGAATCCCTCATTCGGTGGGACACCTGAGGTTAAAAAGAAAACAACATCAAAAAAAAAAAAAAAACGGACTTCTTCCATCCCACAATGTGACCCCAAACGCTTTGGACTGGGCCAAACCACCAGGGAGTAAGACTCGTCCATTTCCCATGAAGTCATCCAGAAATTTCACGACCATGAGTGACACGATATCCAGAGACAAAAACTTGAGCAAGAGCCTCACACTCGCCCTTTTGTCAAATCCCGAAATGTTTTCCTCATGGTCTGTAGATAAGTCCTGCCATCCCTATGACCTGAAACATAAGCCAAGTTTGTGTTTTCAGACAACTGTCCAAACAGTCCTGGCCTACTCAACCTACAGGCTCAGGCCCCTGGAGCCAAACCTGAGGACTGTACTTGCCCTCTCCAAGGGAATTGTGTGTGCCCATTCCAATGGCTACATCCCTTCTAATAGGATAAACCTCCAAAGTCCCTGATCCATCTCATTATTGGTGGCTTCCCAGGTAAAACAGGGGCAATCTGAGCCCATCTGAGCACCTACCTGTACTCAGACCCATAGACAGATGTCCCCAGAGGTAAAAAGGAAAGAACAGGCCCCTAGGCACTAATCATATCCATTGCTTTTGTCTCCAGGCATCTCTCCTCAGAGGCCTGGATTTCAAAACCAGCATATGGCTGTTTCTTGACTCACCCATCAGAAAATATCTCATCTACACATGGGAAACTTGCACGTTGGAGCTTTTTTAAAGGCTCTGTTTAGGAGAACCCTTCAGAGCCCCAGAGCCACCACTTCATTCCAAGGTCTCCAAAGACACAAAAGCACAATAGGACCCATCTACAGGAGAGTCTATTTCAACTCAGCTTCCTCGGTTTCTCCCCTAGATCCAGCAGAACTAACCTGTCTAGTTGCTAGGAGACAATTGGAATGCGAGGTGGGCTACCCAGCCATCCATCCTTAGAACCCTGCTCAGAATCATTAGTCTGGAGCCAACAACAGGTCTCAATTGTCCTGCAGAAGACACTTTGCAGTTTGGAGCTTCTCACAATTCCGATTGTGGGAAAACCGCCATGGCCTCGTGATCCCCCCCTTCATGAGGGGGCTATCAGGGTCAGAAACTCCAACCTGAGCGATCGTCTGATCCTCGCCATGACTTCAGATGCACGAGATCTCTATTCAGTTCTGTAGATTGTGCCTGCCATGTCCTCACCCAGAAACCTAAGCCTAGCTTGTGTTCTCAGAATTCTTTCCTCAGACTACTGACCCAGAAGCCCTCCAATTTGGCAATCCAGAACTACAAAGCAGCACTCTGCCTGCCCTCCAGAAGAAACACATTGCCCTCTGGGGCTACCAAGTAACCCCAAGTGAGGATCAACCTGCACCTACCTTGGCTGTACCCCAAATACTTAGGCTGACCAGGGCACTAATGCCCTTTCTGACACAGCCTGAGCCTAGAACTCCTGGCCCCACCAAGACAGCTGGCCGCACACTGAGCACATCGAGCCGCCATGGCCTTAGAACGTCATCTCTTTCCACCTCGGTTTTCAGGCTTCAGAACCTAGACCTTATCTCTATTCACTGCCTAGGTCTGAACGTAATGCAGAAATCAGAAATCCTTCCCCAGGGCAAGAAACCTTGTGGTTGGCATGTTGTGCAACGTTCAGTGTAGTTGAAACCAGTGTGGCCCATGAGGCCCCGCGCATGCTTGCTTTCCAAGCCCCCATACACCCAGTCCTCACCAGTGTTTGAGTTTTCCGGTCACCTCGCCCGTACCTGGGGCTCTCCTCTGGAATCCCTTTCTTGGAGAGACACATGAGCCAGAAAACACAACTCCACCCTTCCCACAAAATGACCCCAAACTCTTGGGAGCTGGGACAAATACCCAGAGAGGGATACTCGTCCATATTCCCTGAGGCAACCCCTCCTATCCACGGCTATCCTGGACACAACATCCAAAGACAAAAGCCTGAAGGAAGGCCTCCCACTCGCCCTTGTTTCAGAGGCCCAGGCGCTCCCTCTCGGGCTGTACATCCGGCCTGCCATACGCTAGGCGCCACGCATAAGCTGAGTTTGTGTTTTCAGACTTCTGTGCCCACAGCCTGGACCCACACAACCTCCAGGCTAGGGCCTCTGGAGCCACAGCGAAAGATTGTGCCTGCCCTCTCCAAGGAAATTGTGCCCAATCCATTGACCACAACCCTACAGGTTAGGGAAAAGCTCCAAGGCCCCTGAGGTCATCAATAGTGTAGGCCACCCTGGACTAAGAGGGGCTCTCTGACACCAGCGGAGCATCTATATCCACTTAGACTCTCAGACAGTGTCCCCAGAGACAGAAGGTTGAAATGGACAGGCCTCCAGGCCCCCGCTTCATGAAGGTGCCATCATAGACACATACGTCAGCCTCAGCCAACATCTGATCCTCAGCCTGACTTCAGATGCAGGAGATTTTGATTCAGCCTCTGCAGAGTGGGCCTGCTCTGCCCTTGGCTCCAATCCTCACCCTAGCTTGTGTTTTCAGACTTAAGTCCTCACACTCCTGGCCCACAAACCCTCCCTACTGGGAATTCTGGGGCCACAATGAAGCACTCTGCCTGCCACCCAGGAGAAAAACATTGTCTATGGTGCTGCCCAGAAACCCCAAATGAGGATCAAACTGTTTGGCCCTCGGCAACACCCCAATTGCATAGGCTACCTTAAACACTAATGCTCTTTCGAAAATAGCCTGAGCCCAGACCTTCCAACAGACACCGAAACAGCTGGCTGCACACCCAGCACATTGGACGCGCCACTGCCTTAGTCCACCATCCATTCCCAACCTGGGTTTTCAGTCTTCGGATCCTAGACTTATCTCCAATCCCTGCACAGGGGGGAAACTGATGCACAAGTCAGAACCCCTCCTTCCCCATGGCAAGAAACCTTGCTGCTGGCAGTGAGTCCAACCTTCAGTGTAGAAGAAAACGGCATGGCCCATGAGGCCACGACCATGCGTGAGGGCCGCCTTGGGCACCAACACACATTGTAACCCTCAGCGTGAGTTCCTTATTCAAGTAACGCCTCTCAGTGACTGGACCAAGAGCCTGCATATGTGGCTTGCCATGCCCATAGGCACCCAGGACTAACTAGATGGTGTGTATTCCAGTTGAGGGATCCCATTGCTTTGCTCTAGAGTCCCTCTCTTGGGGGGTCCCTTGTGGCAGAAAACAGTACTCTTCCCTTCCCACAGAATGAACCAAAACACTTGGGAGCTTGGACAATCCCCCGAGAGGAAGGGTCTTCCTCAGCCCCTGAAGCAACCCCTACCCTGAACGGCCACTGTGAACGCAACACCCAGAGACAAAAGCCTGAGCAACTGCCTCCATCTTGCCCTCCTTTGATATCCAGAGGATCTCCCCTCATGGAGTGGTGATCAGGCCTGCCATTACCTTGGCCCCTAGCTGAACCAAGTTTGCTTTTTCAGACATCTGTCCCCACAGACCTGGCAAACACAGCCTCTAGGCTGGGTCCTCTGGAGCATTACCACAGGACCGTGCCTGCTCTCTCCTGGGAAACTGTGTCCATTCCTTTGACGTCACACCTCCAGAATATGAGAAACCTCAAGGCCCCCGAGGATATCCCACTACTGGGAGCCTCCCTGGACACACAGGGGCCTTCTGACACAAGCTGAGCAGCTACCTCCACGAAGGCATGCATACAGATGTCAACAGAGATAGAAGGTTGAGCCGGACAGGCCCTTAGGCCCTAATCTCAACTCTTGCTTTGTTTTCCAGGTGTCACTCCTCAGAGGCTTTGGTTCGAAGAACAGGATATGGGGCTTTCCTGAGGCACTGAACAGAACTCCTCTCGTCTCCACATGGGAAGCTTCCTTGTTGGAGCCGTGTCAAACACCTCAGGTTGGAGAATCCTGCAGAGTCCCTGAGCCACTTCCACATTCCAAGGTCTCCCAGGCCACCAAGCCACAGTAGGACTCATCTTCAGGAGAGTCCATTTCAACTCTCCCCTCTGGGTAGCTCACCCAGGAGACCACAGATTGAGCCAACCGTTTCCTGACTAAACAGTGGGAATATGAGGTGGCGTTCCCAGGCATCCATGCTTAGACACCTGCTCTCGAGTCTTTCCGTATGGGGCCTCCTGGAACCATCCAAGAGGACTCGACTGTCGTGCAGAAGGAAACCTTGAGGTTTGGAGTAGTTCACAAATCCCATCGTAGGCAAACATCCCTGACCTCATGAAAAACCCACACCCTTCAGGAAGAGGCCATGCTGGACAAAAACTCTAGCCTGAGGCACGTCTCATATTTGACATGACCTCAAATCAGGAGATATCGATTCAGCCTCTGCAGTGTGGGCCTTCCATGCCCTCGGTCCCAAACCTCACGCTAGCTTGTGTTTTCAGACTTCCTTCCTCACACTCCTGGCAAACAAGCCCTCCGGACTAGGAACTCCAGAACCACAACCCAGCCCAGGGTCTGCCCAATGGAAGAAAAACGTTTCCCTGTTGGGTTCTCCAGAAAACCCAGATGAGGATCACCCTGCTCGGGCCTCGACGGTCCCCGAACTGGATAGGCTGCTCTGGGCACTCATGCTCTGTCTGACACAGCCTGAAGCCAGATGTCCAGACAGACAAGGAGACAGCTGGCCGCATACCCAGCACTTCGGACACGCCATGGTCTTATGCCGTCAATTCTTCCTAACCTTAGTTTTCAGATATCTGAACCTAGACATTATATCAATTCTCCACACAACTGGGTATCGCAGGCACAAAACAGAACTCCTCCTTCCCCATGGTTGTAAAGCTTGCTCTTGGCATGGAATCACAACTTCAGTGTGGGAGAAACCTTTATGGCCCCTGATGCCACGCCCAAACTTGAGTGCTGCTTGGGCACAAATTCACACTGTGACCCTCAGCATGAGCCCCATGTCAAAGAAAGGCCTGTCAGGGCCTGGACCAAGAGCCCACATATGGGGCTTGCAAAGCCGCTATGCTCCCAATCCTCACCAGTGTTTGAGTTTACCAGTCGCCCAGCCCATACCAGGGGCTCTGCTCTGGAATCCCTTTCTTGGAGAGACACATGAGCCAGAAAACACGACTCCACCCTTACCACAAAATGACCCCAAACTCTTGGGAGCTGGGACAAATCCCCAAAGAGAGATACTCGTCCACAGTCCCTGTGGCCACCCCTCCTATCCACGGCTATCCCGGACACAACATCCAGAGACAAAAGCCTGAAGGAACGCCTCCCACTCGCCCTTGTTTAAGAGGCCCAGGAGCTCCCTCTCGGGCTGTACATCCGGCCTGCCATACGCTAGGCGCCACGCATAAGCTGAGTTTGTGTTTTCAGACTTCTGTGCCCACAGCCTGGACCCACACAACCTCCAGGCTAGGGCCTCTGGAGCCACAGCGAAAGATTGTGCCTGCCCTCTCCAAGGAAATTGTGCCCAATTATTGACCACAACCCTACAGGTTAGGGAAAAGCTCCAAGGCCCCTGAGGTCATCAATAGTGTAGGCCACCCTGGACTAAGAGGGGCTCTCTGACACCAGCGGAGCATCTATATACACTTAGACACTCAGACAGTGTCCCCAGAGACAGAAGGTTGAAATGGACAGGCCCCCAGGCCCTAATCTGTACCTTAGCTTTGGTTTCCATATGTCCGTCCTCAGAGGACTGTTTTCGTAGACCAGCACACGGGGCTTTTCTGAGGCACCAAAGAAACCTCTATCGTCTCCACATGGGGAGCTTTCTTACTGGGGACGTATCAAACCCTTCAGGTAGGAGAGTTCCGCAGGGCCACTGAACAACCTGCACATTCCAAGGTCTCCATGGACACAAACGCAAATTACGACGCATCCTCAGGAGAGGCCATTTCAACGTAGCCCCCTCGGTAGCGTGCCCCAGAGGCAGCAGATCAAACATATCTTGTGGCTAATGGCCAATGGGAATGCGAGGCATGCTGTACAGGGATCCATCCTTCGAACCCTGCTCTCCAATCCTTCCGTATCCTATGTCCTGGAGCCATGCAACAGGACTCGAATGTCCCGCAGAAGGAAACCTTGTGGTTGGGGTAACCTCCAAACTCAGCGTGGGAAAACTTCCTTGGCCTCATGAGGCCCCTGCTTCATGAAGGTGCCATCATGGACACATACTCCAGCCTCAGCCAACGTCTGATCCTCAGCCTGACTTCAGATGAAGGAGATTTTGTTTCAGCCTCTGCAGAGTGGGCCTGCTCTGCCCTTGGCTCCAATCCTCACCCTAGCTTGTGTTTTCAGACTTCTGTCCTCACATTCTGGGCCCACTAACCCACCCTCCTGGGAATTCTGGGGCCAAAATGAAGCACTCTGCCTGCCTCCCAGGAGAAAAATATTGTCTATGGTGCTGCCCAGAACCCCAAATGAGGACCAAAGAGCTTGGCCGTCGGCAACACCCCAATTGCATAGGCTACCTTAAACACTGATGCTCTGTCGCAAATTGACTGAGCCCAGACCTTCCAACAGACACCGAAACAGCTGGCTGCACACCCAGCACATTGGACCCTCCACTGCCTTAGGCCACCATCCATTCCCAACCTGTGTTTTCAGTCATCGGAACCTAGACCTTATCTCCAATCCCTGCAAAGGGGTAACCGGATGCACAAGTCAGAACCCCTCCTTTCCCATGGAAAGAAACCTTGCTGCTGGCAGTGAGTCAAAACTTCAGTGTAGGAGAAAACGGCATGGCCCATGAGGCCACGCCCATGCGTGAGGGCCGCCTTGGGCACAAACACATATTGTGACCCTCAGCGTGAGTACCTTATTCAAGTAACGCCTCTCAGTGACTGGACCAAGAGCCCGCATATGTGGCTTGCCATGCCCATAGGCACCCAGGACTAACTAGATGGTGTGTATTCCAGTTGAGGGAACCCACTGCTGTGCTCTAGACTCCCTCTCCGGGGGGTCCCCTGTGGCAGAATACAGTACTCTTCCCTTCCCACAGAATGAACCCAAACACTTGGGAGCTTGGACAATCCCCCGAGAGGAAGGCTCTTCCTCGGCTCCTGAAGCAACCCCTACCCTGAACGGCCACTGTGAACGCAACACCCAGAGACAAAAGCCTGAGCGACCTCGTCCCACTTGCCCTCCTTTGATATTCAGAGGATCTCCCCTCACGGACTGGAGATCAGGCCTGCCATTACCTTGGCCCCTAGCTGAGCCAAGTTTGCTTTTTCAGACATCTGTCCCCACATCCCTGGCAAACACAGCCTCTAGGTTGGGTCCTCTGGAGCCATACCACAGGACCGTGCCTGCTCTCTCCTGGAAAACTGTGTCCATTCCTTTGGCGTCACACCTCCAGAATATGAGAAACCTCAAGGACATCCCACTACTGGGAGCCTCCCTGGACACACAGGGGCATTCGGACACAAGCTGAGCAGCTACTTCCACCAAGGCATGCACACAGATGTCAACAGAGATAGAAGGTTGAGCCGGACAGGCCCTTAGGCCCTAATCTCAACTCTTGCTTTGGTGTCCAGGTGTCACTCCTCAGAGGCTTTGGTTTGAAGAACAGGATATGGGGCTTTCCTGAGGCACTGAACATAACACCTCTCGACTCCACATGGAAGCTTCCTTGTTGGAGCCATGTCAAACACCTCAGGTTGGAGAATCCTGCAGAGTCCTGAGCCCCCTCCACATTCCAAGGTCTCCCAGGCCACCAAGCCACAGTAGGACTCATCTTCAGGAGAGTCCATTTCAACTCTCCCCTCTGGGTAGCTCACCCAGGAGCCCGCAGATTGAGCCTGCCTTGTCCTGACTAAAGAGTGGGAATATGAGGTGGCGTTCCCAGGCATCCATGCTTAGACACCTGCTCTCGAGTGTTTCCATATGGGACCTCCTGGAACCATCCAATAGGACTCGACTGTCGTGCAGAAGGAAACCTTGAGGTTTGGAGTAGTTCACAAATCCCATCGTAGGCAAACCTCCCTGGCGTCATGAAGCCCCCACACCCTTAAGGAAGAGGCCATGCTGGACAAAAACTCTAGCCTGAGGCACGTCTCATAGTTGACATGACCTCAGTGCAGGAGATCTCGATACAGCCTCTGCAGAGTGGGCCTGCTCTGCCCTTGGTCCCAAACCTCAGGCTAGCTTGTGTTTTCAGACTTCCTTCCTCACACTCCTGGCAAACAAGCCCTCCGGACTAGGAACTCCAGAACCACAATCCAGCCCAGGGTCTGCCCAACGGAAGAACAACGTTTCCCTGTGGGGTTCCCCAGAAAACCCAGATGAGGATCAACCTGCTCGGGCCTCGACGGTACCCGAACTGGATAGGCTGCTCTGGGCACTTATGCTCCATCTGACACAGCCTGATGCCACACGTCGAGACAGACAAGGAGACAGCTGGCCACACACCCAGCACTTCGGACACGCCATGGTCTTATACCGTCACCTCTTCCTAACCTTGGTTTTCAGATATCTGAACCTAGACATTATATCAATTCTCCACACAGCTGGGTATCGCAAGCACAAAAGAGAACTCCTCCTTCCCCATGGTTGTAAAGCTTGCTCTTGGCATGGAGTCACACCTTCAGGGTGAGAGAAACCTTCATGGCCCCTGATTCCACGCCCAACCGTGAGTGCAGCAGCACAAATTCACACTGTGACCCTCAGTGTGAGCCCCATGTCAAAGTAAGGCCTGTCAGGGCCTGGACCAAGAGCCCACATATGGGGCTTGCCAGGCCGCTATGCACCCAATCCTCACCTTGTTTGAGTTTTCCAGTCTCCCCGCCCGTACCTGGGGCTCTGCTCTCGAATCCCTTTCTTGGAGAGACACATGAGCCAGACAACACGACTCCACCCTTCCCACAAAATGACCCCAAACTCTTGGGAGCTGGGACAAATACCCAGAGAGGGATACTCGTCCATATTCCCTGAGGCCACCCGTCCAATCCACGGCTATCCCGGACACAACATCCAGAGACAAAAGCCTGAAGGAACGCCTCCCACTCGCCCTTGTTTCAGAGGCCCAGGAGCTCACTCTTGGGCTGTACATCCGGCCTGCCATACCCTAGGCGCCACTCATAAGCTGAGTTTGTGTTTCCAGACATCTGTGCCCACAGCCTGGACCCAAACAATCTCCAGGCTAGCCTCCATTACAAGGCCCTTATGGACACAAACACACATTAGGCCCCATCCTCAAGAAAGTCCATTTCAACTCAGCCACCCCGGTTTCTCCCGCAGAGCCATCAGATCTCAACTGTCTAGTCCCTTCTCTCTTCCCCAGGGCTCTGCTTTGGAATTCCTATTTGTTTGGGGCACCTGAGGTATCAAACCTGAAAGGAGACCTCCCATCCCACAGATTGACGAAAAATCATTTGGACCGGGCCATATCCACAGAGAGGAAGATTTGTCCATGGCCCAGGAGGCCTCCCCACATTCCAAGGCCATGGTTGATACAAAATCCAGAGACAAAAGCCTGAGCAAGCGCCTCAGACTCGCTCTTTCTTCATATCCTGAAGTTTTATTCTCATGGTTTGTAGATTGGTCCTGCCATACGGACGTCCCCAAACCTAAGCTGAGTTTGTGTTTTCAGCTTTCTGTCCTCAAATTCCAGGGCCACACACCCTCCAGGATGGGGCCCCTGGAGCCACACATTAGGACTGTGCTTACCCCATGCATGGAAATTCTGCCCATTCCATTGTTCAATATCGTACATATTAGGAGAACCCTGCAAAGTCCCCGAGGCCATCCCAAGAGTGTAGGTCTCCCGGGACAAACAAGGGCTGTCTGACACCAGCTGAGCATCTATCTCCACACATGACATAGATGGATGTCCCCAGAGAAGAAGATGGAACCAGACATGACCCTAGGCCATAATCGGATCCAAGCTTTGGTTTACAATCATGTCTCCTCAAAAGCCTGAATTCCAATACAAGCATAGGGGGTTTCCTGAGGCACCCATCAGAACAAACCTCATCTGCACAAGGAAACTTGAGCATGGGAGCTATGTCAAAAGTTTAGGAGAATACTTCAGGGTCCCGGTGCCACCGCCCCATTCCAAGGCCCCCATGGACACAAACACACTTTAGGACCTTACCTCGGGAAAGTCCATTTCAACTCAGCCTTCCCGGTGTCTCCCGCAGAGCCATCAGATCTCAACTTTCTTGTTGTTAGGAGACAATTGGAATGCGAGGCAATCTTCCCTGGCATCCATCCTCGAACGATGCTCTGGAGTCATTCCATAGGAAATGTTCTGGAGCTGCCCAACAGGTCTCAAATGTCCCGAATAACGAATCCTTGAAGGGGGCATCGAACTACTCCCAACGTGGGAAAACGTTAACAGCCTTAATTCTTTGCTTCGTTCATGAAGGGGCAGTCATGCACAGAAACTCCAACCTGAGCCAAGTCTGATCCACGCCGTGACTTCAGATGCATGAGATATTGGTTCATATCTGCAGGGGGTACCTGCCCTGCCCTCGGCCTGACATCGGAGTCTAGCTTGTGTTCTCAGATTTCTGTCCTCACACTACTGGCCCCGAAGCCCTCACTTTTGGCAATTCTGGACCCACAATGCAGCACTCTGCCTGCCCTCTAGAAAAAATATCTTGCGTACTTAGCTTCCCAGGCACCACAAATGAGGATAAAACTACACGGCACTCGACTGTAACAAAATTATAAAGTCGAACCTGGACACTAATGCAATGTCTGACACAACCTGAGCCCGAACCTCCTGACCAACAACCAGGCAGCTGACCGCACACTGAGCATATCAGACCCACCATGGCCTTAGGTCATCATCTCTTCCCAACTGCGGTTTTCAGGATTTAGAACCTAGACCTTAAATCCACCCACTGCCAAGGGTTGAAAATGATGCAGAAATCAGACCTCCTTCCCCATGGCAAGAAACCTTGTGATTGGCATGTTGTCCAAAGTTCAGTGAAGTTGAAACCAGTGTGGCCCATGTGGCCCCGCCCATGCTCGCAGGCCAATTGGTCACAAATACACATTTTGACTCTCAGCCTGAGTCCAGTCCTAAAGTAAGGCCTCTCAGTGGCTGGATGAAGAGACAGCATATTGGGCCTGCCATGCCCCTAGGCCCAAATTTTTAACCATAATTGGGTTGTCCCTTCACTCTTCCCCAGGGCTCTGCTTTGGAATTCCTCTTTGGTTGAGACACCTGAGGTAACAAACCTGAAAGGAGACCTCCCATCCCACAGATTGTCGAAAAACCACTGGGACCGGGCCATATCCACAGAGAGGAAGATTCGCCCATGGCCCATGAGGCCTCCCCACTTTCCACGGCCATAGTTGATACAAAATCCAGAGACAAAAGCCTGAGCAAGCGCCTCAGACTCACTCTTTCTTCATATCCTGAAGAGTTGTTCTCATGGTTTGAGATTGGGCCTGCCATACCTACGTCCCCAAACCTAAGCTGAGTTTGTGTTTTCAGACTTCTGTCCGCAAAGTCCTGGGCCACACACCCTCCAGGCTGGGGCCTCTGGAGCCTCACATTAGGACTGTGCTTACCCCATGAATGGGAATTCTGCCCATTCCATTGTCCAAAATCGTACATATTAGGAGAACCCTCCAATTCCCCGAGGCCATCCCAATAGTGTAGGTCTCCCGGGACAAACAAGGGCGGTCTGACACCAGCTGAGCATCTACCTCCACTCATACCATAGATGGATGCCCCAGAGAAGAAGATTGAACCAGACAGGACCCTAGGCCATAATCGGATCAGTTGCTTTGGTTTACAGGCATGTATCCTCAAAAGCCTGGACTCCAATAACAGCATAGGGGGTTTCCTGAGGCACCCATCAGGTTAAATCTCGTCTCCACGAGGAAACTTGTGCATGGGAGCTATGTCAAAAGCTAAGGAGAATACTTCAGGGTCCCGGTGCCACCGCCCCATTCCAAGGCCCTCGTGGACACAAACACACATTAGGCCACATCCTCATGAAAGTCCATTTCAACTCAGCCAACCTGGTTGCTCCCGCAGAGCCAGAAGATCTCAACTGTCTTGTTGCTAGGAGACAATTGGAATGCGAGGCGGGCTTCCCTGGCATCCATCCTCGAACGATGCTCTGGAGTCTTTCCATATGGGACGTCCTGGAGCTGCCCAACAGGTCTCAATTGTCCCGCAGAAGGAATCCTTGAAGGGGGCATCCCACAACTCCCAACGTGGGAAAACCTCCCTGGCCTTGAGATTCCGCTCCTTTCATGGAGGGGCAGTCATGCACAGAAACTCAAACCTGAGCCAACGTCTGATCCTCGCCGTGAGTTCAGATGCATGAGATAATGGTTCAGATCTGAAGGGGGTACCTGCCGTGCCCTCGGCCTGAAGCCCAAGTCTAGCTTCTGTTCTCAGACTTCTGTCCTCACACTCCTGGCCCAGAATCACTCAAGTCTGGCAATTCCGGACACATATGCAGCACTCTGCTTGACCTCTAGAAAAAATTTATTGCTTAAGAGCTGCCCAGGCACCTTAAATGAGGATAAACCTACACGGCACTCGACTGTACTCAAATATATAGTCTAACATGGGCATAATGCACTGTCTGACACAACCTGAGCCCAACCTCCTGACCAACACCCAGACAGCTGACTGCACACTGAGCAAATCAGACCCGCCAAGGCCTTAAGTCCTCATCTCTACCCAACTGCGGTTTTCAGGTTTCAGAACCTAGACCTTATCTCCAACCACTGCCCAGGGTTGAAAATGATGCAGAAATCAGAATTCCTTCCCCATGGCTAGATACCTTGTGATTGGCATGTGGTCCAATGTACAGTGTAGATGAAACCAGTGTTGCCCATGTGGCCCCGCCCATGTACGCAGGCCACATTGGTCACAAACACACATTGTGACCCTCAGCCTGAACCCAGTCCTCAAGTAAGGCTTCGAAGTGGCTATTGAAGCGACAGCATATTGGGCCTGCCCTGCCCCTAGGCCCCAATTTTTAAGCAGAGTTTGGGTAGCCCCTTCACTCTTCCACAGTGCTCTGCTTTGGAATTCCTCTTTGGTTGGGACACCTGAGGTAACAAACCTGAAAGGAGACCTCCCATCCAACAGATTGACGAAAAACAATTGGGCCGTGCCTAATCCACAGAGATGAAGATTCGTCCATGGCCCATGAGGTCTCCGCACATTCCACGGCTATTGATACATAATCCAGAGACAAAAGCCTGAGCAAGAGCCTCAGACTCGTTCTTGCTTCAGATACTGAAGTGTTCTTCACATGGTTTGTAGATTTGGCCTGCCATACCTACGTCCCCAAACCTAAGCTGAGTTTTTGTTTTCAGACTTCTGTCCTCAAAGTCCTGGGCCACAAACCCTCCAGGCTGTGGCCCCTGAGTCACATATTAGGACTGTGCCTACACAATCCATTGGAATTCTGCCCATTCCATTGTCCAAAATCGTACAAATCAGGAGAACCCTCCAAAGTCCCCGAGGCCATCCCAATAGTGTAGGTCTCCCGGGACAAACAAGGTTGGTCTGACACCAGCTGAGCATCTACCTCCACTCATACCATAGATGGATATCCCCAAAGAAGAAGATTGAACCAGACAGGACCCTAGGCCATAATCGGATGCATTGCTTTGGTTTACAGGCATGTCTCCTCAAAGGACTGGATTCCAATACCAGCAAAGCGGGTTTCCTGAGGCACCCATGAGAACAAATCTCATCTCCACAAGGAAACTTGTGCATGGGAGCTATGTCAAAAGCTTAGGAGAATACTTCAGGGTCACTGTGCCACCGCCCCAAACCAAGGCCCTCATGGACCCAAACACACATTATGCCCCATCCTCAGGAAAGACCATTTCTTTTTTTTTTTCTATTTAAGATTTCTTTTATTTATTTGACAGACAAAGATCACAAGCAGGTAGAGAGGCAGGCAGAGAGAGAGTAGGAGGTAGGCTCCCTGCTAAGCAGAGAGCCTGATATGAGGCTTGATTGAGAACTCTGAGATCATGACTTCAGCCAAAGGCAGCAGCTTAACCCACTGAGCCACCCAGGAGACCCAGGATAGTCCATTTCAATTCAGCCACCCCGGTTGCTCCCGCAGAGCCATCTGATCTACACTGTCTTGTTGCTATTAGCCAATTGGAATGCGAGGCAGGCTTCCCTGGAATCCATCCACGAATGGTGCTCTGGAGTCATTCCATATGAGATGTACTGGATCTGCCCAACAGGTCTCAATTGTCCCGCAGAAGGAATCCTTGAAGGGGGCATCCCACAACTCCCAACGTGGAAAAACCTCCATGGCCTTGAGATTCCGCTCCGTTCATGAAGGGGCAGTCATGCACAGAAATTCCAACCTGAGCCAACGTCTGATCCTCGCCGTGACTTCAGATGCATGAGATATTGGTTCAGATCTGCAGGGGGTACCTGCTGTGCCCTCGGCCTGAAGCCCAAGTCTAGCTTGTGTTCTCAGACTACTGTCCTCACACTACTACCCAGAACCCCTCAAGTCTAGCAATTCCGGACCCACAATGCACCAGACTGCCAGCACTCTAGAAAAAATATATTTCTTAATGAGTTTCCGAGGAATCTCAAATGATGATAAACATACACGGCACTCGACTGTACACAAATTATGTAGGCTAACCTGGGCAGTAATGCACTCTGGCCCAACATGTGCCTGAACCTCTTGACCAACACCCAGGCAGCTGACCGTACACTGAGCACATCAGACCCGACTTGGCCTTAGGTCTTCATCTCCTCCCAACTGCGATTTTCAGGCTTCAGAACCTAGACATTATCTCCAACCACTGCCCAGGGTTGAAAATGATGCAGAAATCAGAACTCCTTTCCCATGGCAAGAATCCATGTGATTGGCATGTTGTCCAAAGTTCAGTGTAGTTGAAACCAGTGTGGCCCATGATCCCCGGGGATGCTTGTTGGCCACATTGGTCACAAACACACATTGTGACCCTCAGCCTGAGCCAAGTCCTCAAGTAAGGCCTCTTAGTGGCTGGATGAAGTGACAGTATATTGGGCCTGCCATGCCCCAAGGCACCAATTTTAGCCATAGTTTGGGTTGTCCCTTCACTCTTCCCCAGGGCTCTGCTTTGGATTTCCTCTTTTGTTGGGACACTGAGGTAACAAACCTGAAAGGAGACCTCCCATCCCAGAGATTGACGAAAAACCATTGGGACTGGGCCAAATCCACAAAGAGGAAGATTCGTCCATGGCACATGAGGAATCCTCACATTCCACGGCCACCGTTGATACAAAATCCAGAGACAAAAGCCTGAGCAAGCGCCTCAGACTAGCTCTTTCTTCATACCCTGAAGATTTCTTCTCATGGTCTGTAGATTGGGCCTGCCATTCCTACGTCCCCAAACCTAAGGTGAGTTTGTGTTTTCAGACTTGTGTCCTCAAAGTCCTGGGACACACACCGTAAAGGCTGGTGCCCCTGGAGCCACACAGTAGGACTGGGCCTACCCAATCCATGGGAATTCTCTGCATTCCATTGTTCAAAATCTTACAAATCAGGAGACCCCTCCAAAGTCCCCGAGGCCAACCCAATAGTGTAGGTCTCCCGGGACAAACAAGGGCGGTCTGACACCGGCTGAGCATCTACCTCCACTCATACCATAGATGGATGTCCCCAGAGAAGAAGATGGAACCAGACAGGACCCTAGCCCATAATCGGATGCATTGATTTGGTTTACAGGCATGTCTCCTCAAAGGACTGCATTCTAATACAAGCAAAAATGGTTTCCTCAGGCACCGATCAGAACAAATCTGTCTCCACAAGGAAACTTGTGCATGGGAGTTATGTCAAAAGCTTAGGAGAATACTTCATGGGCCCTGTGCCACCGCCCCAATCCAAGGCCCTCATGGACACAATCACACATTAGGCCCCATCCTCAGGAAAATCCAATTCAACTCAGCCACCCCGGTTCCACCCGCAGAGCCATCCAATCTAAACTGCTTGGTGCTAGGAGACAATTGGAATGCAGGCGGGCTTCCCTGGCATCGATCTTGAACGTTGCTCTGGAGTCATTCCATATGGGATGTCTGGAGCTGCCAAACAGGTCTCAATTTTCCTGATCAGACTTCTCTCCTCACACTCCTGGCCCAGAAGCCCTGAAATTTGGCAATTCCGGACCCACAATGCAGGACTCTGCCTGCCCTCTAGAAAAAAAAAATATATATATTGTGACCCTCAGCCTGAGCAGAGTCCTCAAGTAATGCCTCTCAGCGGCTGGATGAAGAGACAGCATATTGGGCCTGCCATGATCCTAGGCCCCAATTTTTAACCACAGTTTGGGTTGTCCATTCACTCTTCCCCAGGGCTCTACTTTGGAATTCCTCTTTGGTTGAGACACTGAGGTAACAAACCTGAAAGGAGACCTCCCATCCCACAGCTTGACGAAAAACAATTGGGAACGGGTCAAATCCGCAGAGAGGAAGATTCGTCCACGGCCCATGAGGCCTCCCCACATTCCACGGCCATCGTTGATACAAAATCCAGAGACAAAGCCTGAGCAAGTGCCTCAGACTCGCTCTTTCTTCATATCCTGAAGAATTCTTTACATGGTTTATAGATTGGACCTGCCATACCTACGTCCCCAAACCTAAGCTGAGTTTGTGTTTTCAGACTTCTGTCCTCAAAGTCCTGGGCCACACACCCTCCAGGCTGGGGCCCCTGGAGCCATACATATAGGACTGTGCCTACCCAATCCATGGGAATCTGCGCATTCCATTGTCCAAAATCGTACACATTAGGAGAACCATCCAAAGTACCCGAGGCCATCCCAATAATGTAGGTCTCCGGGGACAAACAAGGGCGGTCTGACACCAGCTGAGCATCTACCTCCAATTATACCATAGATGGATGTCCCTAGAGAAGAAGATTGAACCAGACAGGACCCTAGGCCATAATCGGATCCATTGCTTGGTTTACAGTCATGTCTCATCAAAAGCCTGGATTCCAATACCAGAATAAGGGGCTTACTGTGGCACCCATCAGAACAAATCTCGTCTCCACAAGGAAATTTGTGCATGGGAGCTATGTCAAAAGCTTAGGAGAATACTTCAGGGTCCCGGTGCCACCGCCCCATTCCAAGGCCTTCATGGACACAAACACACATTAGCCACCATCCTCAGGCAGTCCATTTCTTTTTTTTGTTTAAAGATTTTATTTATTTATAAGACAGACAGAGATCACAAGCAGGCAGAGAGGCAGGCAGAGAGATAGAAGGAAGCAGGCCCGATATGAGGCTCGAAACCAGGACTCTGAGATCATGACCTGAGCCTAAGGAAGCGGCTTAACCCACTGAGCCACGCAGGAGCCGCAGGAAAGTCCATTTCAACTCAGCCACCCCGTTTGCCCCCGCAGAGCCATCCGACCTAAACTGTCTTGTTCCTAGGAGACAATTGGAATGCGAGGCGGGCTTCCCTGGCATCCATCCTCGAACGGTGCTCTGGAGTCATTCCATATGGGATGTCCTGGAGCTGCCCAACAGGTCTTAATTGTCCCGCAGAAGGAATCCTTGAAGGGGGCAGCCCCTTGAAGGGGGCAGCCCACAACTCCCAACGTGGGAAAACCTCCATGGCCTTTAGAACTGCTCCGTTCATGAAGAGGCAGTCATGCACAGAAACTCCAAACTGAGCCAACGTCTGATCCTCGCCGTGACTTCATACGCATGAGACATTGGGTCAGATCTGCAGGGGGTACCTGCTGTGGCCTCGGCCTGAAGTCCAAGTCTAGCTTGTGTTCTCAGACTTCTGTCCTCACACTCATGGCCTAGAAGCCCTCAAGTTTGTCAATTCCGGACCCACAATGCAGCACTCTGCCAGCCCTCTAAAAAAACATATCTTGCCTAATGAGCTGCCCAAGCACCTTAAATGAGTATAAACCTACACGGCACTCGACTGTACCCAAATTATATAGTCTAACCTGGGCACTAATGCACCATCAGCACCAACTGAGCACGAACCTCCTGACCAAAACCCAGGCAGCTGACCGCACACTGAGCACATCAGACCCGCCATGGCCTTAGGTCAGTGTAGTTGAAAGCAGTGTTGCCAATGTTGCCCCGCCCATGCTCGCGGGCCACATAGGTTACACACACACTTAGGTCGTCATCTCTTCCCTACTGCGGTTTTCAGGCTTCAGAACCTAGACCTTATCTCAAACCACTGCCCAGGGTAAAAATGATCAAGAAATCAGAACTCTTTCCCCGTGGTAAGAAACCTTGTAATTGGCATGTTGTCCAAAGTTCAGTGTAGTTGAAATCAGTGTGGCCAATTAGGCCCCGCCCATGCTCGCGGGGCACATTGGTCACAAACGCATATTGTGACCCTCAGGCTGAGCCCAGTCCTCAAGTAAGGCCTCTCAGTGTCTGGATGAAGTGACAGCATATTGGGCATGCCATGCCCCTAGGCCCCAATTTTTAACCATAGTTTGGGTTTTCCCTTCACTCTTCCCCAGGGCTCTGCTTGGAATTCCTCTTTTGTTGGGACACCTGAGGTAGCAAACCTGAAAGAGACCTCCCATCCCACAGATTGACGAAAAATATTTGGGACCGGGCCAAATCCACAAAGAGGGAGATTCGTCCATGGCCCATGAGGCCTCCCCATCTTCCACGGCCATCGTTGATACAATATCCAGAGACAAATGTCTGAACAAGCACCTCAGACTATCTCTTTCTTCATATCCTGAAGAATTCTTCTCATGGTTTGTAGATTGGGCCTGCCATACCTACCTCCCACAACCTAAGATGAGTTTGTGTTATCAGACTTCTGTCCCCAAAGTCCTGGGCCACACACCCTCCAGGCTGGGGCCCCTGGAGCCACACATTAGGACTGTGACTACCCAATCCATGGGAAGAAGATTGAACCAGACAGGACACTAGGCCATAATCGGATCCATTGCTTTGGTTTACAGGCATGTCTACTCAAAACCCTGGAAACCAATACCAGCAAAGGGGGTTTCCTGAGTCACCCATCAGAACAAATCTCGTCTTCACAAGGAAACTTGTGCATGGGAGCTAGTCAAAAACTTAGGAGAATACTTCAGGGTCCCGGTGCCACCCCCCCATTCCAAGGCCCTCATGGACAAAAACACACATTAGGCCCCATTCTCAGGAAAGTCCATTTCAACTCAGCCACCCCGGTTGCTCCCGCAGAGCCATCCATTCTAAACTGTCTTTGTGCTAGGAGAAAATTGGAATGCGAGGCGGGCTTCCCTGGCATCCATCCCCGAACAGTGCTCTGGAGTCATTCCATATGTGATGTCCTGGAGCTGCCCAACAGGTCTCAATTGTCCCGCACATGAATCCTTGAAGGGGGCATCCCACAACTCCCAACGTGGAAAAACCTCCATGGCCTTGAGATTCCGCACCGTTCATGAAGGGGCTGTCATGCACAGAAACTCCAACCTGAGCCAACGTCTGATCCTCACCGTGACATCAGATGCATGAGATATAGGTTCAGATCTGCAGGGGGTACCAGCGTCCCCTCGGCCTGAAGCCCAAGTCTAACTTGTGTTCTCAGACTTCTGTCCTCACACTCCTAGGCAAGAATCCCTCAAGTTTTGCAATTCTGGACCCACAAGGCAAGACTCTGCCTGACCTCTTCAAAAAATTTTATTGCCTAATGAGCTGCCCAGGCACCTTAAATGAGGATAAACCTAAACGGCACTCCACTGCACCCAAATTATATAGTCTAAGCTGGGCACTAATGCACTGTCTGTCACCACCTGAGCCCGAACCTCCTGACCAACACCCAGGTAGATGACCTCATACTGAGCACTTCAACATGCCATGGCCTAAGGTCGTCATCTCTTCCCAACTGTGGTTATCAGGCTTCAGAACCTAGACCTTATCTCCAACCACTGCCCAGGGTTGATAATGAAGCAGAAAGCAGAACTCTTTCCCCATGGCAAGAAACCTTGTGATTGGCATGTTGTCCAAAGTTCAGTGTAGTTGAAACCAGTGTGGCCCATGAGGCCCCGCTCATGCTCGAGGGCCACATACTTCAGGTTCCCGGTCCCACCGCCCCATTCCAAGGCCCTCATGGACACAAACACACATTAGGCCCCATCCTCAGGAAAGACCATTTCAACTCAGCCACCCCGGTTGCTCCCGCAGAGCCATCCGATCTCCACTGTCTTGTTGCGAGGAGACAATTGGAAAGCGAGGTGGGCTTCCTTGGCATTCATCCTCGAACGGTGCTCTGGCGTCATTCCATATGGGAGGTCCTGGAGCTGCCCAACAGGTCTCAATTGTCCCGCAGAAGGAATCCTTGAAGGGGGCATCCCACAACTCCCAACGTGGGAGAAACTCCATGGCCTTGAGATTCTGCTCCATTCATGAAGGTGCAGTCATGGACAGAAACTCCAAACTGAGCCAACGTCTCATCCTCGCCGTGACTTCCGATGCATGAGATATTGGTTCAGATCTGCAGGGGGGACCTGCCGTGCCCACAGCCTGAAGTCCAAGTCTAGCTTGTCTTCTCAGAATTCTGTCCTCACACACCTGGCCCAGAAGCCCTCAACTCTGGCAATTCCTGACCCACAATGCAGCACTGACAGCCCTCTCGAAAAATATTTTGCCTAATGAGCCTCCCAGGCACCTTAATGAGGATAAACCTACACGGCTCTGACTATACCCAAATTATATAGTCTAACCAGAACACTAATGCACTGTCTGACACAACCTGAGCCCGAACATCCTGACCAACACCCAGACAGCTGACCGCACACTGAGCACATCAGACCCGCCATGGCCTGAGGTCGTCATCTCTTCCCAACTGCGGTTTTCAGGCTTCAGAACGTAGACCTTATCTCCAAACACTGCCCAGGGTTGAAAATGATGCAGAAATCAGAGCTCCTTCCCCATGGCAAGAGACCTTGTGATTGGCATGTTATCCAAAGTTCAGTGTAGTTGAAACCAGTGTGGCCCATGAGGCCCCGCCCATGCTCGCGGGCCACATTGTTCACAAACACACATGCTGACCCTCAGCCTGTGCCCAGTCTTTAAGTAAGGCCACTCAGTGGCTGGATGAAGAGACAGCATATTGGGTCTGCCATGGCCCTAGGCCCCAATTTATAACCATCGTTTGGGTTGTCCCTTCACTCTTCCCCAGGGCTCTGCTTTGGAATTCCTCTTTGGTTGGGACACCTGAGGTAACAAACCTGAGAGGAGACCTCCCATCCCACAGATTGACGGAAAGAAATTGGGATCGGGCCAAATCCACAGAGAGGAAGATTCGTCCATGGCCCATGAGGCCTCCCCACGTTCCACGCCCATCTTTGATACAAAATCCAGAGACAAAAGCCTGAGCAAGCGCCTCAGACTCGCTCTTTCTTCATATCCTGAAGAGTCCTTCTCATGGTTTGTAGATTGGCCCTGCCATACCTACGTTCCCAACCTAAGCTGAGTTTGTGTTTTCAGACTTCTGTCCTCAGATTCCTGGGCCACACACCCTACAGGCTGGGGCCCCTGGAGCCACACATTAGGACTGTGCCTACCCAATCCATGGGAATTCTGCCCATTCCATTGTCCAAAATCGTACAAATTAGGAGAACTCTCCAAAGTCCCAGGGGCCAACCCAATAGTGTAGGACTCCGGGGACAAACAAGGGTGGTCTGACAACAGGTGAGCATCTACCTCCACTCATTCCATAGATGGATATCCCCAGAGAAGAAGATGGAACCAGACAGGACCCTAGGCCATATTCGGATCCATTGCTTTGGTTTACAGACATGTCTCCTCAAAAGCCTGGATTCCAAGACCAGCATAGGGGGTTTCCTGAGGCACCCCTCAGAACAAATCTCGTTTCCACAAGGAAACTTGTGCATGGGACCTATGTCAAAAGCTTAGGAGAATACTTCAGTGTCCCGGTGTCACCGCCCCATTCCAAGGCCCTCATGGACACAAACACACATTAGGCCCCAACCTCGGGAAAGTCCATTTCAACACAGCCGCCCCGATTGCTCCCGCCGAGCCATCAAAACTCAACTGTCTTGTTGCTGGGAGAAAATTGGAATGCGAGGCGGGATTCCCTGGCATCGATCCTCGAACGGTGCTCTGGAGTCATTCCATATGGGATGTCCTGGAGCTGACCAACAGGTCTCAATTGTCCCGCAGAAGGAATCCTTGAAGGGGGCATCCCACAACTCCCAACGTGGGAAAACCTCCATGGCCTTGAGATTCCGCTCCGTTCATGAAGGGGCAGTCATGCACAGAAACTCCAACCCGAGCCAACGTCTGATCCTCGCCGTGACTTCAGATGCATGAAATATTGGTTCAGATCTGCAGGAGGTACCTGCCGTGCCCTCGGCCTGAAGCCCAAGTCTAGCTTGTGTTCTCAGACTTCTGTCCTCACACTCCTGGCCCAGAAGCCCTCAAGTTTGGCAATTCTGGAACCAAAGTGCAGCACTCTGCTTGCCCTCTAGAAAAAATATCTTGCCTATTGAGCTCCCCAGGCACCTCAAATGAGGATAAACCTATACGGCACTCGACTGTACCAAAATCATATAGTCTAACCTGGGACTAATGCACTGACTGACACAACCTGAGCCCGAACCTCCTGACCAACACCCAGGCAGCTGACCGCACACTGAGCATATCAGACCCGCCATGGCCTTAGGTCGTCATCTCTTCCCAACTTCGGTTTTTCAGGCTTCAGAACCTAGACCTTATCTCCAACCACTGCCCAGGGTTGAAAATGATGCAGATATCAGAAACCATTCCCCATGGCCAGAGACCTTGTGTTTGGCAGGTTGTCCAAAGTCCAGTGTAGTTGAAACCAGTGTGGCCCATGAGGCCCCGCCCATGCTCGCGGGCCACATTGGTCACAAACACACATTGTGACCCTCAGCATGATCCCAGTCCTCAAGTAAGGCCTCTCAGTGGCTGGATGAAGAGACAGCATATTGGGCCTGCCAAGCACCTAGGCCCCAATTTTTAACCATAGTTTGGGTTGTCCCTTCACTCTTCCCCAGGGCTCTGCTTTGGAATTCCTATTTTGTTCGGACACCTGAGGTAATAAACCTGAAAGGAGACCTCCTATCCGACAATTGAAGAAAAACTATTGGGACCGGGCCAAATCCACAGAGAGGAAGATTCGTCCATATCCCATGAGGCCTCCCCACATTCTACAGCCATTGTTGATACAAAATCCAGAGACAAAAGCCTGAGCAAGTGCCTCAGACTCGCTCTTTCTTCATATCCTGAGGGGTACTTCTCATGGTTTGTAGATTGGGCCTCCCATACCTACGTCCCAAAACCTTAGCTGAGTTTGTGTTTTCAGACTTCTGTCCTCAAAGTCCTGGGCCGCACACCCTCCAGGCTGGGGCCCCTGGAGCCACACATTAGGACTGTGCCTACCCAATCCATGGGAATTCTGCCCATTCCATTGGCCAAAATCTCACCAATTAAGAAAACTCTCCAAAGTCCCCGAGGCCATCCCAATAGTGTAGGTCTCCAGGGACAAACAAGGGCGGTGTGACACCAGGTGAGCATCTCCCTCCACTCATTCCATAGATGGATATCACCAGAGAAGAAGATTGAACCAGACAGGACCCTAGGCCATAATCGGATCCATTGTTTTGGTTTACAGGCATGTCTCCTCAGAAGCCTGGATTCCAATACCAGCATAGGGGGTTTCCTGAGGCACCCCTCAGAACAAATCTCATCTCCACAACGAAACTTGTGCATGGGAGGTAGGTCAAAAGCTTAGGAGAATACTTCAGGGTCCCGGTGCCAACGCCCCATTCCAAGGCCCTCATGGACACAAACACAAAATGGGCCCGACCCTAAAAGTCCATTTCAACTCAGCCACGCCGGTTGCTCCCGCAGAGCTATCCGATCTCAACTGTCTTGTTGCTAGGAGACATTTGGAATGCGAGGCCCGCTTCCCAGGCATCCACCCCGAATGGTGCTCTGGAGTCCTTCCATATGGGATATCCTGGAGCTGCCCAACAGGTCTCAATTGTCCCGCAGAAGGAATCCTTGAAGGGGGCATCCCACAACTCCCGACGTGGGAAAACCTCCATGGCCTTGAGATTCCGCTCCGTTCGGGAAGGGGCAGTCATGCACAGAAACTCCAACCCGAGCCAACGTCTGATCCTCGCCGTGACTTCAGATGCATGAGATATTCGTTCAGATCTGCAGGGGGTACCAGCCGTGCCCTCGGCCTGAAGCCCAAGTCTAGCTTCTGTTCTCAGACTTGTCCTCACACTCCTGGTCCAGAATCCCTAATGTTTGGCAATACCGGACCCACAATGCAGCACTCTGCCTGCCTCTAGAAAAAATATATTGCCTAATGAGTAGCCCAGGCACCTCAAATGTGGATAAACCTACACGGCTCTCGACTGTACCTGAATTATATAGTCTAACCTGGGTACTAATTCACTGTCTGACACAACCTGAACCCGAACCTCCGGACCAACACCCAGGCAGCTGACCGCACACTGAGCACATCAGACCCGCCATGGCCTGAGGTCGTCATCTCTTCCCAACTGCGGTTTTCAGGCTTCAGAACGTAGACCTTATCTCCAAACACTGCCCAGGGTTGAAAATGATGCAGAAATCAGAGCTCCTTCCCCATGGCAAGAGACCTTGTGATTGGCATGTTATCCAAAGTTCAGTGTAGTTGAAACCAGTGTGGCCCATGAGGCCCCGCCCATGCTCGCGGGCCACATTGTTCACAAACACACATGCTGACCCTCAGCCTGTGCCCAGTCTTTAAGTAAGGCCACTCAGTGGCTGGATGAAGAGACAGCATATTGGGTCTGCCATGGCCCTAGGCCCCAATTTATAACCATCGTTTGGGTTGTCCCTTCACTCTTCCCCAGGGCTCTGCTTTGGAATTCCTCTTTGGTTGGGACACCTGAGGTAACAAACCTGAGAGGAGACCTCCCATCCCACAGATTGACGGAAAGAAATTGGGACCGGGCCAAATCCACAGAGAGGAAGATTCGTCCATGGCCCATGAGGCCTCCCCACGTTCCACGCCCATCTTTGATACAAAATCCAGAGACAAAAGCCTGAGCAAGCGCCTCAGACTCGCTCTTTCTTCATATCCTGAAGAGTCCTTCTCATGGTTTGTAGATTGGCCCTGCCATACCTACGTTCCCAACCTAAGCTGAGTTTGTGTTTTCAGACTTCTGTCCTCAGATTCCTGGGCCACACACCCTACAGGCTGGGGCCCCTGGAGCCACACATTAGGACTGTGCCTACCCAATCCATGGGAATTCTGCCCATTCCATTGTCCAAAATCGTACAAATTAGGAGAACTCTCCAAAGTCCCAGGGGCCAACCCAATAGTGTAGGACTCCGGGGACAAACAAGGGTGGTCTGACAACAGGTGAGCATCTACCTCCACTCATTCCATAGATGGATATCC
Source organism: Mustela nivalis (assembly GCF_964662115.1). Lineage (NCBI taxonomy): Eukaryota > Metazoa > Chordata > Mammalia > Carnivora > Mustelidae > Mustela > Mustela nivalis. Next base: position 225,725 of record NW_028135910.1, read on the forward strand.
CCAGAGAAGAAGATGGAACCAGACAGGACCCTAGGCCATATTCGGATCCATTGCTTTGGTTTACAGACATGTCTCCTCAAAAGCCTGGATTCCAAGACCAGCATAGGGGGTTTCCTGAGGCACCCCTCAGAACAAATCTCGTTTCCACAAGGAAACTTGTGCATGGGACCTATGTCAAAAGCTTAGGAGAATACTTCAGTGTCCCGGTGTCACCGCCCCATTCCAAGGCCCTCATGGACACAAACACACATTAGGCCCCAACCTCGGGAAAGTCCATTTCAACACAGCCGCCCCGATTGCTCCCGCCGAGCCATCAAAACTCAACTGTCTTGTTGCTGGGAGAAAATTGGAATGCGAGGCGGGATTCCCTGGCATCGATCCTCGAACGGTGCTCTGGAGTCATTCCATATGGGATGTCCTGGAGCTGACCAACAGGTCTCAATTGTCCCGCAGAAGGAATCCTTGAAGGGGGCATCCCACAACTCCCAACGTGGGAAAACCTCCATGGCCTTGAGATTCCGCTCCGTTCATGAAGGGGCAGTCATGCACAGAAACTCCAACCCGAGCCAACGTCTGATCCTCGCCGTGACTTCAGATGCATGAAATATTGGTTCAGATCTGCAGGAGGTACCTGCCGTGCCCTCGGCCTGAAGCCCAAGTCTAGCTTGTGTTCTCAGACTTCTGTCCTCACACTCCTGGCCCAGAAGCCCTCAAGTTTGGCAATTCTGGAACCAAAGTGCAGCACTCTGCTTGCCCTCTAGAAAAAATATCTTGCCTATTGAGCTCCCCAGGCACCTCAAATGAGGATAAACCTATACGGCACTCGACTGTACCAAAATCATATAGTCTAACCTGGGACTAATGCACTGACTGACACAACCTGAGCCCGAACCTCCTGACCAACACCCAGGCAGCTGACCGCACACTGAGCATATCAGACCCGCCATGGCCTTAGGTCGTCATCTCTTCCCAACTTCGGTTTTTCAGGCTTCAGAACCTAGACCTTATCTCCAACCACTGCCCAGGGTTGAAAATGATGCAGATATCAGAAACCATTCCCCATGGCCAGAGACCTTGTGTTTGGCAGGTTGTCCAAAGTCCAGTGTAGTTGAAACCAGTGTGGCCCATGAGGCCCCGCCCATGCTCGCGGGCCACATTGGTCACAAACACACATTGTGACCCTCAGCATGATCCCAGTCCTCAAGTAAGGCCTCTCAGTGGCTGGATGAAGAGACAGCATATTGGGCCTGCCAAGCACCTAGGCCCCAATTTTTAACCATAGTTTGGGTTGTCCCTTCACTCTTCCCCAGGGCTCTGCTTTGGAATTCCTATTTTGTTCGGACACCTGAGGTAATAAACCTGAAAGGAGACCTCCTATCCGACAATTGAAGAAAAACTATTGGGACCGGGCCAAATCCACAGAGAGGAAGATTCGTCCATATCCCATGAGGCCTCCCCACATTCTACAGCCATTGTTGATACAAAATCCAGAGACAAAAGCCTGAGCAAGTGCCTCAGACTCGCTCTTTCTTCATATCCTGAGGGGTACTTCTCATGGTTTGTAGATTGGGCCTCCCATACCTACGTCCCAAAACCTTAGCTGAGTTTGTGTTTTCAGACTTCTGTCCTCAAAGTCCTGGGCCGCACACCCTCCAGGCTGGGGCCCCTGGAGCCACACATTAGGACTGTGCCTACCCAATCCATGGGAATTCTGCCCATTCCATTGGCCAAAATCTCACCAATTAAGAAAACTCTCCAAAGTCCCCGAGGCCATCCCAATAGTGTAGGTCTCCAGGGACAAACAAGGGCGGTGTGACACCAGGTGAGCATCTCCCTCCACTCATTCCATAGATGGATATCACCAGAGAAGAAGATTGAACCAGACAGGACCCTAGGCCATAATCGGATCCATTGTTTTGGTTTACAGGCATGTCTCCTCAGAAGCCTGGATTCCAATACCAGCATAGGGGGTTTCCTGAGGCACCCCTCAGAACAAATCTCATCTCCACAACGAAACTTGTGCATGGGAGGTAGGTCAAAAGCTTAGGAGAATACTTCAGGGTCCCGGTGCCAACGCCCCATTCCAAGGCCCTCATGGACACAAACACAAAATGGGCCCGACCCTAAAAGTCCATTTCAACTCAGCCACGCCGGTTGCTCCCGCAGAGCTATCCGATCTCAACTGTCTTGTTGCTAGGAGACATTTGGAATGCGAGGCCCGCTTCCCAGGCATCCACCCCGAATGGTGCTCTGGAGTCCTTCCATATGGGATATCCTGGAGCTGCCCAACAGGTCTCAATTGTCCCGCAGAAGGAATCCTTGAAGGGGGCATCCCACAACTCCCGACGTGGGAAAACCTCCATGGCCTTGAGATTCCGCTCCGTTCGGGAAGGGGCAGTCATGCACAGAAACTCCAACCCGAGCCAACGTCTGATCCTCGCCGTGACTTCAGATGCATGAGATATTCGTTCAGATCTGCAGGGGGTACCAGCCGTGCCCTCGGCCTGAAGCCCAAGTCTAGCTTCTGTTCTCAGACTTGTCCTCACACTCCTGGTCCAGAATCCCTAATGTTTGGCAATACCGGACCCACAATGCAGCACTCTGCCTGCCTCTAGAAAAAATATATTGCCTAATGAGTAGCCCAGGCACCTCAAATGTGGATAAACCTACACGGCTCTCGACTGTACCTGAATTATATAGTCTAACCTGGGTACTAATTCACTGTCTGACACAACCTGAACCCGAACCTCCGGACCAACACCCAGGCAGCTGACCGCACACTGAGCACATCAGACCCGCCATGGCCTGAGGTCGTCATCTCTTCCCAACTGCGGTTTTCAGGCTTCAGAACGTAGACCTTATCTCCAAACACTGCCCAGGGTTGAAAATGATGCAGAAATCAGAGCTCCTTCCCCATGGCAAGAGACCTTGTGATTGGCATGTTATCCAAAGTTCAGTGTAGTTGAAACCAGTGTGGCCCATGAGGCCCCGCCCATGCTCGCGGGCCACATTGTTCACAAACACACATGCTGACCCTCAGCCTGTGCCCAGTCTTTAAGTAAGGCCACTCAGTGGCTGGATGAAGAGACAGCATATTGGGTCTGCCATGGCCCTAGGCCCCAATTTATAACCATCGTTTGGGTTGTCCCTTCACTCTTCCCCAGGGCTCTGCTTTGGAATTCCTCTTTGGTTGGGACACCTGAGGTAACAAACCTGAGAGGAGACCTCCCATCCCACAGATTGACGGAAAGAAATTGGGACCGGGCCAAATCCACAGAGAGGAAGATTCGTCCATGGCCCATGAGGCCTCCCCACGTTCCACGCCCATCTTTGATACAAAATCCAGAGACAAAAGCCTGAGCAAGCGCCTCAGACTCGCTCTTTCTTCATATCCTGAAGAGTCCTTCTCATGGTTTGTAGATTGGCCCTGCCATACCTACGTTCCCAACCTAAGCTGAGTTTGTGTTTTCAGACTTCTGTCCTCAGATTCCTGGGCCACACACCCTACAGGCTGGGGCCCCTGGAGCCACACATTAGGACTGTGCCTACCCAATCCATGGGAATTCTGCCCATTCCATTGTCCAAAATCGTACAAATTAGGAGAACTCTCCAAAGTCCCAGGGGCCAACCCAATAGTGTAGGACTCCGGGGACAAACAAGGGTGGTCTGACAACAGGTGAGCATCTACCTCCACTCATTCCATAGATGGATATCCCCAGAGAAGAAGATGGAACCAGACAGGACCCTAGGCCATATTCGGATCCATTGCTTTGGTTTACAGACATGTCTCCTCAAAAGCCTGGATTCCAAGACCAGCATAGGGGGTTTCCTGAGGCACCCCTCAGAACAAATCTCGTTTCCACAAGGAAACTTGTGCATGGGACCTATGTCAAAAGCTTAGGAGAATACTTCAGTGTCCCGGTGTCACCGCCCCATTCCAAGGCCCTCATGGACACAAACACACATTAGGCCCCAACCTCGGGAAAGTCCATTTCAACACAGCCGCCCCGATTGCTCCCGCCGAGCCATCAAAACTCAACTGTCTTGTTGCTGGGAGAAAATTGGAATGCGAGGCGGGATTCCCTGGCATCGATCCTCGAACGGTGCTCTGGAGTCATTCCATATGGGATGTCCTGGAGCTGACCAACAGGTCTCAATTGTCCCGCAGAAGGAATCCTTGAAGGGGGCATCCCACAACTCCCAACGTGGGAAAACCTCCATGGCCTTGAGATTCCGCTCCGTTCATGAAGGGGCAGTCATGCACAGAAACTCCAACCCGAGCCAACGTCTGATCCTCGCCGTGACTTCAGATGCATGAAATATTGGTTCAGATCTGCAGGAGGTACCTGCCGTGCCCTCGGCCTGAAGCCCAAGTCTAGCTTGTGTTCTCAGACTTCTGTCCTCACACTCCTGGCCCAGAAGCCCTCAAGTTTGGCAATTCTGGAACCAAAGTGCAGCACTCTGCTTGCCCTCTAGAAAAAATATCTTGCCTATTGAGCTCCCCAGGCACCTCAAATGAGGATAAACCTATACGGCACTCGACTGTACCAAAATCATATAGTCTAACCTGGGACTAATGCACTGACTGACACAACCTGAGCCCGAACCTCCTGACCAACACCCAGGCAGCTGACCGCACACTGAGCATATCAGACCCGCCATGGCCTTAGGTCGTCATCTCTTCCCAACTTCGGTTTTTCAGGCTTCAGAACCTAGACCTTATCTCCAACCACTGCCCAGGGTTGAAAATGATGCAGATATCAGAAACCATTCCCCATGGCCAGAGACCTTGTGTTTGGCAGGTTGTCCAAAGTCCAGTGTAGTTGAAACCAGTGTGGCCCATGAGGCCCCGCCCATGCTCGCGGGCCACATTGGTCACAAACACACATTGTGACCCTCAGCATGATCCCAGTCCTCAAGTAAGGCCTCTCAGTGGCTGGATGAAGAGACAGCATATTGGGCCTGCCAAGCACCTAGGCCCCAATTTTTAACCATAGTTTGGGTTGTCCCTTCACTCTTCCCCAGGGCTCTGCTTTGGAATTCCTATTTTGTTCGGACACCTGAGGTAATAAACCTGAAAGGAGACCTCCTATCCGACAATTGAAGAAAAACTATTGGGACCGGGCCAAATCCACAGAGAGGAAGATTCGTCCATATCCCATGAGGCCTCCCCACATTCTACAGCCATTGTTGATACAAAATCCAGAGACAAAAGCCTGAGCAAGTGCCTCAGACTCGCTCTTTCTTCATATCCTGAGGGGTACTTCTCATGGTTTGTAGATTGGGCCTCCCATACCTACGTCCCAAAACCTTAGCTGAGTTTGTGTTTTCAGACTTCTGTCCTCAAAGTCCTGGGCCGCACACCCTCCAGGCTGGGGCCCCTGGAGCCACACATTAGGACTGTGCCTACCCAATCCATGGGAATTCTGCCCATTCCATTGGCCAAAATCTCACCAATTAAGAAAACTCTCCAAAGTCCCCGAGGCCATCCCAATAGTGTAGGTCTCCAGGGACAAACAAGGGCGGTGTGACACCAGGTGAGCATCTCCCTCCACTCATTCCATAGATGGATATCACCAGAGAAGAAGATTGAACCAGACAGGACCCTAGGCCATAATCGGATCCATTGTTTTGGTTTACAGGCATGTCTCCTCAGAAGCCTGGATTCCAATACCAGCATAGGGGGTTTCCTGGGGCACCCCTCAGAACAAATCTCATCTCCACAACGAAACTTGTGCATGGGAGGTAGGTCAAAAGCTTAGGAGAATACTTCAGGGTCCCGGTGCCAACGCCCCATTCCAAGGCCCTCATGGACACAAACACAAAATGGGCCCGACCCTAAAAGTCCATTTCAACTCAGCCACGCCGGTTGCTCCCGCAGAGCTATCCGATCTCAACTGTCTTGTTGCTAGGAGACATTTGGAATGCGAGGCCCGCTTCCCAGGCATCCACCCCGAATGGTGCTCTGGAGTCCTTCCATATGGGATATCCTGGAGCTGCCCAACAGGTCTCAATTGTCCCGCAGAAGGAATCCTTGAAGGGGGCATCCCACAACTCCCGACGTGGGAAAACCTCCATGGCCTTGAGATTCCGCTCCGTTCGGGAAGGGGCAGTCATGCACAGAAACTCCAACCCGAGCCAACGTCTGATCCTCGCCGTGACTTCAGATGCATGAGATATTCGTTCAGATCTGCAGGGAGTACCAGCCGTGCCCTCGGCCTGAAGCCCAAGTCTAGCTTCTGTTCTCAGACTTGTCCTCACACTCCTGGTCCAGAATCCCTAATGTTTGGCAATACCGGACCCACAATGCAGCACTCTGCCTGCCTCTAGAAAAAATATATTGCCTAATGAGTAGCCCAGGCACCTCAAATGTGGATAAACCTACACGGCTCTCGACTGTACCTGAATTATATAGTCTAACCTGGGTACTAATTCACTGTCTGACACAACCTGAACCCGAACCTCCGGACCAACACCCAGGCAGCTGACCGCACACTGAGCACATCAGACCCGCCATGGCCTGAGGTCGTCATCTCTTCCCAACTGCGGTTTTCAGGCTTCAGAACGTAGACCTTATCTCCAAACACTGCCCAGGGTTGAAAATGATGCAGAAATCAGAGCTCCTTCCCCATGGCAAGAGACCTTGTGATTGGCATGTTATCCAAAGTTCAGTGTAGTTGAAACCAGTGTGGCCCATGAGGCCCCGCCCATGCTCGCGGGCCACATTGTTCACAAACACACATGCTGACCCTCAGCCTGTGCCCAGTCTTTAAGTAAGGCCACTCAGTGGCTGGATGAAGAGACAGCATATTGGGTCTGCCATGGCCCTAGGCCCCAATTTATAACCATCGTTTGGGTTGTCCCTTCACTCTTCCCCAGGGCTCTGCTTTGGAATTCCTCTTTGGTTGGGACACCTGAGGTAACAAACCTGAGAGGAGACCTCCCATCCCACAGATTGACGGAAAGAAATTGGGACCGGGCCAAATCCACAGAGAGGAAGATTCGTCCATGGCCCATGAGGCCTCCCCACGTTCCACGCCCATCTTTGATACAAAATCCAGAGACAAAAGCCTGAGCAAGCGCCTCAGACTCGCTCTTTCTTCATATCCTGAAGAGTCCTTCTCATGGTTTGTAGATTGGCCCTGCCATACCTACGTTCCCAACCTAAGCTGAGTTTGTGTTTTCAGACTTCTGTCCTCAGATTCCTGGGCCACACACCCTACAGGCTGGGGCCCCTGGAGCCACACATTAGGACTGTGCCTACCCAATCCATGGGAATTCTGCCCATTCCATTGTCCAAAATCGTACAAATTAGGAGAACTCTCCAAAGTCCCAGGGGCCAACCCAATAGTGTAGGACTCCGGGGACAAACAAGGGTGGTCTGACAACAGGTGAGCATCTACCTCCACTCATTCCATAGATGGATATCCCCAGAGAAGAAGATGGAACCAGACAGGACCCTAGGCCATATTCGGATCCATTGCTTTGGTTTACAGACATGTCTCCTCAAAAGCCTGGATTCCAAGACCAGCATAGGGGGTTTCCTGAGGCACCCCTCAGAACAAATCTCGTTTCCACAAGGAAACTTGTGCATGGGACCTATGTCAAAAGCTTAGGAGAATACTTCAGTGTCCCGGTGTCACCGCCCCATTCCAAGGCCCTCATGGACACAAACACACATTAGGCCCCAACCTCGGGAAAGTCCATTTCAACACAGCCGCCCCGATTGCTCCCGCCGAGCCATCAAAACTCAACTGTCTTGTTGCTGGGAGAAAATTGGAATGCGAGGCGGGATTCCCTGGCATCGATCCTCGAACGGTGCTCTGGAGTCATTCCATATGGGATGTCCTGGAGCTGACCAACAGGTCTCAATTGTCCCGCAGAAGGAATCCTTGAAGGGGGCATCCCACAACTCCCAACGTGGGAAAACCTCCATGGCCTTGAGATTCCGCTCCGTTCATGAAGGGGCAGTCATGCACAGAAACTCCAACCCGAGCCAACGTCTGATCCTCGCTGTGACTTCAGATGCATGAAATATTGGTTCAGATCTGCAGGAGGTACCTGCCGTGCCCTCGGCCTGAAGCCCAAGTCTAGCTTGTGTTCTCAGACTTCTGTCCTCACACTCCTGGCCCAGAAGCCCTCAAGTTTGGCAATTCTGGAACCAAAGTGCAGCACTCTGCTTGCCCTCTAGAAAAAATATCTTGCCTATTGAGCTCCCCAGGCACCTCAAATGAGGATAAACCTATACGGCACTCGACTGTACCAAAATCATATAGTCTAACCTGGGACTAATGCACTGACTGACACAACCTGAGCCCGAACCTCCTGACCAACACCCAGGCAGCTGACCGCACACTGAGCATATCAGACCCGCCATGGCCTTAGGTCGTCATCTCTTCCCAACTTCGGTTTTTCAGGCTTCAGAACCTAGACCTTATCTCCAACCACTGCCCAGGGTTGAAAATGATGCAGATATCAGAAACCATTCCCCATGGCCAGAGACCTTGTGTTTGGCAGGTTGTCCAAAGTCCAGTGTAGTTGAAACCAGTGTGGCCCATGAGGCCCCGCCCATGCTCGCGGGCCACATTGGTCACAAACACACATTGTGACCCTCAGCATGATCCCAGTCCTCAAGTAAGGCCTCTCAGTGGCTGGATGAAGAGACAGCATATTGGGCCTGCCAAGCACCTAGGCCCCAATTTTTAACCATAGTTTGGGTTGTCCCTTCACTCTTCCCCAGGGCTCTGCTTTGGAATTCCTATTTTGTTCGGACACCTGAGGTAATAAACCTGAAAGGAGACCTCCTATCCGACAATTGAAGAAAAACTATTGGGACCGGGCCAAATCCACAGAGAGGAAGATTCGTCCATATCCCATGAGGCCTCCCCACATTCTACAGCCATTGTTGATACAAAATCCAGAGACAAAAGCCTGAGCAAGTGCCTCAGACTCGCTCTTTCTTCATATCCTGAGGGGTACTTCTCATGGTTTGTAGATTGGGCCTCCCATACCTACGTCCCAAAACCTTAGCTGAGTTTGTGTTTTCAGACTTCTGTCCTCAAAGTCCTGGGCCGCACACCCTCCAGGCTGGGGCCCCTGGAGCCACACATTAGGACTGTGCCTACCCAATCCATGGGAATTCTGCCCATTCCATTGGCCAAAATCTCACCAATTAAGAAAACTCTCCAAAGTCCCCGAGGCCATCCCAATAGTGTAGGTCTCCAGGGACAAACAAGGGCGGTGTGACACCAGGTGAGCATCTCCCTCCACTCATTCCATAGATGGATATCACCAGAGAAGAAGATTGAACCAGACAGGACCCTAGGCCATAATCGGATCCATTGTTTTGGTTTACAGGCATGTCTCCTCAGAAGCCTGGATTCCAATACCAGCATAGGGGGTTTCCTGGGGCACCCCTCAGAACAAATCTCATCTCCACAACGAAACTTGTGCATGGGAGGTAGGTCAAAAGCTTAGGAGAATACTTCAGGGTCCCGGTGCCAACGCCCCATTCCAAGGCCCTCATGGACACAAACACAAAATGGGCCCGACCCTAAAAGTCCATTTCAACTCAGCCACGCCGGTTGCTCCCGCAGAGCTATCCGATCTCAACTGTCTTGTTGCTAGGAGACATTTGGAATGCGAGGCCCGCTTCCCAGGCATCCACCCCGAATGGTGCTCTGGAGTCCTTCCATATGGGATATCCTGGAGCTGCCCAACAGGTCTCAATTGTCCCGCAGAAGGAATCCTTGAAGGGGGCATCCCACAACTCCCGACGTGGGAAAACCTCCATGGCCTTGAGATTCCGCTCCGTTCGGGAAGGGGCAGTCATGCACAGAAACTCCAACCCGAGCCAACGTCTGATCCTCGCCGTGACTTCAGATGCATGAGATATTCGTTCAGATCTGCAGGGGGTACCAGCCGTGCCCTCGGCCTGAAGCCCAAGTCTAGCTTCTGTTCTCAGACTTGTCCTCACACTCCTGGTCCAGAATCCCTAATGTTTGGCAATACCGGACCCACAATGCAGCACTCTGCCTGCCTCTAGAAAAAATATATTGCCTAATGAGTAGCCCAGGCACCTCAAATGTGGATAAACCTACACGGCTCTCGACTGTACCTGAATTATATAGTCTAACCTGGGTACTAATTCACTGTCTGACACAACCTGAACCCGAACCTCCGGACCAACACCCAGGCAGCTGACCGCACACTGAGCACATCAGACCCGCCATGGCCTGAGGTCGTCATCTCTTCCCAACTGCGGTTTTCAGGCTTCAGAACGTAGACCTTATCTCCAAACACTGCCCAGGGTTGAAAATGATGCAGAAATCAGAGCTCCTTCCCCATGGCAAGAGACCTTGTGATTGGCATGTTATCCAAAGTTCAGTGTAGTTGAAACCAGTGTGGCCCATGAGGCCCCGCCCATGCTCGCGGGCCACATTGTTCACAAACACACATGCTGACCCTCAGCCTGTGCCCAGTCTTTAAGTAAGGCCACTCAGTGGCTGGATGAAGAGACAGCATATTGGGTCTGCCATGGCCCTAGGCCCCAATTTATAACCATCGTTTGGGTTGTCCCTTCACTCTTCCCCAGGGCTCTGCTTTGGAATTCCTCTTTGGTTGGGACACCTGAGGTAACAAACCTGAGAGGAGACCTCCCATCCCACAGATTGACGGAAAGAAATTGGGACCGGGCCAAATCCACAGAGAGGAAGATTCGTCCATGGCCCATGAGGCCTCCCCACGTTCCACGCCCATCTTTGATACAAAATCCAGAGACAAAAGCCTGAGCAAGCGCCTCAGACTCGCTCTTTCTTCATATCCTGAAGAGTCCTTCTCATGGTTTGTAGATTGGCCCTGCCATACCTACGTTCCCAACCTAAGCTGAGTTTGTGTTTTCAGACTTCTGTCCTCAGATTCCTGGGCCACACACCCTACAGGCTGGGGCCCCTGGAGCCACACATTAGGACTGTGCCTACCCAATCCATGGGAATTCTGCCCATTCCATTGTCCAAAATCGTACAAATTAGGAGAACTCTCCAAAGTCCCAGGGGCCAACCCAATAGTGTAGGACTCCGGGGACAAACAAGGGTGGTCTGACAACAGGTGAGCATCTACCTCCACTCATTCCATAGATGGATATCCCCAGAGAAGAAGATGGAACCAGACAGGACCCTAGGCCATATTCGGATCCATTGCTTTGGTTTACAGACATGTCTCCTCAAAAGCCTGGATTCCAAGACCAGCATAGGGGGTTTCCTGAGGCACCCCTCAGAACAAATCTCGTTTCCACAAGGAAACTTGTGCATGGGACCTATGTCAAAAGCTTAGGAGAATACTTCAGTGTCCCGGTGTCACCGCCCCATTCCAAGGCCCTCATGGACACAAACACACATTAGGCCCCAACCTCGGGAAAGTCCATTTCAACACAGCCGCCCCGATTGCTCCCGCCGAGCCATCAAAACTCAACTGTCTTGTTGCTGGGAGAAAATTGGAATGCGAGGCGGGATTCCCTGGCATCGATCCTCGAACGGTGCTCTGGAGTCATTCCATATGGGATGTCCTGGAGCTGACCAACAGGTCTCAATTGTCCCGCAGAAGGAATCCTTGAAGGGGGCATCCCACAACTCCCAACGTGGGAAAACCTCCATGGCCTTGAGATTCCGCTCCGTTCATGAAGGGGCAGTCATGCACAGAAACTCCAACCCGAGCCAACGTCTGATCCTCGCCGTGACTTCAGATGCATGAAATATTGGTTCAGATCTGCAGGAGGTACCTGCCGTGCCCTCGGCCTGAAGCCCAAGTCTAGCTTGTGTTCTCAGACTTCTGTCCTCACACTCCTGGCCCAGAAGCCCTCAAGTTTGGCAATTCTGGAACCAAAGTGCAGCACTCTGCTTGCCCTCTAGAAAAAATATCTTGCCTATTGAGCTCCCCAGGCACCTCAAATGAGGATAAACCTATACGGCACTCGACTGTACCAAAATCATATAGTCTAACCTGGGACTAATGCACTGACTGACACAACCTGAGCCCGAACCTCCTGACCAACACCCAGGCAGCTGACCGCACACTGAGCATATCAGACCCGCCATGGCCTTAGGTCGTCATCTCTTCCCAACTTCGGTTTTTCAGGCTTCAGAACCTAGACCTTATCTCCAACCACTGCCCAGGGTTGAAAATGATGCAGATATCAGAAACCATTCCCCATGGCCAGAGACCTTGTGTTTGGCAGGTTGTCCAAAGTCCAGTGTAGTTGAAACCAGTGTGGCCCATGAGGCCCCGCCCATGCTCGCGGGCCACATTGGTCACAAACACACATTGTGACCCTCAGCATGATCCCAGTCCTCAAGTAAGGCCTCTCAGTGGCTGGATGAAGAGACAGCATATTGGGCCTGCCAAGCACCTAGGCCCCAATTTTTAACCATAGTTTGGGTTGTCCCTTCACTCTTCCCCAGGGCTCTGCTTTGGAATTCCTATTTTGTTCGGACACCTGAGGTAATAAACCTGAAAGGAGACCTCCTATCCGACAATTGAAGAAAAACTATTGGGACCGGGCCAAATCCACAGAGAGGAAGATTCGTCCATATCCCATGAGGCCTCCCCACATTCTACAGCCATTGTTGATACAAAATCCAGAGACAAAAGCCTGAGCAAGTGCCTCAGACTCGCTCTTTCTTCATATCCTGAGGGGTACTTCTCATGGTTTGTAGATTGGGCCTCCCATACCTACGTCCCAAAACCTTAGCTGAGTTTGTGTTTTCAGACTTCTGTCCTCAAAGTCCTGGGCCGCACACCCTCCAGGCTGGGGCCCCTGGAGCCACACATTAGGACTGTGCCTACCCAATCCATGGGAATTCTGCCCATTCCATTGGCCAAAATCTCACCAATTAAGAAAACTCTCCAAAGTCCCCGAGGCCATCCCAATAGTGTAGGTCTCCAGGGACAAACAAGGGCGGTGTGACACCAGGTGAGCATCTCCCTCCACTCATTCCATAGATGGATATCACCAGAGAAGAAGATTGAACCAGACAGGACCCTAGGCCATAATCGGATCCATTGTTTTGGTTTACAGGCATGTCTCCTCAGAAGCCTGGATTCCAATACCAGCATAGGGGGTTTCCTGGGGCACCCCTCAGAACAAATCTCATCTCCACAAGGAAACTTGTGCATGGGAGGTAGGTCAAAAGCTTAGGAGAATACTTCAGGGTCCCGGTGCCAACGCCCCATTCCAAGGCCCTCATGGACACAAACACAAAATGGGCCCGACCCTAAAAGTCCATTTCAACTCAGCCACGCCGGTTGCTCCCGCAGAGCTATCCGATCTCAACTGTCTTGTTGCTAGGAGACATTTGGAATGCGAGGCCCGCTTCCCAGGCATCCACCCCGAATGGTGCTCTGGAGTCCTTCCATATGGGATATCCTGGAGCTGCCCAACAGGTCTCAATTGTCCCGCAGAAGGAATCCTTGAAGGGGGCATCCCACAACTCCCGACGTGGGAAAACCTCCATGGCCTTGAGATTCCGCTCCGTTCGGGAAGGGGCAGTCATGCACAGAAACTCCAACCCGAGCCAACGTCTGATCCTCGCCGTGACTTCAGAAGCATGAGATATTCGTTCAGATCTGCAGGGGGTACCAGCCGTACCCTCGGCCTGAAGCCCAAGTCTAGCTTCTGTTCTCAGACTTGTCCTCACACTCCTGGTCCAGAATCCCTCATGTTTGGCAATACCGGACCCACAATGCAGCACTCTGCCTGCCTCTAGAAAAAATATATTGCCTAATGAGTAGCCCAGGCACCTCAAATGTGGATAAACCTACACGGCTCTCGACTGTACCTGAATTATATAGTCTAACCTGGGTACTAATTCACTGTCTGACACAACCTGAACCCGAACCTCCGGACCAACACCCAGGCAGCTGACCGCACACTGAGCACATCAGACCCGCCATGGCCTGAGGTCGTCATCTCTTCCCAACTGCGGTTTTCAGGCTTCAGAACGTAGACCTTATCTCCAAACACTGCCCAGGGTTGAAAATGATGCAGAAATCAGAGCTCCTTCCCCATGGCAAGAGACCTTGTGATTGGCATGTTATCCAAAGTTCAGTGTAGTTGAAACCAGTGTGGCCCATGAGGCCCCGCCCATGCTCGCGGGCCACATTGTTCACAAACACACATGCTGACCCTCAGCCTGTGCCCAGTCTTTAAGTAAGGCCACTCAGTGGCTGGATGAAGAGACAGCATATTGGGTCTGCCATGGCCCTAGGCCCCAATTTATAACCATCGTTTGGGTTGTCCCTTCACTCTTCCCCAGGGCTCTGCTTTGGAATTCCTCTTTGGTTGGGACACCTGAGGTAACAAACCTGAGAGGAGACCTCCCATCCCACAGATTGACGGAAAGAAATTGGGACCGGGCCAAATCCACAGAGAGGAAGATTCGTCCATGGCCCATGAGGCCTCCCCACGTTCCACGCCCATCTTTGATACAAAATCCAGAGACAAAAGCCTGAGCAAGCGCCTCAGACTCGCTCTTTCTTCATATCCTGAAGAGTCCTTCTCATGGTTTGTAGATTGGCCCTGCCATACCTACGTTCCCAACCTAAGCTGAGTTTGTGTTTTCAGACTTCTGTCCTCAGATTCCTGGGCCACACACCCTACAGGCTGGGGCCCCTGGAGCCACACATTAGGACTGTGCCTACCCAATCCATGGGAATTCTGCCCATTCCATTGTCCAAAATCGTACAAATTAGGAGAACTCTCCAAAGTCCCAGGGGCCAACCCAATAGTGTAGGACTCCGGGGACAAACAAGGGTGGTCTGACAACAGGTGAGCATCTACCTCCACTCATTCCATAGATGGATATCCCCAGAGAAGAAGATGGAACCAGACAGGACCCTAGGCCATATTCGGATCCATTGCTTTGGTTTACAGACATGTCTCCTCAAAAGCCTGGATTCCAAGACCAGCATAGGGGGTTTCCTGAGGCACCCCTCAGAACAAATCTCGTTTCCACAAGGAAACTTGTGCATGGGACCTATGTCAAAAGCTTAGGAGAATACTTCAGTGTCCCGGTGTCACCGCCCCATTCCAAGGCCCTCATGGACACAAACACACATTAGGCCCCAACCTCGGGAAAGTCCATTTCAACACAGCCGCCCCGATTGCTCCCGCCGAGCCATCAAAACTCAACTGTCTTGTTGCTGGGAGAAAATTGGAATGCGAGGCGGGATTCCCTGGCATCGATCCTCGAACGGTGCTCTGGAGTCATTCCATATGGGATGTCCTGGAGCTGACCAACAGGTCTCAATTGTCCCGCAGAAGGAATCCTTGAAGGGGGCATCCCACAACTCCCAACGTGGGAAAACCTCCATGGCCTTGAGATTCCGCTCCGTTCATGAAGGGGCAGTCATGCACAGAAACTCCAACCCGAGCCAACGTCTGATCCTCGCTGTGACTTCAGATGCATGAAATATTGGTTCAGATCTGCAGGAGGTACCTGCCGTGCCCTCGGCCTGAAGCCCAAGTCTAGCTTGTGTTCTCAGACTTCTGTCCTCACACTCCTGGCCCAGAAGCCCTCAAGTTTGGCAATTCTGGAACCAAAGTGCAGCACTCTGCTTGCCCTCTAGAAAAAATATCTTGCCTATTGAGCTCCCCAGGCACCTCAAATGAGGATAAACCTATACGGCACTCGACTGTACCAAAATCATATAGTCTAACCTGGGACTAATGCACTGACTGACACAACCTGAGCCCGAACCTCCTGACCAACACCCAGGCAGCTGACCGCACACTGAGCATATCAGACCCGCCATGGCCTTAGGTCGTCATCTCTTCCCAACTTCGGTTTTTCAGGCTTCAGAACCTAGACCTTATCTCCAACCACTGCCCAGGGTTGAAAATGATGCAGATATCAGAAACCATTCCCCATGGCCAGAGACCTTGTGTTTGGCAGGTTGTCCAAAGTCCAGTGTAGTTGAAACCAGTGTGGCCCATGAGGCCCCGCCCATGCTCGCGGGCCACATTGGTCACAAACACACATTGTGACCCTCAGCATGATCCCAGTCCTCAAGTAAGGCCTCTCAGTGGCTGGATGAAGAGACAGCATATTGGGCCTGCCAAGCACCTAGGCCCCAATTTTTAACCATAGTTTGGGTTGTCCCTTCACTCTTCCCCAGGGCTCTGCTTTGGAATTCCTATTTTGTTCGGACACCTGAGGTAATAAACCTGAAAGGAGACCTCCTATCCGACAATTGAAGAAAAACTATTGGGACCGGGCCAAATCCACAGAGAGGAAGATTCGTCCATATCCCATGAGGCCTCCCCACATTCTACAGCCATTGTTGATACAAAATCCAGAGACAAAAGCCTGAGCAAGTGCCTCAGACTCGCTCTTTCTTCATATCCTGAGGGGTACTTCTCATGGTTTGTAGATTGGGCCTCCCATACCTACGTCCCAAAACCTTAGCTGAGTTTGTGTTTTCAGACTTCTGTCCTCAAAGTCCTGGGCCGCACACCCTCCAGGCTGGGGCCCCTGGAGCCACACATTAGGACTGTGCCTACCCAATCCATGGGAATTCTGCCCATTCCATTGGCCAAAATCTCACCAATTAAGAAAACTCTCCAAAGTCCCCGAGGCCATCCCAATAGTGTAGGTCTCCAGGGACAAACAAGGGCGGTGTGACACCAGGTGAGCATCTCCCTCCACTCATTCCATAGATGGATATCACCAGAGAAGAAGATTGAACCAGACAGGACCCTAGGCCATAATCGGATCCATTGTTTTGGTTTACAGGCATGTCTCCTCAGAAGCCTGGATTCCAATACCAGCATAGGGGGTTTCCTGGGGCACCCCTCAGAACAAATCTCATCTCCACAACGAAACTTGTGCATGGGAGGTAGGTCAAAAGCTTAGGAGAATACTTCAGGGTCCCGGTGCCAACGCCCCATTCCAAGGCCCTCATGGACACAAACACAAAATGGGCCCGACCCTAAAAGTCCATTTCAACTCAGCCACGCCGGTTGCTCCCGCAGAGCTATCCGATCTCAACTGTCTTGTTGCTAGGAGACATTTGGAATGCGAGGCCCGCTTCCCAGGCATCCACCCCGAATGGTGCTCTGGAGTCCTTCCATATGGGATATCCTGGAGCTGCCCAAAAGGTCTCAATTGTCCCGCAGAAGGAATCCTTGAAGGGGGCATCCCACAACTCCCGACGTGGGAAAACCTCCATGGCCTTGAGATTCCGCTCCGTTCGGGAAGGGGCAGTCATGCACAGAAACTCCAACCCGAGCCAACGTCTGATCCTCGCCGTGACTTCAGAAGCATGAGATATTCGTTCAGATCTGCAGGGGGTACCAGCCGTACCCTCGGCCTGAAGCCCAAGTCTAGCTTCTGTTCTCAGACTTGTCCTCACACTCCTGGTCCAGAATCCCTCATGTTTGGCAATACCGGACCCACAATGCAGCACTCTGCCTGCCTCTAGAAAAAATATATTGCCTAATGAGTAGCCCAGGCACCTCAAATGAGGATAAACCTACACGGCTCTCGACTGTACCTGAATTATATAGTCTAACCTGGGTACTAATTCACTGTCTGACACAACCTGAACCCGAACCTCCGCACCAACACCCACGCAGCTGACCGCACACTGAGCACATCAGACCCGCCATGGCCTTAGGTCGTCATCTCTTCCCAACTGCGGTTTTCAGGCTTCAGAACGTAGACCTTATCTCCAAACACTGCCCAGGGTTGAAAATGATGCAGAAATCAGAGCTCCTTCCCCATGGCAAGAACCTTGTGATTGGCATGTTATCCAAAGTTCAGTGTAGTTGAAACCAGTGTGGCCCATGAGGCCCCGCCCATGCTCGCAGGCCACATTGTTTACAAACATACATGCTGACCCTCAGCCTGTGCCCAGTCTATAAGTAAGGCCACTCAGTGGCTGGATGAAGAGACAGCATATTGGGTCTGCCATGCCCCTAGGCCCCAATTTATACCCATCGTTTGGGTTATCCCTTCACTCTTCCCCAGGGCTCTGCTTTGGAATTCCTCTTTGGTTGGGACACCTGAGGTAACAAACCTGAGAGGACACTTCCCATCCCACAGAATGACGGAAAGATATTGGGACCGGGCCAAATCCACAGAGAGGAAGATTTGTCCATGGCCCATGAGGCCTCCCCACGTTCCACGCCCATCTTTGATACAAAATCCAGAGACAAAAGCCTGAGCAAGCGCCTCAGACTCGCTCTTTCTTCATATCCTGAAGAGTCCTTCTCATGGTTTGTAGATTGGCCCTGCCATACCTACGTTCCCAACCTAAGCTGAGTTTGTGTTTTCAGACTTCTGTCCTCAGATTCCTGGGCCACACACCCTACAGGCTGGGGCCCCTGGAGCCACACATTAGGACTGTGCCTACCCAATCCATGGTAATTCTGCCCATTCCATTGTCCAAAATCGTACAAATTAGGAGAACTCTCCAAAGTCCCAGGGGCCATCCCAATAGTGTAGGACTCCGGGGACAAACAAGGGTGGTCTGACAACAGGTGAGCATCTACCTCCACTCATTCCATAGATGGATATCCCCAGAGAAGAAGATGGAACCAGACAGGACCCTAGGCCATATTTGGATCCATTGCTTTGGTTTACAGCCATGTCTCCTCAAAAGCCTGGATTCCAAGACCAGCATAGGGGGTTTCCTGAGGCACCCATCAGAACAAATCTCGTTTCCACAAGGAAACTTGTGCATGGGACCTATGTCAAAAGCTTAGGAGAATACTTCAGGGTCCCGGTGTCACCGCCCCATTCCAAGGCCCTCATGGACACAAACACACATTAGGCCCCAACCTCGGGAAAGTCCATTTCAACACAGCCGCCCCGATTGCTCCCGCAGAGCCATCAAAACTCAACTGTCTTGTTGCTAGGAGAAAATTGGAATGCGAGGCGGGATTCCCTGGCATCGATCCTCGAACGGTGCTCTGGAGTCATTCCATATGGGATGTCCTGGAGCTGACCAACAGGTCTCAATTGTCCCGCAGAAGGAATCCTTGAAGCGGGCATTCCACAACTCCCAACGTGGGAAAACCTCCAAGGCCTTGAGATTCCGCTCCGTTCATGAAGGGGCAGTCATGCACAGAAACTCCAACCCGAGCCAACGTCTAATCCTCGCTGTGACTTCAGATGCATGAAATATTGGTTCAGATCTGCAGGAGGTACCTGCCGTGCCCTCGGCCTGAAGCCCAAGTCTAGCTTGTGTTCTCAGACTACTGTCCTCACACTCCTGGCCCAGAAGCCCTCAAGTTTGGCAATTCTGGAACCAAAGTGCAGCACTCTGCCTGCCCTCTAGAAAAAATATCTTGCCTATTGAGCTCCCCAGGCACCTCAAATGAGGATAAACCTATACGGCACTCGACTGTACCCAAATCATATAGTCTAACCTGGGACTAATGCACTGACTGACACAACCTGAGCCCGAACCTCCTGACCAACACCCAGGCAGCTGACCACACACTGAGCATATCAGACCCGCCATGGCCTTAGGTCGTCATCTCTTCCCAACTTCGGTTTTTCAGGCTTCAGAACCTAGACCTTATCTCCAACCACTGCCCAGGGTTGAAAATGATGCAGATATCAGAACACATTCCCCATGGCCAGAGACCTTATGTTTGGCAGGTTGTCCAAAGTCCAGTGTAGTTGATACCAGTGTGGCCCATGAGGCCCCGCCCATGCTCGCGGGCCACATTGGTCACAAACACACATTGTGACCCTCAGCATGAGCCCAGTCCTCAAGTAAGGCCTCTCAGTGGCTGGATGAAGAGACAGCATATTGGGCCTGCCATGCACCTAGGCCCCAATTTTTAACCATAGTTTGGGTTGTCCCTTCACTCTTCCCCAGGGCTCTGCTTTGGAATTCCTATTTTGTTCGGACACCTGAGGTCATAAACCTGAAAGGAGACCTCCCATCCGACAATTGAAGAAAAACTATTGGGACCGCCCAAATCCACAGAGAGGAAGATTCGTCCATATCCCATGAAGTCTCCCCACATTCTACAGCCATTGTTGATACAAAAGCCTGAGCAAGTGCCTCAGACTCGCTCTTTCTTCATATCCTGAGGGGTACTTCTCATGGTTTGTAGATTGGGCCTCCCATACCTACGTCCCAAAACCTTAGCTGAGTTTGTGTTTTCAGACTTCTGTCCTCAAAGTCCTGGGCCGCACACCCTCCAGGCTGGGGCCCCTGGAGCCACACATTAGGACTGTGCCTACCCAATCCATGGGAATTCTGCCCATTCCATTGGCCAAAATCTCACCAATTAAGAAAACTCTCCAAAGTCCCCGAGGCCATCCCAATAGTGTAGGTCTCCAGGGACAAACAAGGGCGGTGTGACACCAGGTGAGCATCTCCCTCCACTCATTCCATAGATGGATATCACCAGAGAAGAAGATTGAACCAGACAGGACCCTAGGCCATAATCGGATCCATTGTTTTGGTTTACAGGCATGTCTCCTCAAAAGCCTGGATTCCAATACCAGCATAGGGGGGTTCCTGAGGCACCCCTCAGAACAAATCTCATCTCCACAAGGAAACTTGTGCATGAGAGGTATGTCAAAAGCTTAGGAGAATACTTCCGGGTTCCGGTGCCAATGCCCCATTCCAAGGCCCTCAGGGACACAAAAACACATTAGGACCCATCCTCAGGAAAGTCCATTTCAACTCAGCCACCCCGGTTGCTCCGGCAGAGCCATCAGATCTAAACTATCTTGTTGCTAGGAGACAATTGGAATGCGAGGCGGGCTTCCCAGGCATCCATCCGCGAACGGTGCTCAGGAGTCATTCCATATGGGATGTCCTGGAGCTGTCCAACAGGTCTCAATTGTCCCGCAGAAGGAATCCTTGAAGGGGGCATCCCACAAATCCCAACGTGGGAAAACCTCAATAGCCCCGAGATTCTGCTCCCTTCATGAAGCGGCCGTCATGCACAGAAACTCCAGCCTGAGCCAAGGTCTGATCCTCGCCCTGACTTCAGATGCATGAGATATTGGTTCAGATCTGCAGGGGGTACCTGCCGTGCCCTCACCCTGAAACCCAAATCTACCTTGTCTTCTCAGACTTCCGTCCTCACACTCCTGGCCCCGAAGCCCTCAAGGTTAGCAATTCCGGACCCACAATGCAGCACTCTGCCTGCCCTCTAGGAAAAAAATTATTGCCTCATGAGCTGCCCAGGCATCTTAAATGAGGATAAACCTACACAGCACTCGACGTTACCCAAATTATATAGTCTATCCTGGGCACTAATGCACTGTCGAACACAACCTGAGCCCGGACCTCCTGACCAACACCCAGAAAGCTGACCGCACACTGAGCACATAAAAGCCGCCATGGCCTTAGGTCATCATCTCTTCCCTACCTCCGTTTTCAGGCTTCAGAACCGAGACCTTATCTCCAATCACTGCCCAGCGGTGAGTGTGATGCAGAAATCCGAACTCCTCCTTACCCATAACAAGAACCCTTGTGGTTGGCACGTTGTCCAACGTTCAGTGTAGGAGAAACCAGCATTCACCCTGAGGCCCCGCCCATTCTTGCGTGCGACGAGGGCATATATACGCATTGTGACCCTCAGCATGAGTCCTGTCCTCTATTAAGTCCTCTCAGTGGCTGGACCATAGATGTCATAATGGGCTTGACATGTCCCTAGGCCCCAATTTTTAACCAGATTTCTGATTGTCCAGTCGCCGCTCCCCAGGTCTCTACTCTGGAATCCCTCATTTGGTGGGACACCTGAGGTTAAAAAAGAAAACAACAACAACAACAACAACAACAACAACAAAACAGACTTCTTCCAGCCCACAGATTGACCCCAAGTCTTTGGACGGGGCCAAACCACCAGAGAGTAAGACTCGTCCATTTCCCATGAAGTCACCCAGAAATTCCACGACCATGAGTGACACGATATCCAGAGACAAAAACTTGAGCAGGAGCCTCACACTCGCCCTTTTTTCAAATCCAGAAGAGTTCTCCTCATGGTCTGTAGGTTAGTCCTGCCATACCTATGACCCGAAACATAAGCCGAGTTTGTGTTTTCAGACAACTGTCCAAACAGCCCTGGCCTACACAACCTACAGGCTCAGGCCCCTGGAGCCAAACCTGAGGACTGTACTTGCCCTCTCCAAGGGAATTGTGTGTGCCCATTCCAATGGCCACAACCCTTCTAATAGGATAAACCTCCAAAGTCCCTGATCCATCTCAATAGTGGTGGCTTCCCAGGAAAAACAGGGGCAATCTGAGCCCAACTGACCACCTACCTGCACTCAGACCCATAGACAGATGTCTCCAGAGGTAAAAAAGGAAAGAACAGGCCCCTAGGCACTAATCAGATCCATTGCTTTGGTTTCCAGGCATCTCTCCTCAGAGGCCTAGATATCAAAACAGCATATAGCTGTTTCTTGACTCACCCATCAGAAAACATCTCATCTACACATGGGAAACTTGCACGTTGGAGCTGTGTCAAAGCCTCTGTTTAGGAGAACCCTTTAGGGCCCCAGTGCCACCGCTTCATTCCAAGGCCTCCATAGACACAAAAGCTCATTAGGACCCATCCCCAGGGGTGTCCATTTCAACTCAGCGTCCTCGGTTGCTCCCCACAGATCCAGGAGATCTAACCTGTCTTGTTGCTAGGAGACAATTGGAATGCGAGGTGGGCTACCCAGCCATCCATCCTTAGAACCCTGCTCAGAATCATTGGCCTGGACCCAAACAACAGGTCTCAATTGTCCTGCAGAAGACTCTCTGCAGTTTGGAGCTTCTCACAACTCCCATCGTGGGAAAACCCCCATGGCCTCGTGATGCCCCCCCATTCATGAAGGGGCCATCAGGGACAGAAACTCCAACCTGAGCGATCGTCTGATCCTTGCCCTGACTTCAGATGCACGAGATCTCGATTCAGGTGTGTAGATTGTGCCTGCCATGGCCTCACCCAGAAACCTAAGCCTAGCTCGTGTTCTCAGACTTTGGTCGTCAGACTACTGGCCCACAAGCCCTCCAGTTTGGCAATCCAGAAATACAATGCAGCACCCTGCCCGCCCTCCAGAAGAAAAACATTGTCCTCTGGGGCTACCCAGTAACCCCAAATGAGGATCAACCTGCACCGACCTTGGCTGTACCCCAAATACATAGGCTGACCAGGGCACTAATGCCCTTTCTGACACAGCCTGAGCCTGGACCCCCTGGCCCCTCCCAGACAGCTGGCTGCACACTGAGCACATCGAGCCGCCGTGGCCTTAGGTCGTCATCTTTTCCCAACCTCGGTTTTCAGGTTTCAGAACCTAGACCTTATCTCCAATCACTGCCCAGGGTTGAAGGTGATGCAGAAATCAGAACTCCTTCCCCATGGCAAGAAACCTTGTGGTTGGCATGTTGTCCAACGTTCAGTGTAGTTGAAACCAGTGTGGCCCATGAGGCCCCGCCCATGCTAGCCGGCCACATTGGTCACAAACGCACATTGTGACCCTCAGGCTGAGCCCAGTCCTCAAGTAAGGCCACTCAGTGGCTGGATGAAGAGATAGCATATTGGGCTTGCCATGCCCCTAGGCCCCAATTTTTAACCATAGTTCGGGTTGTCCCTTCAGTCTTCCCCACGGCTTTGCTTTGGAATTCCTCTTTTGGTGGGACACCTGAGGTAACAAAACTGAAATGAGTCCTCCCATCCCACAGATTGACGAAAAGCAATTGGGAATCGGGCCAAATCCTCACAGAGGAAGATTCGTCCATGGCCCATGAGGCCTCCCCGACATTCCACGGCCATCGCTGATACAAAATCCAGAGACAAAAGCCTGAGCAAGCGCCTCAGACTCGCACTTTCTTCATATCCTGATGAGTTCTTCTCATGGTTTGTAGATCGGGCCTGCCATACCTACGTCCCCAAACCTAAGCTGAGTTTGTGTTTTCAGACTTCTGTCTTCAAAGTCTTGGGCCACACACCCTCCAGGCTGGGCCCCTGGAGACACACATTAGGACTGTGCCTACCAATCCATGGGAATTCTGCCCATTCCATGGTCCAAAATCGTACAAATTAGGAGAAACCTCCAAAGTCCCTGAGGCCATCCCAATAGTGTAGGTCGCCCGGAACAAACAAGGGCTGTCTGACAACAGCTGATAATCGAACTCCACTCATACCATAGATGGATGTCCCCAGAGAAGATGATTGAACCAGACAGGACCCTAGGCCATAATAGGATCCATTGCTTTGGGTTACAGGCATGTGTCCTCAAAAGCCTGATTCCAATACGAGCATAGGGGTTTTCCTGAGGCACCCATCAGAACTCATCTCGTCTCCACAAGGAAACCTGTGCATGGGAGCCATGTCCAAAGCTTAGGAGAGTACTTCAGGGTCCCGGTGCCACTGCCCCATTCCAAGGCCCTCAGGGACACAAAAACACATTAGGACCCATCCTCAGGAAAGTCCATTTCAACTCAGCCACCCCGGTTGCTCTGGCAGAGCCATCAGGTCTAAACTGTCTTGTTGCTAGGAGACAATTGGAATGCGAGGCGGGCTTCCCAGGCATCCATCCGCGAACGGTGCTCTGGAGTCATTCCATATGGGATGTCCTGGAGCTGTCCAACAGGTCTCAATTGTCCCGCAGAAGGAATCCTTGAAGGGGGCATCCCACAACTCCCAACGTGGGAAAACCTCAATGGCCCCGAGATTCCGCTCCCTTCATGAAGCGGCCGTCATGCACAGAAACTCCAACCTGAGCCAACGTCTGATCCTCGCCCTGACTTCAGATGCATGAGATATTGGTTCAGATCTGCAGGGGGTACCTGCCGTGCCCTCACCCTGAAACCCAAGTCTAGCTTGTCTTCTCAGACTTCCTTCCTCACACTCCTGGCCCCGAAGCCCTCAAGGTTGGCAATTCCGGACCCACAATGCAGCACTCTGCCTGCCCTCTAGGAAAAAAATTATTGCCTCATGAGCTGCCCAGGCATCTTAAATGAGGATAAACCTACACAGCACTCGACGTTACCCAAATTATATAGTCTAACCTGGGCACTAATGCACTGTCGAACACAACCTGAGCCCGGACCTCCTGACCAACACACAGAAAGCTGACCGCACACTGAGCACATAAAACCCGCCATGGCCTTAGGTCATCATCTCTTCCCTACCTCCGTTTTCAGGCTTCAGAACCGAGACCTTATCTTCAATCACTGCCCAGGGGTGAGTGTGATGCAGAAATCAGAACTCCTCCTTACCCATGGCAAGAACCCTTGTGGTTGGCACGTTGTCCAACGTTCAGTGTAGGAGAAACCAGCATTCACCCTGAGGCCCCGCCCATTCTTGCGTGCGACGAGGGCATACATACGCATTGTGACCCTCAGCATGAGTTCAGTCCTCTAGTAAGTCCTCTCAGTGGCTTGTCCATTAGATGTCATAATGGGCTTGACATGTCCCTAGGCCCCAATTTTTAACCAGATTTCTGATTGTCCAGTCGCCCCCCCCCGGGGCTCTACTCTGGAATCCCTCATTTGGTGGGACACCTGAGGTTAAAAAAGAAAACAACAACAACAACAACAACAACAACAACAACAACAACAAAACAGACTTCTTCCAGCCCACAGATTGACCCCAAGTCTTTGGACGGGGCCAAACCACCAGAGAGTAAGACTCGTCCATTTCCCATGAAGTCACCCAGAAATTCCACGACCATGAGTGACACGATATCCAGAGACAAAAACTTGAGCAGGAGCCTCACACTCGCCCTTTTTTCAAATCCCGAAGAGTTCTCCTCATGGTCTGTAGGTCAGTCCTGCCATACCTATGACCTGAAACATAAGCCGAGTTTGTGTTTTCAGACAACTGTCCAAACAGCCCTGGCCTACACAACCTACAGGCTCAGGCCCCTGGAGCCAAACCTGAGGACTGTACTTGCCCTCTCCAAGGGAATTGTGTGTGCCCATTCCAATGGCCACAACCCTTCTAATAGGATAAACCTCCAAAGTCCCTGATCCATCTCAATAGTGGTGGCTTCGCAGGAAAAACAGGGGCAATCTGAGCCCAACTGACCACCTACCTGCACTCAGACCCATAGACAGATGTCTCCAGAGGTAAAAAAGGAAAGAACAGGCCCCTAGGCACTAATCAGATCCATTGCTTTGGTTTCCAGGCATCTCTCCTCAGAGGCCTGGATATCAAAACAGCATATAGCTGTTTCTTGACTCACCCATCAGAAAACATCTCATCTACACATGGGAAACTTGCACGTTGGAGCTGTGTCAAAGCCTCTGTTTAGGAGAACCCTTTAGGGCCCCAGTGCCACCGCTTCATTCCAAGGTCTCCATAGACACAAAAGCACATTAGGACCCATCCCCAGGGGTGTCCATTTCAACTCAGCGTCCTCGGTTGCTCCCCACAGATCCAGGAGATCTAACCTGTCTTGTTGCTAGGAGACAATTGGAATGCGAGGTGGGCTACCCAGCCATCCATCCTTAGAACCATGCTCAGAATCATTGGCCTGGACCCAAACAACAGGTCTCAATTGTCCTGCAGAAGACTCTCTGCAGTTTGGAGCTTCTCACAACTCCCATCGTGGGAAAACCCCCATGGCCTCGTGATGCCCCCCCATTCATGAAGGGGCCATCAGGGACAGAAACTCCAACCTGAGCGATCGTCTGATCCTCGCCCTGACTTCAGATGCACGAGATCTCGATTCAGGTCTGTAGATTGTGCCTGCCGTGGCCTCACCCAGAAACCTAAGCCTAGCTTGTGTTCTCAGACTTTGGTCGTCAGACTACTGGCCCACAAGCCCTCCAGTTTGGCAATCCAGAACTACAATGCAGCACCCTGCCCGCCTTCCAGAAGAAAAACATTGTCCTCTGGGGTACCCAGTAACCCCAAATGTGGATCAACCTGTACCGACCTTGGCTGTACCCCAAATACATAGGCTGACCAGGGCACTAATGCCCTTTCTGACACAGCCTGAGCCTGGACACCCTGGCCCCTCCCAGACAGCTGGCTGCACACTGAGCACATCGAGCCGCCGTGGCCTTAGGTCGTCATCTTTTCCCAACCTCGGTTTTCAGGTTTCAGAACCTAGACCTTATCTCCAATCACTGCCCAGGGTTGAAGGTGATGCAGAAATCAGAACTCCTTCCCCATGGCAAGAAACCTTGTGGTTGGCATGTTGTCCAACGTTCAGTGTAGTTGAAACCAGTGTGGCCCATGAGGCCCCGCCCATGCTAGCCGGCCACATTGGTCACAAACGCACATTGTGACCCTCAGGCTGAGCCCAGTCCTCAAGTAAGGCCACTCAGTGGCTGGATGAAGAGATAGCATATTGGGCTTGCCATGCCCCTAGGCCCCAATTTTTAACCATAGTTCGGGTTGTCCCTTCAGTCTTCCCCACGGCTTTGCTTTGGAATTCCTCTTTTGGTGGGACACCTGAGGTAACAAAACTGAAATGAGTCCTCCCATCCCACAGATTGACGAAAAGCAATTGGGAATCGGGCCAAATCCTCACAGAGGAAGATTCGTCCATGGCCCATGAGGCCTCCCCGACATTCCACGGCCATCGCTGATACAAAATCCAGAGACAAAAGCCTGAGCAAGCGCCTCAGACTCGCACTTTCTTCATATCCTGAAGAGTTCTTCTCATGGTTTGTAGATTGGGCCTGCCATAAGTACGTCCCCAAACGTAAGATGAGTTTGTGTTTTCAGACTTCTGTTTTCAAAGTCTTGGGCCACACACCCTACAGGCTGGGCCCCTGGAGACACACATTAGGCCTGTGCCTACCAATCCATGGGAATTCTGCCCATTCCATGGTCCAAAATCGTACAAATTAGGAGAAACCTCCAAAGTCCCTGAGGCCATCCCAATAGTGTAGGTCTCCCGGAACAAACAAGGGCTGTCTGACACCAGCTGATAATCGACCTCCACTCATACCATAGATGGATGTCCCCATAGAAGAAGATTGAACCAGACAAGACACTAGGCCATAATAGGATCCATTGTTTTGGGTTATAGGCATGTGTCCTCAAAAGCCTGATTCCAATACGAGCATAGGGGTTTTCCTGAGGCACCCATCAGAACTCACCTCGTCTCCACAAGGAAACCTGTGAATGGGAGCCATGTCCAAAGCTTAGGGGAGTACTTCAGGGTCCCGGTCCCACCACCCATTCCAAGGCCCTCATGGACACAAAAACACATTAGGACCCATCCTCAGAAAAGTCCATTTCAACTCAGCCATCCCGGTTGCTCCGGCAGAGCCATCAGATCTAAACTGTCTTGTTGCTAGGAGACAATTGGAATGCGAGGCGGGCTTCCCAGGCATCCATCCGCGAACGGTGCTCTGGAGTCATTCCATACGGGATGTCCTGGAGCTGTCCAACAGGTCTCAATTGTCCCGCAGAAGGAATCCTTGAAGGGGGCATCCCACAACTCCCAACGTGGGAAAACCTAAATGGCCCCGAGATTCCGCTCCCTTCATGAAGCGGTCGTCAACACAGAAACTCCAACCTGAGCCAACGTCTGATCCTCGCCCTGACTTCAGATGCATGAGATATTGGTTCAGATCTGCAGGGGGTACCTGCCGTGCCCTCACCCTGAAACCCAAGTCTAGCTTGTCTTCTCAGACTTCCGTCCTCACACTCCTGGCCCCGAAGCCCTCAAGTTTGGCAATTCCGGACCCACAATGCAGCACTCTGCCTGCCCTATAGGAAAAAAATTATTGCCTCATGAGCTGCCCAGGCACCTTAAATGAGGATAAACCTAAACAGCACTCGCCGTTACCCAAATTATATAGTCTAACCTGGGCCCTAATGCACTGTCGAACACCCTGAGCCTGGACCTCCTGAGCAACACCCAGAAAGCTGACCGCACACTGAGCACATAAAAGCCGCCATGGCCTTAGGTCATCATCTCGTCCCTACCTCCGTTTTCAGGCTTCAGAACCGAGACCTTATCTCCAATCACTGCCCTGGGGTGAGTGTGATGCAGAAATCAGAACTCCTCCTTACCCATGGCAAGAACCCTTGTGGTTGGCACGTTGTCCAACGTTCAGTGTAGGAGAAACCAGCATTCACCCTGAGGCCCCGCCCATTCTTTCGTGCGACGAGGGCATACATACGCATTGTGACCCTCAGCATGAGTCCAGTCCTCTAGTAAGTCCTCTCAGTTGCTGGACCATAAGATGTCATAATGGGCTTGACATGTCCCTAGGCCCAATTTTTAACCAGATTTCTGATTGTCCAGTCGCCCCTCCCCAGGGCTCTACTCTGGAATCCCTCATTTGGTGGGACACCTGAGGTTAAAAAAGAAAACAACAACAACAACAACAACAACAACAACAACAAAACAGACTTCTTCCAGCCCACAGATTGACCCCAAGTCTTTGGACGAGGCCAAACCACCAGAGAGTAAGACTCGTCCATTTCCCATGAAGTCACCCAGAAATTCCACGACCATGAGTGACATGATATCCAGAGACAAAAACTTGAGCAGGAGCCTCACACTCGCCCTTTTTTCAAATCCCGAAGAGTTCTCCTCATGGTCTGTAGGTCAGTCCTGCCATACCTATGACCCGAAACATAAGCCGAGTTTGTGTTTTCAGACAACTGTCCAAACAGCCCTGGCCTACACAACCTACAGGCTCAGGCCCCTGGAGCCAAACCTGAGGACAGTACTTGCCCTCTCCAAGGGAATTGTGTGTGCCCATTCCAATGGCCACAACCCTTCTAATAGGATAAACCTCCAAAGTCCCTGATCCATCTCAATAGTGGTGGCTTCCCAGGAAAAACAGGGGCAATCTGAGCCCAACTGACCACCTACCTGCACTCAGACCCATAGACAGATGTCTCCAGAGGTAAAAAAGGAAAGAACAGGCCCCTAGGCACTAATCAGATCCATTGCTTTGGTTTCCAGGCATCTCTCCTCAGAGGCCTGGATATCAAAACAGCATATAGCTGTTTCTTGACTCACCCATCAGAAAACATCTCATCTACACATGGGAAACTTGCACGTTGGAGCTGTGTCAAAGCCTCTGTTTAGGAGAACCCTTTAGGGCCCCAGTGCCACCGCTTCATTCCAAGGTCTCCATAGACACAAAAGCACATTAGGACCCATCCCCAGGGGTGTCCATTTCAACTCAGCGTCCTCGGTTGCTCCCCACAGATCCAGGAGATCTAACCTGTCTTGTTGCTAGGAGACAATTGGAATGCGAGGTGGGCTACCCAGCCATCCATCCTTAGAACCCTGCTCAGAATCATTGCCTGGACCCAAACAACAGGTCTCAATTGTCCTGCAGAAGACTCTCTGCAGTTTGGAGCTTCTCACAACTCCCATCGTGGGAAAACCCCCATGGCCTCGTGATGCCCCCCCATTCATGAAGGGGCCATCAGGGACAGAAACTCCAACCTGAGCGATCGTCTGATCCTCGCCCTGACTTCAGATGCACGAGATCTCGATTCAGGTCTGTAGATTGTGCCTGCCGTGGCCTCACCCAGAAACCTAAGCCTAGCTTGTGTTCTCAGACTTTGGTCGTCAGACTACTGGCCCACAAGCCCTCCAGTTTGGCAATCCAGAACTACAATGCAGCACCCTGCCCGCCCTCCAGAAGAAAAACATTGTCCTCTGGGGCTACCCAGTAACCCCAAATGAGGATCAACCTGCACCGACCTTGGCTGTACCCCAAATACATAGGCTGACCAGGGCACTAATGCCCTTTCTGACACAGCCTGAGCCTGGACCCCCTGGCCCCTCCCAGACAGCTGGCTGCACACTGAGCACATCGAGCCGCCGTGGCCTTAGGTCGTTATCTTTTCCCAACCTCGGTTTTCAGGTTTCAGAACCTAGACCTTATCTCCAATCACTGCCCAGGGTTGAAGGTGATGCAGAAATCAGAACTCCTTCCCCATGGCAAGAAACCTTGTGGTTGGCATGTTGTCCAACGTTCAGTGTAGTTGAAACCAGTGTGGCCCATGAGGCCCCGCCCATGCTAGCCGGCCACATTGGTCACAAACGCACATTGTGACCCTCAGGCTGAGCCCAGTCCTCAAGTAAGGCCACTCAGTGGCTGGATGAAGAGATAGCATATTGGGCTTGCCATGCCCCTAGGCCCCAATTTTTAACCATAGTTCGGGTTGTCCCTTCAGTCTTCCCCACGGCTTTGCTTTGGAATTCCTCTTTTGGTGGGACACCTGAGGTAACAAAACTGAAATGAGTCCTCCCATCCCACAGATTGACGAAAAGCAATTGGGAATCGGGCCAAATCCTCAGAGAGGAAGATTCGTCCATGGCCCATGAGGCCTCCCCGACATTCCACGGCCATCGCTGATATGAAATCCAGAGACAAAAGCCTGAGCAAGCGCCTCAGACTCGCACTTTCTTCATTTCCTGAAGAGTTCTTCACATGGTTTGTAGATCGGGCCTGCCATACGTACGTCCCCAAACCTAAGCTGAGTTTGTGTTTTCAGACTTCTGTCCTCAAGTCTTGGGCCACACACCCTCCAGGCTGGACCCCGGGAGACACACATTAGGACTGGGACTACCAATCCATGGGAATTCTGCCCATTCCATGGTCCAAAATCTTACAAATTAGGAGAAACCTCTAAAGTCCCTGAGGCCATCCCAATAGTGTAGGTCGCCCGGAAAAAAAAGTGCTCTGTGACACCAGCTGATAATCGACCTACACTCATACCATAGATGGATGTCCCCAGAGAAGAAGATTGAACCAGAAAGGACCGTAGGCCATAATAGGATCCATTGATTTGGGTTACAGGCATGTGTCCTCAAAAGCCTGATTCCAATACGAGCATAGTTGTTTTCCTGAGGCACCCATCAGAACTCATCTCGTCTCCACAAGGAAACCTGTGCATGGGAGCCATGTCCAAAGCTTAGGAGAGTACTTCAGGGTCCCGGTGCCACCGCCCCATTCCAAGGCCCTCATGGACACAAAAACACATTAGGACCCATCCTCAGGAAAGTCCATTTCAACTCAGCCATCCCGGTTGCTCCGGCAGAGCCATCAGATCTAAACTGTGTTGTTGCTAGGAGACAATTGGAATGCGAGGCAGGCTTCCCAGGCATCCATCCACGAATGGTGCTCTGGAGTCATTCCATATGGGATGCCCTGGAGCTGTCCAACAGGTCTCAATTGTCCCGCAGAAGGAATCCTTGAAGGGGGCATCCCACAACTCACAACGTGGGAAAACCTCAATGGCCCCGAGATTCCGCTCCCTTCATGAAGCGGCCGTCATGCACAGAAACTCCAAACTGAGCCAACGTCTGATCCTTGCCCTGACTTCAGATGCATGAGATATTGGTTCAGATCTGCAGGGGGTACCTTCCGTGCCCTCACCCTGAAACCCAAGTCTAGCTTGTCTTCTCAGACTTCCGTCCTCACACTCCTGGCCCCGAAGCCCTCTAGTTTTTCAATTCCGGACCCACAATGCAGCACTCTGCCTGCCCTCTAGAAAAAAAATTATTGCCTCATGAGATGCCCAGGCACCTTAAATGAGGATAAACCTACACAGCACTCGACGTTACCCAAATTATATAGTCTAACCTGGGCACTAATGCACTGTCGAACACAACCTGAGCCCGGACCTCCTGACCAACACCCAGAAAGCTGACCGCACACTGAGCACATAAAACCCGCCATGGCGTTAGGTCATCATCTCTTCCCTACCTCCGTTTTCAGGCTTCAGAACCGAGACCTTATCTCCAATCACTGCCCAGGGGTGAGTGTGATGCAGAAATCAGAACTCCTCCTTGCCCATGGCAAGAACCCTTGTGGTTGGCACGTTGTCCAACGTTCAGTGTAGGAGAAACCAGCATTCACACTGAGGCCCCGCCCATTCTTGCGTGCGACTAGGGCATACATACGCATTGTGACCCTCAGCATGAGTCCTGTCCTCTAGTAAGTCCTCTCAGTGGCTAGACCATTAGATGTCATAATGGGCTTGACATGTTCCTAGACCCCAATTTTAAACCAGATTTCTGACTGTCCAGTCGCCCCTCCCCAGGGCTCTACTCTGGAATCCCTCATTTGGTGGGACACCTGAGGTTAAAAAAGAAAACAACAACAACAACAACAAAAAAAAAAAAAAAAGGACTTCTTCCAGCCCATAGATTGACCCCAAACTCTTTGGACGGGGCCAAACCACCAGAGAGTAAGAATCGTCCATTTCCAATGAAGTCACCCAGAAATTCCACGACCATGAGTGTCACGATATCCAGAGACAAAAACTTGAGCAGGAGCCTCACACTCGCCCTTTTTTCA
This sequence comes from Mustela nivalis, assembly GCF_964662115.1. NCBI lineage: Eukaryota > Metazoa > Chordata > Mammalia > Carnivora > Mustelidae > Mustela > Mustela nivalis. The sequence continues at coordinate 258,986 of NW_028135910.1, forward strand.
AATTCCGAAGAGTTCTCCTCATGGTCTGTAGGTCAGTCCTGCCATACCTATGACCCGAAACATAAGCCGAGTTTGTGTTTTCAGACAACTGTCCAAACAGCCCTGGCCTACACAACCTTCAGGCTCAGGCCCCTGGAGCCAAACCTGAGGACTATACTTGCCCTCTCCAAGGGAATTGTGTGTGCCCATTCCAATGGCCACAACCCTTCAAATAGGATAAACCTCCAAAGTCCCTGATCCATCTCAATAGTGTTGGCTTCCCAGGAAAAACGGGAAATCTGAGCCCAACTGCGCACCTACCTGCACTCAGACCCATAGACAGATGTCTCCAGAGGTAAAAAGGAAAGAACAGGCCCCTAGGCACTAATCAGATCCATTGCTTTGGTTTCCAGGCATCTCTCCTCAGAGGCCTGGATTTCAAAAGCAGCATATAGCTGTTTCTTGACTCACCCATCAGAAAACATCTCATCTACACATGGGAAACTTGCACGTTGGAGCTGTGTCAAAGCCTCTGTTTAGGAGAACCCTTTAGGGCCCCAGTGCCACCGCTTCATTCCAAGGTCTCCATAGACACAAAAGCACATTAGGACCCATCCCCAGGGGTGTCCATTTCAACTCAGCGTCCTCGGTTGGTCCCCACAGATCCAGGAGATCTATCCTGTCTTGTTGCTAGGAGACAATTGGAATGCGAGGTGGGCTACCCATCCATCCATCCTTAGAACCCTGCTCAGAATCCTTGGCCTGGACCCAAACAACAGGTCTCAATTGTTCTGCAGAACACTCTCTGCAGTTTGGAGCTTCTCACAACTCCCATCGTGGGAAAACTCCCATGGCCTCGTGATGCCCCCCCATTCATGAAGGGGCCATCAGGGACAGAAACTCCAACCTGAGCGATCGTCTGATCCTCGCCCTGACTTCAGATGCACGAGATCTCGATTAAGGTCTGTATATTGTGCCTGCCATGGCCTCACCCAGAAACCGAAGCCTAGCTTGTGTTCTCAGACTTTGGTCGTCAGACTACTGGCCCACAAGCCCTCCAGTTTGGCAATCCAGAAATACAATGCAGCACCCTGCCCGCGCTCCAGAAGAAAAACATTGTCCTCTGGGGCTACCCAGTAACCCCAAATGAGGATCAACCTGCACCGACTTTGGCTGTACCCCAAATACATAGGCTGACCAGGGCGCTAATGCCCTTTCTGACACAGGCTTAGCCTGGACACCTGGCCCCTCCCAGACAGCTGGCCGCACACTGAGCACATCGAGCCACTGTGGACTTAGGTCCTCATCTCTACCCAACATCGGTTTTCAGGTTTCAGAACCTAGACCTTATCTCCAATCACTGACCAGGGTTGAAGGTGATGCAGAAATCAGAACTCCTTCCCCATGGCAAGAAACTTTGTGGTTGGCATGTTGTCCAACGTTCAGTGTAGTTGAAACCAGTGTGGCCCATGAGGCGCCGCCCATGCTCGCCGGCCACATTGGTCACAAACGCACATTGTGACCCTCAGGCTCAGCCCAGTCCTCAAGTAAGGCCACTCAGTGGCTGGATGAAGAGATAGCATATTGGGCTTGCCTTGCCCCTAGGCCCCAATTTTTAACCATAGTTCGGGTTGTCCCTTCAGTCTTCCCCACGGCTTTGCTTTGGAATTCCTCTTTTGGTGGGAAACCTGAGGAAACAAGACTGAAATGAGTCGTCCCATCCCACAGATTGACGAAAAGCAATTGGGAATCGGGCCAAATCCTCAGAGAGGAAGATTCGTCCATGGCCCATGAGGCCTCCCCGACATTCCACGGCCATCGCTGATACAAAATCCAGAGACAAAAGCCTGAGCAAGCGCCTCAGACTCGCACTTTCTTCATTTCCTGAAGAGTTCTTCACATGGTTTGTAGATCGGGCCTGCCATACGTACGTCCCCAAACCTAAGCTGAGTTTGTGTTTTCAGACTTCTGTCCTCAAAGTCTTGGGCCACACACCCTCCAGGCTGGAGCCCGGGAGACACACATTAGGACTGGGACTACCAATCCATGGGAATTCTGCCCATTCCATGGTCCAAAATCATACAAATTAGGAGAAACCTCCAAAGTCCCTGAGGCCATCCCAATAGTGTAGGTCGCCTGGAAAAAAATTGCTCTCTGACACCAGCTGATAAGCGACCTCCACTCATACCATAGATGGATGTCCCCAGAGAAGAAGATTGAACCAGAAAGGACTGTAGGCCATAATAGGATCCATTGATTTGGGTTACAGGCATGTGTCCTCAAAAGCCTGATTCCAATACGAGCATAGGGGTTTTCCTGAGGCACCCATCAGAACTCATCTCGTCTCCACAAGGAAACCTGTGCATGGGAGCCATGTCCAAAGCTTAGGAGAGTACTTCAGGGTCCCGGTGCCACCGCCCCATTCCAAGGCCCTCATGGACACAAAAACACATTAGGACCCATCCTCAGGAAAGTCCATTTCAACTCAGCCATCCCGGTTGCTCCGGCAGAGCCATCAGATCTAAACTGTGTTGTTGCTAGGAGACAATTGGAATGCGAGGCGGGCTTCCCAGGCATCCATCCGCGAATGGTGCTCTGGAGTCATTCCATATGGGATGTCCTGGAGCTGTCCAACAGGTCTCAATTGTCCCGCAGAAGGAATCCTTGAAGGGGGCATCCCACAACTCCCAACGTGGGAAAACCTCAATGGCCCCGAGATTCCGCTCCCTTCATGAAGCGGCCGTCATGCACAGAAACTCCAAACTGAGCCAACGTCTGATCCTTGCCCTGACTTCAGATGCATGAGATATTGGTTCAGATCTGCAGGGGGTACCTTCCGTGCCCTCACCCTGAAACCCAAGTCTAGCTTGTCTTCTCAGACTTCCGTCCTCACACTCCTGGCCCCGAAGCCCTCTAGTTTTTCAATTCCGGACCCACAATGCAGCACACTGCCTGCCCTCTAGAAAAAAAATTATTGCCTCATGAGCTGCCCAGGCACCTTAAATGAGGATAAACCTACACAGCACTCGACGTTACCCAAATTATATAGTCTATCCTGGGCACTAATGCACTGTCGAACACAACCTGAGCCCGGACCTCCTGACCAACACCCAGAAAGCTGACCACACACTGAGCACATAAAACCCGCCATGGCCTTAGGTCATCATCTCTTCCCTACCTCCGTTTTCAGGCTTCAGAACCGAGACCTTATCTCCAATCACTGCCCAGGGGTGAGTGTGATGAAGAAATCAGAACTCCTCCTTACCCATGGCAAGAACCCTTGTGGTTGGCACGTTGTCCAACGTTCAGTGTAGGAGAAACCAGCATTCACACTGAGGCCCCGCCCATTCTTGCGTGCGACTAGGGCATACATACGCATTGTGACCCTCAGCATGAGTCCTGTCCTCTAGTAAGTCCTCTCAGTGGCTGGACCATTAGATGTCATAATGGGCTTGACATGTCCCTAGACCCCAATTTTTAACCAGATTTCTGACTGTCCAGTCGCCCCTCCCCAGGGCTCTACTCTGGAATCCCTCATTTGGTGGGACACCTGAGGTTAAAAAAGAAAACAACAACAACAACAACAACAACAACAAAAAAAAAACGGACTTCTTCCAGCCCATAGATTGACCCCAAACTCTTTGGACGGCCCAAACCACCAGAGAGTAAGAATCGTCCATTTCCAATGAAGTCACCCAGAAATTCCACGACCATGAGTGTCACGATATCCAGAGACAAAAACTTGAGCAGGAGCCTCACACTCGCCCTTTTTTCAAATTCCGAAGAGTTCTCCTCATGGTCTGTAGGTCAGTCCTGCCATACCTATGACCCGAAACATAAGCCGAGTTTGTGTTTTCAGACAACTGTCCAAACAGCCCTGGCCTACACAACCTTCAGGCTCAGGCCCCTGGAGCCAAACCTGAGGACTATACTTGCCCTCTCCAAGGGAATTGTGTGTGCCCATTCCAATGGCCACAACCCTTCAAATAGGATAAACCTCCAAAGTCCCTGATCCATCTCAATAGTGTTGGCTTCCCAGGAAAAACGGGAAATCTGAGCCCAACTGCGCACCTACCTGCACTCAGACCCATAGACAGATGTCTCCAGAGGTAAAAAGGAAAGAACAGGCCCCTAGGCACTAATCAGATCCATTGCTTTGGTTTCCAGGCATCTCTCCTCAGAGGCCTGGATTTCAAAAGCAGCATATAGCTGTTTCTTGACTCACCCATCAGAAAACATCTCATCTACACATGGGAAACTTGCACGTTGGAGCTGTGTCAAAGCCTCTGTTTAGGAGAACCCTTTAGGGCCCCAGTGCCACCGCTTCATTCCAAGGTCTCCATAGACACAAAAGCACATTAGGACCCATCCCCAGGGGTGTCCATTTCAACTCAGCGTCCTCGGTTGGTCCCCACAGATCCAGGAGATCTATCCTGTCTTGTTGCTAGGAGACAATTGGAATGCGAGGTTGGCTACCCATCCATCCATCCTTAGAACCCTGCTCAGAATCATTGGCCTGGACCCAAACAACAGGTCTCAATTGTTCTGCAGAACACTCTCTGCAGTTTGGAGCTTCTCACAACTCCCATCGTGGGAAAACTCCCATGGCCTCGTGATGCCCCCCCATTCATGAAGGGGCCATCAGGGACAGAAACTCCAACCTGAGCGATCGTCTGATCCTCGCCCTGACTTCAGATGCACGAGATCTCGATTAAGGTCTGTATATTGTGCCTGCCATGGCCTCACCCAGAAACCTAAGCCTAGCTTGTGTTCTCAGACTTTGGTCGTCAGACTACTGGCCCACAAGCCCTCCAGTTTGGCAATCCAGAAATACAATGCAGCACCCTGCCCGCGCTCCAGAAGAAAAACATTGTCCTCTGGGGCTACCCAGTAACCCCAAATGAGGATCAACCTGCACCGACTTTGGCTGTACCCCAAATACATAGGCTGACCAGGGCGCTAATGCCCTTTCTGACACAGGCTTAGCCTGGACCCCTGGCCCCTCCCAGACAGCTGGCCGCACACTGAGCACATCGAGCCACTGTGGACTTAGGTCCTCATCTCTACCCAACATCGGTTTTCAGGTTTCAGAACCTAGACCTTATCTCCAATCACTGACCAGGGTTGAAGGTGATGCAGAAATCAGAACTCCTTCCCCATGGCAAGAAACTTTGTGGTTGGCATGTTGTCCAACGTTCAGTGTAGTTGAAACCAGTGTGGCCCATGAGGCCCCGCCCATGCTCGCCAGCCACATTGGTCACAAACGCACATTGTGACCCTCAGGCTCAGCCCAGTCCTCAAGTAAGGCCACTCAGTGGCTGGATGAAGAGATAGCATATTGGGCTTGCCTTGCCCCTAGGCCCCAATTTTTAACCATAGTTCGGGTTGTCCCTTCAGTCTTCCCCACGGATTTGCTTTGGAATTCCTCTTTTGGTGGGAAACCTGAGGAAACAAGACTGAAATGAGTCGTCCCATCCCACAGATTGACGAAAAGCAATTGGGAATCGGGCCAAATCCTCAGAGAGGAAGATTCGTCCATGGCCCATGAGGCCTCCCCGACATTCCACGGCCATCGCTGATACAAAATCCAGAGACAAAAGCCTGAGCAAGCGCCTCAGACTCGCACTTTCTTCATTTCCTGAAGAGTTCTTCACATGGTTTGTAGATCGGGCCTGCCATACGTACGTCCCCAAACCTAAGCTGAGTTTGTGTTTTCAGACTTCTGTCCTCAAAGTCTTGGGCCACACACCCTCCAGGCTGGACCCCGGGAGACACTCATTAGGACTGGGACTACCAATCCATGGGAATTCTGCCCATTCCATGGTCCAAAATCATACAAATTAGAAGAAACCTCCAAAGTCCCTGAGGCCATCCCAATAGTGTAGGTCGCCTGGAAAAAAATTGCTCTCTGACACCAGCTGATAATCGACCTCCACTCATACCATAGATGCATGTCCCCAGAGAAGAAGATTGAACCAGAAAGGACTGTAGGCCATAATAGGATCCATTGATTTGGGTTACAGGCATGTGTCCTCAAAAGCCTGATTCCAATACGAGCATAGGGGTTTTCCTGAGGCACCCATCAGAACTCATCTCGTCTCCACAAGGAAACCTGTGCATGGGAGCCATGTCCAAAGCTTAGGAGAGTACTTCAGGGTCCCGGTGCCACCGCCCCATTCCAAGGCCCTCATGGACACAAAAACACATTAGGACCCATCCTCAGGAAAGTCCATTTCAACTCAGCCATCCCGGTTGCTCCGGCAGAGCCATCAGATCTAAACTGTGTTGTTGCTAGGAGACAATTGGAATGCGAGGCGGGCTTCCCAGGCATCCATCCGCGAACGGTGCTCTGGAGTCATTCCATATGGGATGTCCTGGAGCTGTCCAACAGGTCTCAATTGTCCCGCAGAAGGAATCCTTGAAGGGGGCATCCCACAACTCCCAACGTGGGAAAACCTCAATGACCCCGAGATTCCGCTCCCTTCATGAAGCGGCCGTCATGCACAGAAACTCCAAACTGAGCCAACGTCTGATCCTTGCCCTGACTTCAGATGCATGAGATATTGGTTCAGATCTGCAGGGGGTACCTTCCGTGCCCTCACCCTGAAACCCAAGTCTAGCTTGTCTTCTCAGACTTCCGTCCTCACACTCCTGGCCCCGAAGCCCTCTAGTTTTTCAATTCCGGACCCACAATGCAGCACTCTGCCTGCCCTCTAGAAAAAAAATTATTGCCTCATGAGCTGCCCAGGCACCTTAAATGAGGATAAACCTACACAGCACTCGACGTTACCCAAATTATATAGTCTAACCTGGGCACTAATGCACTGTCGAACACAACCTGAGCCCGGACCTCCTGACCAACACCCAGAAAGCTGACCGCACACTGAGAACATAAAACCCGCCATGGCCTTAGGTCATCATCTCTTCCCTACCTCCGTTTTCAGGCTTCAGAACCGAGACCTTATCTCCAATCACTGCCCAGGGGTGAGTGTGATGCAGAAATCAGAACTCCTCCTTACCCATGGCAAGAACCCTTGTGGTTGGCACGTTGTCCAACGTTCAGTGTAGGAGAAACCAGCATTCACACTGAGGCCCCGCCCATTCTTGCGTGCGACTAGGGCATACATACGCATTGTGACCCTCAGCATGAGTCCTGTCCTCTAGTAAGTCCTCTCAGTGGCTGGACCATTAGATGTCATAATGGGCTTGACATGTCCCTAGACCCCAATTTTTAACCAGATTTCTGACTGTCCAGTCGCCCCTCCCCAGGGCTCTACTCTGGAATCCCTCATTTGGTGGGACACCTGAGGTTAAAAAAGAAAACAACAACAACAACAAAAAAAAAAAAAAACGGACTTCTTCCAGCCCATAGTTTGACCCCAAACTCTTTGGACGGCCCAAACCACCAGAGAGTAAGAATCGTCCATTTCCAATGAAGTCACCCAGAAATTCCACGACCATGAGTGTCACGATATCCAGAGACAAAAACTTGAGCAGGAGCTTCACACTCGCCCTTTTTTCAAATTCCGAAGAGTTCTCCTCATGGTCTGTAGGTCAGTCCTGCCATACCTATGACCCGAAACATAAGCCGAGTTTGTGTTTTCAGACAACTGTCCAAACAGCCCTGGCCTACACAACCTTCAGGCTCAGGCCCCTGGAGCCAAACCTGAGGACTATACTTGCCCTCTCCAAGGGAATTGTGTGTGCCCATTCCAATGGCCACAACCCTTCAAATAGGATAAACCTCCAAAGTCCCTGATCCATCTCAATAGTGTTGGCTTCCCAGGAAAAACGGGAAATCTGAGCCCAACTGCGCACCTACCTGCACTCAGACCCATAGACAGATGTCTCCAGAGGTAAAAAGGAAAGAACAGGCCCCTAGGCACTAATCAGATCCATTGCTTTGGTTTCCAGGCATCTCTCCTCAGAGGCCTGGATTTCAAAAGCAGCATATAGCTGTTTCTTGACTCACCCATCAGAAAACATCTCATCTACACATGGGAAACTTGCACGTTGGAGCTGTGTCAAAGCCTCTGTTTAGGAGAACCCTTTAGGGCCCCAGTGCCACCGCTTCATTCCAAGGTCTCCATAGACACAAAAGCACATTAGGACCCATCCCCAGGGGTGTCCATTTCAACTCAGCGTCCTCGGTTGGTCCCCACAGATCCAGGAGATCTATCCTGTCTTGTTGCTAGGAGACAATTGGAATGCGAGGTGGGCTACCCATCCATCCATCCTTAGAACCCTGCTCAGAATCATTGGCCTGGACCCAAACAACAGGTCTCAATTGTTCTGCAGAACACTCTCTGCAGTTTGGAGCTTCTCACAACTCCCATCGTGGGAAAACTCCCATGGCCTCGTGATGCCCCCCCATTCATGAAGGGGCCATCAGGGACAGAAACTCCAACCTGAGCGATCGTCTGATCCTCGCCCTGACTTCAGATGCACGAGATCTCGATTAAGGTCTGTATATTGTGCCTGCCATGGCCTCACCCAGAAACCTAAGCCTAGCTTGTGTTCTCAGACTTTGGTCGTCAGACTACTGGCCCACAAGCCCTCCAGTTTGGCAATCCAGAAATACAATGCAGCACCCTGCCCGCCCTCCAGAAGAAAAACATTGTCCTCTGGGGCTACCCAGTAACCCCAAATGAGGATCAACCTGCACCGACTTTGGCTGTACCCCAAATACATAGGCTGACCAGGGCGCTAATGCCCTTTCTGACACAGGCTTAGCCTGGACCCCTGGCCCCTCCCAGACAGCTGGCCGCACACTGAGCACATCGAGCCACTGTGGACTTAGGTCCTCATCTCTACCCAACATCGGTTTTCAGGTTTCAGAACCTAGACCTTATCTCCAATCACTGACCAGGGTTGAAGGTGATGCAGAAATCAGAACTCCTTCCCCATGGCAAGAAACTTTGTGGTTGGCATGTTGTCCAACGTTCAGTGTAGTTGAAACCAGTGTGGCCCATGAGGCCCCGCCCATGCTCGCCGGCCACATTGGTCACAAACGCACATTGTGACCCTCAGGCTCAGCCCAGTCCTCAAGTAAGGCCACTCAGTGGCTGGATGAAGAGATAGCATATTGGGCTTGCCTTGCCCCTAGGCCCCAATTTTTAACCATAGTTCGGGTTGTCCCTTCAGTCTTCCCCACGGCTTTGCTTTGGAATTCCTCTTTTGGTGGGAAACCTGAGGAAACAAGACTGAAATGAGTCGTCCCATCCCACAGATTGACGAAAAGCAATTGGGAATCGGGCCAAATCCTCAGAGAGGAAGATTCGTCCATGGCCCATGAGGCCTCCCCGACATTCCACGGCCATCGCTGATACAAAATCCAGAGACAAAAGCCTGAGCAAGCGCCTCAGACTCGCACTTTCTTCATTTCCTGAAGAGTTCTTCACATGGTTTGTAGATCGGGCCTGCCATACGTACGTCCCCAAACCTAAGCTGAGTTTGTGTTTTCAGACTTCTGTCCTCAAAGTCTTGGGCCACACACCCTCCAGGCTGGACCCCGGGAGACACACATTAGGACTGGGACTACCAATCCATGGGAATTCTGCCCATTCCATGGTCCAAAATCATACAAATTAGGAGAAACCTCCAAAGTCCCTGAGGCCATCCCAATAGTGTAGGTCGCCTGGAAAAAAATTGCTCTCTGACACCAGCTGATAATCGACCTCCACTCATACCATAGATGGATGTCCCCAGAGAAGAAGATTGAACCAGAAAGGACTGTAGGCCATAATAGGATCCATTGATTTGGGGTACAGGCATGTGTCCTCAAAAGCCTGATTCCAATACGAGCATAGGGGTTTTCCTGAGGCACCCATCAGAACTCATCTCGTCTCCACAAGGAAACCTGTGCATGGGAGCCATGTCCAAAGCTTAGGAGAGTACTTCAGGGTCCCGGTGCCACCGCCCCATTCCAAGGCCCTCATGGACACAAAAACACATTAGGACCCATCCTCAGGAAAGTCCATTTCAACTCAGCCATCCCGGTTGCTCCGGCAGAGCCATCAGATCTAAACTGTGTTGTTGCTAGGAGACAATTGGAATGCGAGGCGGGCTTCCCAGGCATCCATCCGCGAATGGTGCTCTGGAGTCATTCCATATGGGATGTCCTGGAGCTGTCCAACAGGTCTCAATTGTCCCGCAGAAGGAATCCTTGAAGGGGGCATCCCACAACTCCCAACGTGGGAAAACCTCAATGGCCCCGAGATTCCTCTCCCTTCATGAAGCGGCCGTCATGCACAGAAACTCCAAACTGAGCCAACGTCTGATCCTTGCCCTGACTTCAGATGCATGAGATATTGGTTCAGATCTGCAGGGGGTACCTTCCGTGCCCTCACCCTGAAACCCAAGTCTAGCTTGTCTTCTCAGACTTCCATCCTCACACTCCTGGCTCCGAAGCCCTCTAGTTTTTCAATTCCGGACCCACAATGCAGCACACTGCCTGCCCTCTAGAAAAAAAATTATTGCCTCATGAGCTGCCCAGGCACCTTAAATGAGGATAAACCTACACAGCACTCGACGTTACCCAAATTATATAGTCTAACCTGGGCACTAATGCACTGTCGAACACAACCTGAGCCCGGACCTCCTGACCAACACCCAGAAAGCTGACCACACACTGAGCACATAAAACCCGCCATGGCCTTAGGTCATCATCTCTTCCCTACCTCCCTTTTCAGGCTTCAGACCCGAGACCTTATCTCCAATCACTGCCCAGGGGTGAGTGTGATGCAGAAATCAGAACTCCTCCTTACCCATGGCAAGAACCCTTGTGGTTGGCACGTTGTCCAACGTTCAGTGTAGGAGAAACCAGCATTCACCCTGAGGCCCCGCCCATTCTTGCGTGCGACTAGGGCATACATACGCATTGTGACCCTCAGCATGAGTCCTGTCCTCTAGTAAGTCCTCTCAGTGGCTGGACCATTAGATGTCATAATGGGCTTGATATGTCCCTAGACCCCAATTTTTAACCAGATTTCTGACTGTCCAGTCGCCCCTCCCCAGGGCTCTACTCTGGAATCCCTCATTTGGTGGGACACCTGAGGTTAAAAAAGAAAACAACAACAACAAAAAAAAAAAAAAAACAAAAAAACGGACTTCTTCCAGCCCATAGATTGACCCCAAACTCTTTGGACGGCCCAAACCACCAGAGAGTAAGAATCGTCCATTTCCAATGAAGTCACCCAGAAATTCCACGACCATGAGTGACACGATATCCAGAGACAAAAACTTGAGCAGGAGCCTCACACTCGCCCTTTTTTCAAATTTCGAATAGTTCTCCTCATGGTCTGTAGGTCAGTCCTGCCATACCTATGACCCGAAACATAAGCCGAGTTTGTGTTTTCAGACAACTGTCCAAACAGCCCTGGCCTACACAACCTTCAGGCTCAGGCCCCTGGAGCCAAACCTGAGGACTATACTTGCCCTCTCCAAGGGAATTGTGTGTGCCCATTCCAATGGCCACAACCCTTCAAATAGGATAAACCTCCAAAGTCCCTGATCCATCTCAATAGTGTTGGCTTCCCAGGAAAAACGGGAAATCTGAGCCCAACTGCGCACCTACCTGCACTCAGACCCATAGACAGATGTCTCCAGAGGTAAAAAGGAAAGAACAGGCCCCTAGGCACTAATCAGATCCATTGCTTTGGTTTCCAGGCATCTCTCCTCAGAGGCCTGGATTTCAAAAGCAGCATATAGCTGTTTCTTGACTCACCCATCAGAAAACATCTCATCTACACATGGGAAACTTGCACGTTGGAGCTGTGTCAAAGCCTCTGTTTAGGAGAACCCTTTAGGGCCCCAGTGCCACCGCTTCATTCCAAGGTCTCCATAGACACAAAAGCACATTAGGACCCATCCCCAGGGGTGTCCATTTCAACTCAGCGTCCTCGGTTGGTCCCCACAGATCCAGGAGATCTATCCTGTCTTGTTGCTAGGAGACAATTGGAATGCGAGGTGGGCTACCCATCCATCCATCCTTAGAACCCTGCTCAGAATCATTGGCCTGGACCCAAACAACAGGTCTCAATTGTTCTGCAGAACACTCTCTGCAGTTTGGAGCTTCTCACAACTCCCATCGTGGGAAAACTCCCATGGCCTCGTGATGCCCCCCCATTCATGAAGGGGCCATCAGGGACAGAAACTCCAACCTGAGCGATCGTCTGATCCTCGCCCTGACTTCACATGCACGAGATCTCGATTAAGGTCTGTATATTGTGCATGCCATGGCCTCACCCAGAAACCTAAGCCTAGCTTGTGTTCTCAGACTTTGGTCGTCAGACTACTGGCCCACAAGCCCTCCAGTTTGGCAATCCAGAAATACAATGCAGCACCCTGCCCGCCCTCCAGAAGAAAAACATTGTCCTCTGGGGCTACCCAGTAACCCCAAATGAGGATCAACCTGCACCGACTTTGGCTGTACCCCAAATACATAGGCTGACCAGGGCGCTAATGCCCTTTCTGACACAGGCTTAGCCTGGACCCCTGGCCCCTCCCAGACAGCTGGCCGCACACTGAGCACATCGAGCCACTGTGGACTTAGGTCCTCATCTCTACCCAACATCAGTTTTCAGGTTTCAGAACCTAGACCTTATCTCCAATCACTGACCAGGGTTGAAGGTGATGCAGAAATCAGAACTCCTTCCCCATGGCAAGAAACTTTGTGGTTGGCATGTTGTCCAACGTTCAGTGTAGTTGAAACCAGTGTGGCCCATGAGGCCCCGCCCATGCTCGCCAGCCACATTGGTCACAAACGCACATTGTGACCCTCAGGCTCAGCCCAGTCCTCAAGTAAGGCCACTCAGTGGCTGGATGAAGAGATAGCATATTGGGCTTGCCTTGCCCCTAGGCCCCAATTTTTAACCATAGTTCGGGTTGTCCCTTCAGTCTTCCCCACGGCTTTGCTTTGGAATTCCTCTTTTGGTGGGAAACCTGAGGAAACAAGACTGAAATGAGTCGTCCCATCCCACAGATTGACGAAAAGCAATTGGGAATCGGGCCAAATCCTCAGAGAGGAAGATTCGTCCATGGCCCATGAGGCCTCCCCGACATTCCACGGCCATCGCTGATACAAAATCCAGAGACAAAAGCCTGAGCAAGCGCCTCAGACTCGCACTTTCTTCATTTCCTGAAGAGTTCTTCACATGGTTTGTAGATCGGGCCTGCCATACGTACGTCCCCAAACCTAAGCTGAGTTTGTGTTTTAAGACTTCTGTCCTCAAAGTCTTGGGCCACACACCCTCCAGGCTGGACCCCGGGAGACACTCATTAGGACTGGGACTACCAATCCATGGGAATTCTGCCCATTCCATGGTCCAAAATCATACAAATTAGGAGAAACCTCCAAAGTCCCTGAGGCCATCCCAATAGTGTAGGTCGCCCGGAAAAAAATTGCTCTCTGACACCAGCTGATAATCGACCTCCACTCATACCATAGATGGATGTCCCCAGAGAAGAAGATTGAACTTGAAAGGACTGTAGGCCATAATAGGATCCATTGATTTGGGTTACAGGCATGTGTCCTCAAAAGCCTGATTCCAATACGAGCATAGGGGTTTTCCTGAGGCACCCATCAGAACTCATCTCGTCTCCACAAGGAAACCTGTGCATGGGAGCCATGTCCAAAGCTTAGGAGAGTACTTCAGGGTCCCGGTGCCACCGCCCCATTCCAAGGCCCTCATGGACACAAAAACACATTAGGACCCATCCTCAGGAAAGTCCATTTCAACTCAGCCACCCCGGTTGCTCCGGCAGAGCCATCAGATCTAAACTGTCTTGTTGCTAGGAGACAATTGGAATGCGAGGCGGGCTTCCCAGGCATCCATCCGCGAACGGTGCTCTGGAGTCATTCCATATGGGATGTCCTGGAGCTGTCCAACAGGTCTCAATTGTCCCGCAGAAGGAATCCTTGAAGGGGGCATCCCACAACTCCCAACGTGGGAAAACCTCAATGGCCCCGAGATTCCGCTCCCTTCATGAAGCGGCCGTCATGCACAGAAACTCCAAACTGAGCCAACGTCTGATCCTTGCCCTGACTTCAGATGCATGAGATATTGGTTCAGATCTGCAGGGGGTACCTTCCGTGCCCTCACCCTGAAACCCAAGTCTAGCTTGTCTTCTCAGACTTCCGTCCTCACACTCCTGGCCCCGAAGCCCTCTAGTTTTTCAATTCCGGACCCACAATGCAGCACTCTGCCTGCCCTCTAGAAAAAAAATTATTGCCTCATGAGCTGCCCAGGCACCTTAAATGAGGATAAACCTACACAGCACTCGACGTTACCCAAATTATATAGTCTAACCTGGGCACTAATGCACTGTCGAACACAACCTGAGCCCGGACCTCCTGACCAACACCCAGAAAGCTGACCGCACACTGAGCACATAAAACCCGCCATGGCCTTAGGTCATCATCTCTTCCCTACCTCCGTTTTCAGGCGTCAGAACCGAGACCTTATCTCCAATCACTGCCCAGGGGTGAGTGTGATGCAGAAATCAGAACTCCTCCTTGCCCATGGCAAGAACCCTTGTGGTTGGCACGTTGTCCAACGTTCAGTGTAGGAGAAACCAGCATTCACACTGAGGCCCCGCCCATTCTTGCGTGCGACTAGGGCATACATACGCATTGTGACCCTCAGCATGAGTCCTGTCCTCTAGTAAGTCCTCTCAGTGGCTAGACCATTAGATGTCATAATGGGCTTGACATGTCCCTAGACCCCAATTTTTAACCAGATTTCTGACTGTCCAGTCGCCCCTCCCCAGGGCTCTACTCTGGAATCCCTCATTTGGTGGGACACCTGAGGTTAAAAAAGAAAACAACAACAACAACAACAACAACAAAAAAAAAAACGGACTTCTTCCAGCCCATAGATTGACCCCAAACTCTTTGGACGGGGCCAAACCACCAGAGAGTAAGAATCGTCCATTTCCAATGAAGTCACCCAGAAATTCCACGACCATGAGTGACACGATATCCAGAGACAAAAACTTGAGCAGGAGCCTCACACTCGCCCTTTTTTCAAATTCCGAAGAGTTCTCCTCATGGTCTGTAGGTCAGTCCTGCCATACCTATGACCCGAAACATAAGCCGAGTTTGTGTTTTCAGACAACTGTCCAAACAGCCCTGGCCTACACAACCTTCAGGCTCAGGCCCCTGGAGCCAAACCTGAGGACTATACTTGCCCTCTCCAAGGGAATTGTGTGTGCCCATTCCAATGGCCACAACCCTTCAAATAGGATAAACCTCCAAAGTCCCTGATCCATCTCAATAGTGTTGGCTTCCCAGGAAAAACGGGAAATCTGAGCCCAACTGCGCACCTACCTGCACTCAGACCCATAGACAGATGTCTCCAGAGGTAAAAAGGAAAGAACAGGCCCCTAGGCACTAATCAGATCCATTGCTTTGGTTTCCAGGCATCTCTCCTCAGAGGCCTGGATTTCAAAAGCAGCATATAGCTGTTTCTTGACTCACCCATCAGAAAACATCTCATCTACACATGGGAAACTTGCACGTTGGAGCTGTGTCAAAGCCTCTGTTTAGGAGAACCCTTTAGGGCCCCAGTGCCACCGCTTCATTCCAAGGTCTCCATAGACACAAAAGCACATTAGGACCCATCCCCAGGGGTGTCCATTTCAACTCAGCGTCCTCGGTTGGTCCCCACAGATCCAGGAGATCTATCCTGTCTTGTTGCTAGGAGACAATTGGAATGCGAGGTGGGCTACCCATCCATCCATCCTTAGAACCCTGCTCAGAATCATTGGCCTGGACCCAAACAACAGGTCTCAATTGTTCTGCAGAACACTCTCTGCAGTTTGGAGCTTCTCACAACTCCCATCGTGGGAAAACTCCCATGGCCTCGTGATGCCCCCCCCATTCATGAAGGGGCCATCAGGGACAGAAACTCAAACCTGAGCGATCGTCTGATCCTCGCCCTGACTTCAGATGCACGAGATCTCGATTAAGGTCTGTATATTGTGCATGCCATGGCCTCACCCAGAAACCTAAGCCTAGCTTGTGTTCTCAGACTTTGGTCGTCAGACTACTGGCCCACAAGCCCTCCAGTTTGGCAATCCAGAAATACAATGCAGCACCCTGCCCGCCCTCCAGAAGAAAAACATTGTCCTCTGGGGCTACCCAGTAACCCCAAATGAGGATCAACCTGCACCGACTTTGGCTGTACCCCAAATACATAGGCTGACCAGGGCGCTAATGCCCTTTCTGACACAGGCTTAGCCTGGACCCCTGGCCCCTCCCAGACAGCTGGCCGCACACTGAGCACATCGAGCCACTGTGGACTTAGGTCCTCATCTCTACCCAACATCGGTTTTCAGGTTTCAGAACCTAGACCTTATCTCCAATCACTGACCAGGGTTGAAGGTGATGCAGAAATCAGAACTCCTTCCCCATGGCAAGAAACTTTGTGGTTGGCATGTTGTCCAACGTTCAGTGTAGTTGAAACCAGTGTGGCCCATGAGGCCCCGCCCATGCTCGCCAGCCACATTGGTCACAAACGCACATTGTGACCCTCAGGCTCAGCCCAGTCCTCAAGTAAGGCCACTCAGTGGCTGGATGAAGAGATAGCATATTGGGCTTGCCTTGCCCCTAGGCCCCAATTTTTAACCATAGTTCGGGTTGTCCCTTCAGTCTTCCCCACGGCTTTGCTTTGGAATTCCTCTTTTGGTGGGAAACCTGAGGAAACAAGACTGAAATGAGTCGTCCCATCCCACAGATTGACGAAAAGCAATTGGGAATCGGGCCAAATCCTCAGAGAGGAAGATTCGTCCATGGCCCATGAGGCCTCCCCGACATTCCACGGCCATCGCTGATACAAAATCCAGAGACAAAAGCCTGAGCAAGCGCCTCAGACTCGCACTTTCTTCATTTCCTGAAGAGTTCTTCACATGGTTTGTAGATCGGGCCTGCCATACGTACGTCCCCAAACCTAAGCTGAGTTTGTGTTTTCAGACTTCTGTCCTCAAAGTCTTGGGCCACACACCCTCCAGGCTGGACCCCGGGAGACACTCATTAGGACTGGGACTACCAATCCATGGGAATTCTGCCCATTCCATGGTCCAAAATCATACAAATTAGGAGAAACCTCCAAAGTCCCTGAGGCCATCCCAATAGTGTAGGTCGCCCGGAAAAAAATTGCTCTCTGACACCAGCTGATAATCGACCTCCACTCATACCATAGATGGATGTCCCCAGAGAAGAAGATTGAACTTGAAAGGACTGTAGGCCATAATAGGATCCATTGATTTGGGTTACAGGCATGTGTCCTCAAAAGCCTGATTCCAATACGAGCATAGGGGTTTTCCTGAGGCACCCATCAGAACTCATCTCGTCTCCACAAGGAAACCTGTGCATGGGAGCCATGTCCAAAGCTTAGGAGAGTACTTCAGGGTCCCGGTGCCACCGCCCCATTCCAAGGCCCTCATGGACACAAAAACACATTAGGACCCATCCTCAGGAAAGTCCATTTCAACTCAGCCATCCCGGTTGCTCCGGCAGAGCCATCAGATCTAAACTGTGTTGTTGCTAGGAGACAATTGGAATGCGAGGCGGGCTTCCCAGGCATCCATCCGCGAATGGTGCTCTGGAGTCATTCCATATGGGATGTCCTGGAGCTGTCCAACAGGTCTCAATTGTCCCGCAGAAGGAATCCTTGAAGGGGGCATCCCACAACTCCCAACGTGGGAAAACCTCAATGGCCCCGAGATTCCGCTCCCTTCATGAAGCGGCCGTCATGCACAGAAACTCCAAACTGAGCCAACGTCTGATCCTTGCCCTGACTTCAGATGCATGAGATATTGGTTCAGATCTGCAGGGGGTACCTTCCGTGCCCTCACCCTGAAACCCAAGTCTAGCTTGTCTTCTCAGACTTCCGTCCTCACACTCCTGGCCCCGAAGCCCTCTAGTTTTTCAATTCCGGACCCACAATGCAGCACTCTGCCTGCCCTCTAGAAAAAAAATTATTGCCTCATGAGCTGCCCAGGCACCTTAAATGAGGATAAACCTACACAGCACTCGACGTTACCCAAATTATATAGTCTAACCTGGGCACTAATGCACTGTCGAACACAACCTGAGCCCGGACCTCCTGACCAACACCCAGAAAGCTGACCGCACACTGAGCACATAAAACCCGCCATGGCCTTAGGTCATCATCTCTTCCCTACCTCCGTTTTCAGGCGTCAGAACCGAGACCTTATCTCCAATCACTGCCCAGGGGTGAGTGTGATGCAGAAATCAGAACTCCTCCTTGCCCATGGCAAGAACCCTTGTGGTTGGCACGTTGTCCAACGTTCAGTGTAGGAGAAACCAGCATTCACACTGAGGCCCCGCCCATTCTTGCGTGCGACTAGGGCATACATACGCATTGTGACCCTCAGCATGAGTCCTGTCCTCTAGTAAGTCCTCTCAGTGGCTAGACCATTAGATGTCATAATGGGCTTGACATGTCCCTAGACCCCAATTTTTAACCAGATTTCTGACTGTCCAGTCGCCCCTCCCCAGGGCTCTACTCTGGAATCCCTCATTTGGTGGGACACCTGAGGTTAAAAAAGAAAACAACAACAACAACAACAACAACAAAAAAAAAAACGGACTTCTTCCAGCCCATAGATTGACCCCAAACTCTTTGGACGGGGCCAAACCACCAGAGAGTAAGAATCGTCCATTGCCAATGAAGTCACCCAGAAATTCCACGACCATGAGTGTCACGATATCCAGAGACAAAAACTTGAGCAGGAGCCTCACACTCGCCCTTTTTTCAAATTCCGAAGAGTTCTCCTCATGGTCTGTAGGTCAGTCCTGCCATACCTATGACCCGAAACATAAGCCGAGTTTGTGTTTTCAGACAACTGTCCAAACAGCCCTGGCCTACACAACCTTCAGGCTCAGGCCCCTGGAGCCAAACCTGAGGACTATACTTGCCCTCTCCAAGGGAATTGTGTGTGCCCATTCCAATGGCCACAACCCTTCAAATAGGATAAACCTCCAAAGTCCCTGATCCATCTCAATAATGTTGGCTTCCCAGGAAAAACAGGGGAAATCTGAGCCCAACTGCGCACCTACCTGCACTCAGACCCATAGACAGATGTCTCCAGAGGTAAAAAGGAAAGAACAGGCCCCTAGGCACTAATCAGATCCATTGCTTTGGTTTCCAGGCATCTCTCCTCAGAGGCCTGGATTTCAAAAGCAGCATATAGCTGTTTCTTGACTCACCCATCAGAAAACATCTCATCTACACATGGGAAACTTGCACGTTGGAGCTGTGTCAAAGCCTCTGTTTAGGAGAACCCTTAGGGCCCCAGTGCCACCGCTTCATTCCAAGGTCTCCATAGACACAAAAGCACATTAGGACCCATCCCCAGGGGTGTCCATTTCAACTCAGCGTCCTCGGTTGGTCCCCACAGATCCAGGAGATCTATCCTGTCTTGTTGCTAGGAGACAATTGGAATGCGAGGTGGGCTACCCATCCATCCATCCTTAGAACCCTGCTCAGAATCATTGGCCTGGACCCAAACAACAGGTCTCAATTGTTCTGCAGAACACTCTCTGCAGTTTGGAGCTTCTCACAACTCCCATCGTGGGAAAACTCCCATGGCCTCGTGATGCCCCCCCATTCATGAAGGGGCCATCAGGGACAGAAACTCCAACCTGAGCGATCGTCTGATCCTCGCCCTGACTTCAGATGCACGAGATCTCGATTAAGGTCTGTATATTGTGCCTGCCATGGCCTCACCCAGAAACCTAAGCCTAGCTTGTGTTCTCAGACTTTGGTCGTCAGACTACTGGCCCACAAGCCCTCCAGTTTGGCAATCCAGAAATACAATGCAGCACCCTGCCCGCCCTCCAGAAGAAAAACATTGTCCTCTGGGGCTACCCAGTAACCCCAAATGAGGATCAACCTGCACCGACTTTGGCTGTACCCCAAATACATAGGCTGACCAGGGCGCTAATGCCCTTTCTGACACAGGCTTAGCCTGGACCCCTGGCCCCTCCCAGACAGCTGGCCGCACACTGAGCACATCGAGCCACTGTGGACTTAGGTCCTCATCTCTACCCAACATCGGTTTTCAGGTTTCAGAACCTAGACCTTATCTCCAATCACTGACCAGGGTTGAAGGTGATGCAGAAATCAGAACTCCTTCCCCATGGCAAGAAACTTTGTGGTTGGCATGTTGTCCAACGTTCAGTGTAGTTGAAACCAGTGTGGCCCATGAGGCCCCGCCCATGCTCGCCGGCCACATTGGTCACAAACGCACATTGTGACCCTCAGGCTCAGCCCAGTCCTCAAGTAAGGCCACTCAGTGGCTGGATGAAGAGATAGCATATTGGGCTTGCCTTGCCCCTAGGCCCCAATTTTTAACCATAGTTCGGGTTGTCCCTTCAGTCTTCCCCACGGCTTTGCTTTGGAATTCCTCTTTTGGTGGGAAACCTGAGGAAACAAGACTGAAATGAGTCGTCCCATCCCACAGATTGACGAAAAGCAATTGGGAATCGGGCCAAATCCTCAGAGAGGAAGATTCGTCCATGGCCCATGAGGCCTCCCCGACATTCCACGGCCATCGCTGATACAAAATCCAGAGACAAAAGCCTGAGCAAGCGCCTCAGACTCGCACTTTCTTCATTTCCTGAAGAGTTCTTCACATGGTTTGTAGATCGGGCCTGCCATACGTACGTCCCCAAACCTAAGCTGAGTTTGTGTTTTCAGACTTCTGTCCTCAAAGTCTTGGGCCACACACCCTCCAGGCTGGACCCCGGGAGACACACATTAGGACTGGGACTACCAATCCATGGGAATTCTGCCCATTCCATGGTCCAAAATCATACAAATTAGGAGAAACCTCCAAAGTCCCTGAGGCCATCCCAATAGTGTAGGTCGCCCGGAACAAACAAGGGCTGTCTGACACCAGCTGATAATCGACCTCCACTCATACCATAGATGGATGTCCCCAGAGAAGAAGATTGAACCAGACAGGACCCTAGGCCATAATAGGATCCATTGCTTTGGGTTACAGGCATGTGTCCTCAAAAGCCTGATTCCAATACGAGCATAGGGGTTTTCCTGAGGCACCCATCAGAACTCATCTCGTCTCCACAAGGAAACCTGTGCATGGGAGCCATGTCCAAAGCTTAGGAGAGTACTTCAGGGTCCCGGTGCCACCGCCCCATTCCAAGGCCCTCATGGACACAAAAACACATTAGGACCCATCCTCAGGAAAGTCCATTTCA
Source organism: Mustela nivalis (assembly GCF_964662115.1). Lineage (NCBI taxonomy): Eukaryota > Metazoa > Chordata > Mammalia > Carnivora > Mustelidae > Mustela > Mustela nivalis. The sequence goes on from NW_028135910.1 coordinate 280,212, forward strand.
ACTCAGCCATCCCGGTTGCTCCGGCAGAGCCATCAGATCTAAACTGTGTTGTTGCTAGGAGACAATTGGAATGCGAGGCGGGCTTCCCAGGCATCCATCCGCGAATGGTGCTCTGGAGTCATTCCATATGGGATGTCCTGGAGCTGTCCAACAGGTCTCAATTGTCCCGCAGAAGGAATCCTTGAAGGGGGCATCCCACAACTCCCAACGTGGGAAAACCTCAATGGCCCCGAGATTCCGCTCCCTTCATGAAGCGGCCGTCATGCACAGAAACTCCAAACTGAGCCAACGTCTGATCCTTGCCCTGACTTCAGATGCATGAGATATTGGTTCAGATCTGCAGGGGGTACCTTCCGTGCCCTCACCCTGAAACCCAAGTCTAGCTTGTCTTCTCAGACTTCCGTCCTCACACTCCTGGCCCCGAAGCCCTCTAGTTTTTCAATTCCGGACCCACAATGCAGCACTCTGCCTGCCCTCTAGAAAAAAAATTATTGCCTCATGAGCTGCCCAGGCACCTTAAATGAGGATAAACCTACACAGCACTCGACGTTACCCAAATTATATAGTCTAACCTGGGCACTAATGCACTGTCGAACACAACCTGAGCCCGGACCTCCTGACCAACACCCAGAAAGCTGACCGCACACTGAGCACATAAAACCCGCCATGGCCTTAGGTCATCATCTCTTCCCTACCTCCGTTTTCAGGCGTCAGAACCGAGACCTTATCTCCAATCACTGCCCAGGGGTGAGTGTGATGCAGAAATCAGAACTCCTCCTTGCCCATGGCAAGAACCCTTGTGGTTGGCACGTTGTCCAACGTTCAGTGTAGGAGAAACCAGCATTCACACTGAGGCCCCGCCCATTCTTGCGTGCGACTAGGGCATACATACGCATTGTGACCCTCAGCATGAGTCCTGTCCTCTAGTAAGTCCTCTCAGTGGCTAGACCATTAGATGTCATAATGGGCTTGACATGTCCCTAGACCCCAATTTTTAACCAGATTTCTGACTGTCCAGTCGCCCCTCCCCAGGGCTCTACTCTGGAATCCCTCATTTGGTGGGACACCTGAGGTTAAAAAAGAAAACAACAACAACAACAACAACAAAAAAAAAAAAAAACGGACTTCTTCCAGCCCATAGATTGACCCCAAACTCTTTGGACGGGGCCAAACCACCAGAGAGTAAGACTCGTCCATTTCCCATGAAGTCACCCAGAAATTCCACGACCATGAGTGACACGATATCCAGAGACAAAAACTTGAGCAGGAGCCTCACACTCGCCCTTTTTTCAAATCGAAGAGTTCTCCTCATGGTCTGTAGGTCAGTCCTGCCATACCTATGACCCCAAACATAAGCCGAGTTTGTGTTTTCAGACAACTGTCCAAACAGCCCTGGCCTACACAGCCTACAGGCTCAGGCCCCTGGAGCCAAACCTGAGGACTATACTTGCCCTCTCCAAGGGAATTGTGTGTGCCCATTCCAATGGCCACAACCCTTCTAATAGGATAAACCTCCATAGTCCCTGATCCATCTCAATAGTGTTGGCTTCCCAGGAAATACAGGGGCAATCTGAGCCCAACTGAGCACCTACCTGCACTCAGACCCATAGACAGATGTCTCCAGAGGTAAAAAGGAAAGAACAGGCCCCTAGGCACTAATCAGATCCATTGCTTTGGTTTCCCAGCATCTCTCCTCAGAGGCCTAGATTTCAAAACAGCATATAGCTGTTTCTTGACTCACCCATCAGAAAACATCTCATCTACACATGGGAAACTTGCAAGTTGGAGCTGTGTCAAAGCCTCTGTTTAGGAGAACCCTTTAGGGCCCCAGTGCCACCGCTTCATTCAAGGTCTCCATAGACACAAAAGCACATTAGGACCCATCCCCAGGGGTGTCCATTTCAACTCAGCGTCCTCTGTTGCTCCCCACAGATCCAGGAGATCTATCCTGTCTTGTTGCTAGGAGACAATTGGAATGCGAGGTGGGCTACCAGCCATCCATCCTTAGAACCCTGCTCAGAATCATTGGCCTGGACCCATACAACAGGTCTCAATTGTTCTGCAGAAGACTCTCTGCAGTTTGGAGCTTCTCACAACTCCCATCGTGGGAAAACCCCCATGGCCTCGTGATGCCCCCCCATTCATGAAGAGGCCATCAGGGACAGAAACTCCAACCTGAGCGATCGTCTGATCCTCGCCCTGACTTCAGATGCACGAGATCTCGATTCAGGTCTGTAGATTATGCCTGCCATGGCCTCACCCAGAAACCTAAGACTAGCTTGTGTTCTCAGACTTTGGTCGTCAGACTACTGGCCCACAAGCCCTCCAGTTTGGCAATCCAGATCTAAAATGCAGCACCCTTCCCGCCCTCCAGAAGAAAAAACATTGTCCTCCGGGACTACCCAGTAACCCCAAATGAGGATCACCCTGCACCGACTTTGGCTGTACCCCAAATACATAGGCTGACCAGGGCGCTAATGCCCTTTCTGACACAGGCTGAGCCTGGACCCCTTGCCCCTCCCAGACAGCTGGCCGCACACTGAGCACATCGAGCCGCCTTGGCCTTAGGTCGTCACCTCTTCCCAACCTCGGTTTTCAGGTTTCAGAACTTAGACCTTATCTCCAATCACTGCCCAGGGTTGAAGGTGATGCAGAAATCAGAACTCCTTCCCCATGGCAAGAAACCTTGTGGTTGGCATGTTGTCCAACGTTCAGTCTAGTTGAAACCAGTGTGGCCCATGAAGCCTCGCCCATGCTCGCCGGCCACATTGGTCACAAACGCACATTGTGACCCTCAGGCTGAGCCCAGTCCTCAAGTAAGGCCACTCAGTGGCTGGATGAAGAGATAGCATATTGGGCTTGCCATTCCCCTAGACCCAATTTTTAACCATAGTTCGGGTTGTCCCTTCAGTCTTCCCCACGGCTTTACTTTGGAATTCCTCTTTTGGTGGGACACCTGAGGTAACAAAACTGAAATGAGTCGTCCCATCCCACAGATTGACGAAAAGCAATTGGTAATCGGGCCAGTCCTCAGAGAGGAAGATTCGTCCATGGCCCATGAGGCCTCCCCGACATTCCACGGCCATCGCTGATACAAAATCCAGAGACTAAAGCCTGAGCAAGCGCCTCAGACTCGCACTTTCTTCATTTCCTGAAGAGTTCTTCACATGGTTTGTAGATCGGGCCTGATATACCAACGTCCCCAAACCTAAGCTGAGTTTGTGTTTTCAATCATCTGTCCTCAAAGTCTTGGGCCACACACCCTCCAGGCTGGACCCCGGGAGACACACATTAGGACTGGGACTACCAATCCATGGGAATTCTGCCCATTCCATGGTCCAAAATCATACAAATTAGGAGAAACCTCCAAAGTCCCTGAGGCCATCCCAATAGTGTAGGTCTCCCGGAACAAACAAGGGCTGTCTGACACCAGCTGATAATCGACCTCCACTCATACCATAGATGGATGTCCCCAGAGAAGAAGATTGAACCAGACAGGACCCTAGGCCATAATAGGATCCATTGCTTTGGGTTACAGGCATGTGTCCTCAAAAGCCTGATTCCAATACGAGCATAGGGGTTTTCCTGAGGCACCCATCAGAACTCATCTCGTCTCCACAAGGAAACCTGTGCATGGGAGCCATGTCCAAAGCTTAGGAGAGTACTTCAGGGTCCCGGTGCCACCGCACCATTCCAAGGCCCTCATGGACACAAAAACACATTAGGACCCATCCTCAGGAAAGTCCATTTCAACTCAGCCACCCCGGTTGCTCCGGCAGAGCCATCAGATCTAAACTGTCTTGTTGCTAGGAGACAATTGGAATGCCAGGCGGGCTTCCCAGGCATCCATCCGCGAACGGTGCTCTGGAGTCATTCCATAAGGGATGTCCTGGAGCTGTCCAACAGGTCTCAATTGTCCCGCAGAAGGAATCCTTGAAGGGGGCATCTCACAGCTCCCAACGTGGGAAAACCTCAATGGACCCGAGATTCCGCTCCCTTCATGAAGCGGCCCTCATGCACAGAAACTCCAACCTGAGCCAACGTCTGATCCTCGCCCTGACTTCAGATGCATGAGATATTTGTTCAGATCTGCAGAGGGTACCTGCCATGCCCTCACCCTGAAACACAAGTCTAGCTTGTCTTCTCAGACTTCCGTCCTCACACTCCTAGCCCCGAAGCCCTCTAGTTTGTCAATTCCGGACCCACAATGCAGCACTCTGCCTGCCCTCTAGAAAAAAAATTATTGCCTCATGAGCTGCCCAGGCACCTTAAATGAGGATAAACCTACACAGCACTCGACGTTACCCAAATTATATAGTCTAACCTGGGCACTAATGCACTGTCGAACACAACCTGAGCCCGGACCGCCTGACCAACACCCCGAAAGCTGACCGCACACTGAGCACATAAAACCCGCCATGGCCTTAGGTCATCATCTCTTCCCTACCTCAGTTTTCAGGCTTCAGAACCGAGACCTTATCTCCAATCACTGCCCAGGGGTGAGTGTGATGCAGATATCAGAACTCCTCCTTACCCATGGCAAGAACCCTTGTGGTTCGCACGTTGTCCAACGTTCAGTGTAGGAGAAACCAGCATTCACCCTGAGGCCCTGCCCATTCTTGCGTGCGACGAGGGCATACATACGCATTGTGACCCTCAGCATGAGTCCTGTCCTCTAGTAAGTCCTCTCAGTGGCTGGACCATTAGATGTTATAATGGGCTTGACATGTCCCTAGGCCCCATTTTTAACCAGATTTCTGACTGTCCAGTCGCCCCACCCCAGGGCTCTACTCTGGAATCCCTCATTTGGAGGGACACCTGAGGTTAAAAAAGAAAACAACAACAACAACAACAACAACAACAAAAAATGGACTTCTTCCAGCCCATAATTGACCCCAAACTCTTTGGACGGGGCCAAACCACCAGAGAGTAAGACTCGTCCATTTCCCATGAAGTCACCCAGAAATTCCACGACCATGAGTGACACGATATCCAGAGACAAAAACTTGAGCAGGAGCCTCACACTCGCCCTTTTTTCAAATCGAAGAGTTCTCCTCATGGTCTGTAGGTCAGTCCTGCCATACCTATGACCCAAACATAAGCCGAGTTTGTGTTTTCAGACAACTGTCCAAACAGCCCTGGCCTACACAGCCTACAGGCTCAGGCCCCTGGAGCCAAACCTGAGGACTATACTTGCCCTCTCCAAGGGAATTGTGTGTGCCCATTCCAATGGCCACAACCCTTCTAATAGGATAAACCTCCATAGTCCCTGATCCATCTCAATAGTGTTGGCTTCCCAGGAAATACAGGGGCAATCTGAGCCCAACTGAGCACCTACCTGCACTCAGACCCATAGACAGATGTCTCCAGAGGTAAAATGGAAAGAACAGGCCCCTAGGCACTAATCAGATCCATTGCTTTGGTTTCCCAGCATCTCTCCTCAGAGGCCTAGATTTCAAAACAGCATATAGCTGTTTCTTGACTCACCCATCAGAAAACATCTCATCTACACATGGGAAACTTGCAAGTTGGAGCTGTGTCAAAGCCTCTGTTTAGGAGAACCCTTTAGGGCCCCAGTGCCACCGCTTCATTCAAGGTCTCCATAGACACAAAAGCACATTAGGACCCATCCCCAGGGGTGTCCATTTCAACTCAGCGTCCTCTGTTGCTCCCCACAGATCCAGGAGATCTATCCTGTCTTGTTGCTAGGAGACAATTGGAATGCGAGGTGGGCTACCCAGCCATCCATCCTTAGAACCCTGCTCAGAATCATTGGCCTGGACCCATACAACAGGTCTCAATTGTTCTGCAGAAGACTCTCTGCAGTTTGGAGCTTCTCACAACTCCCATCGTGGGAAAACCCCCATGGCCTCGTGATGCCCCCCCATTCATGAAGAGGCCATCAGGGACAGAAACTCCAACCTGAGCGATCGTCTGATCCTCGCCCTGACTTCAGATGCACGAGATCTCGATTCAGGTCTGTAGATTATGCCTGCCATGGCCTCACCCAGAAACCTAAGACTAGCTTGTGTTCTCAGACTTTGGTCGTCAGACTACTGGCCCACAAGCCCTCCAGTTTGGCAATCCAGATCTAAAATGCAGCACCCTTCCCGCCCTCCAGAAGAAAAAACATTGTCCTCCGGGACTACCCAGTAACCCCAAATGAGGATCACCCTGCACCGACTTTGGCTGTACCCCAAATACATAGGCTGACCAGGGCGCTAATGCCCTTTCTGACACAGGCTGAGCCTGGACCCCTTGCCCCTCCCAGACAGCTGGCCGCACACTGAGCACATCGAGCCGCCTTGGCCTTAGGTCGTCACCTCTTCCCAACCTCGGTTTTCAGGTTTCAGAACTTAGACCTTATCTCCAATCACTGCCCAGGGTTGAAGGTGATGCAGAAATCAGAACTCCTTCCCCATGGCAAGAAACCTTGTGGTTGGCATGTTGTCCAACGTTCAGTCTAGTTGAAACCAGTGTGGCCCATGAAGCCTCGCCCATGCTCGCCGGCCACATTGGTCACAAACGCACATTGTGACCCTCAGGCTGAGCCCAGTCCTCAAGTAAGGCCACTCAGTGGCTGGATGAAGAGATAGCATATTGGGCTTGCCATTCCCCTAGACCCAATTTTTAACCATAGTTCGGGTTGTCCCTTCAGTCTTCCCCACGGCTTTACTTTGGAATTCCTCTTTTGGTGGGACACCTGAGGTAACAAAACTGAAATGAGTCGTCCCATCCCACAGATTGACGAAAAGCAATTGGTAATCGGGCCAAATCCTCAGAGAGGAAGATTCGTCCATGGCCCATGAGGCCTCCCCGACATTCCACGGCCATCGCTGATACAAAATCCAGAGACAAAAACCTGAGCAAGCGCCTTAGACTCGCACTTTCTTCATATCCTGAAAAGTTCTTCTCATGGTTTGTAGATCGGGCCTGCCATACCTACGTCCCCAAACCTAAGCTGAGTTTGTGTTTTCAGACTTTGTCCTCAAAGTCTTAGGCCACACACCCTCCCGCCTGTGCCCCTGGAGACACACATTAGGACTAGGACTACCAATCCATGGGAATTCTGCCCATTCCATGGTCCAAAATCATACAAATTAGGAGAAACCTCCAAAGTCCCTGAGGCCATCCCAATAGTATAGGTCGCCCGGAACAAAAAAGGGCTGTCTGACACCAGCTGATAATCGACCTCCACTCATACCATAGATGGATGTCCCCAGAGAAGAAGATTGAACCAGAAAGGACCCTAGGCCATAATAGGATCCATTGCTTTGGGTTACAGGCATGTGTCCTCAAAAGCCTGATTCCAATACGAGCATAGGGGTTTTCCTGAGGCACCCATCAGAACTCATCTCGTCTCCACAAGGAAACCTGTGCATGGGAGCCATGTCCAAAGCTTAGGAGAGTACTTCAGGGTCCCGGTGCCACTGCCCCATTCCAAGGCCCTCATGGACACAAAAACACATTAGGACCCATTCAGGAAAGTCCATTTCAACTCAGCCACCCCGGTTGCTCCGGCAGAGCCATCAGATCTAAACTGTCTTGTTGCTAGGAGACAATTGGAATGCGAGGCGGGCTTCCCAGGCATCCATCCGCGAACGGTGCTCTGGAGTCATTCCATAAGGGATGTCCTGGAGCTGTCCAACAGGTCTCAATTGACCCGCAGAAGGAATCCTTGAAGGGGGCATCCCACAACTCCCAACGTGTGAAAACCTCAATGGACCCGAGATTCCGCTCCCTTCATGAAGCGGCCGTCATGCACAGAATAGCCAACCTGAGCCAACGTCTGATCCTCGCCCTGACTTCAGATGCATGAGATATTGGTTCAGATCTGCAGGGGGTACCTGCCATGCCCTCACCCTGAAACACAAGTCTAGCTTGTCTTCTCAGACTTCCGTCCTCACACTCCTAGCCCCGAAGCCCTCTAGTTTGTCAATTCCGGACCCACAATGCAGCACTCTGCCTGCCCTCTAGAAAAAAAATTATTGCCTCATGAGCTGCCCAGGCACCTTAAATGAGGATAAACCTACACAGCACTCGACGTTACCCAAATTATATAGTCTAACCTGGGCACTAATGCACTGTCGAACACAACCTGAGCCCGGACCGCCTGACCAACACCCCGAAAGCTGACCGCACACGGAGCACATAAAACCCGCCATGGCCTTAGGTCATCATCTCTTCCCTACCTCCGTTTTCAGGCTTCAGAACCGAGACCTTATCTCCAATCACTGCCCAGGGGTGAGTGTGATGCAGATATCAGAACTCCTCCTTACCCATGGCAAGAACCCTTGTGGTTGGCACGTTGTCCAACGTTCAGTGTAGGAGAAACCAGCATTCACCCTGGGGCCCCACCCATTCTTGCATGCGATGAGGGCATACATACGCATTGTGACCCTCAGCATGAGTCCTGTCCTCTAGTAAGTCCTCTCAGTGGCTGGACCATTAGATGTTATAATGGGCTTGACATGTCCCTAGGCCCCAATTTTTAACCAGATTTCTGATTGTCCAGTCGCCCCTCCCCAGGGCTCTACTCTGGAATCCCTCATTTGGTGGGACACCTGAGGTTAAAAAAGAAAACAACAACAACAACAACAACAAAAAAAAAAAACGGACTTCTTCCAGCTCATAGATTGACCCCAACCTCTTTGGACGGGGCCAAACCACCAGAGAGTAAGACTCGTCCATTTCCCATGAATTCACCCAGAAATTCCACGACCATGAGTGACACGATATCCAGAGACAAAAACTTGAGCAGGAGCCTCACACTTGCCCATTTTTCAAATTCCGAAGAGTTCTCCTCATGGTCTGTAGGTCAGTCCTGCCATACCTATGACCCGAAACATAAGCCGAGTTTGTGTTTTCAGACAACTGACCAAACAGCCCTGGCCTACACAACCTACAGGCTCAGGCCCCTGGAGCCAAACCTGAGGACTGTACTTGCCCTCTCCAAGGGAATTGTGTGTGCCCATTCCAATGGCCACAACCCTTTAAATAGGATAAACCTCCAAAGTCCCTGATCCATCTCAATAGTGTTGGCTTCCCAGGAAAAACAGGGGAAATCTGAGCCCAACTGCGCACCTACCTGCACTCACACCCATAGACAGATGTCTCCAGAGGTAAAAAGTAAAGAACAGGCCCCTAGGATCTAATCAGATCCATTGCTTTGGTTTCCCGGCATCTCTCCTCAGAGGCCTGGATTTCAAAAGCAGCACATAGCTGTTTCTTGACTCACCCATCAGAAAACATCTCATCTACACATGGGAAACTTGCACGTTGGAGCTCTGTCAAAGCCTCTGTTTAGGAGAACCCTTTAGGGCCCCAGTGCTACCGCTTCATTCCAAGGTCTCCATAGACACAAAAGCACATTAGGACCCATCCCCAGGGGTGTCCATTTCAACTCAGCGTCCTCATTTGCTCCCCACAGATCCAGGAGATCTATCCTGTCTTGTTGCTAGGAGACAATTGGAATGCGAGGTGGGCTACCCAGCCATCCATCCTTAGAATCCTGCTCAGAATCATTGGCCTGGACGCAAACAACAGGTCTCAATTGTTCTGCAGAAGACTCTCTGCAGTTTGGAGCTTCTCACAACTCCCATCGTGGGAAAACCCCCATGGCCTCGTGATGCCCCCCCATTCATGAAGGGGCCATCAGGGACAGAAACTCCAACCTGAGCGATCGTCTGATCCTCGCCCTGACTTCAGATGCATGAGATCTCGATTCAGGTCTGTAGATTGTGCCTGCCATGGCCTCACCCAGAAACCTAAGCCTAGCTTGTGTTCTCAGACTTTGGTCGTCAGACTACTGGCCTACAAGCCGTCCATTTTGGCAATACAGAAATACAATGCAGCACCCTGCCCGCCCTCCAGAAGAAAAACATTGTCCTCTGGGGCTACCCAGTAACCCCAAATGAGGATCAACCTGCACCGACTTTGGCTGTACCCCAAATACATAGGCTGACCAGGGCGCTAATGCCCTTTCTGACACAGGCTGAGCCTGGACCCCTGGCCCCTCCCAGACAGCTGGGCGCACACTGAGCACATCGAGCCGCCGTGGACTTAGGTCCTCATCTCTACCCAACCTCGGTTTTCAGGTTTCAGAACCTAGAACTTATCTCCAATCACTGCCCAGGGTTGAAGGTGATGCAGAAATCAGAACTCCTTCCCCATGGCAAGAAACTTTGTGGTTGGCATGTTGTCCAACGTTCAGTGTAGTTGAAACCAGTGTGGCCCATGAGGCCCCGCCCATGCTCGCCGGCCACATTGGTCACAAACGCACATTGTGACCCTCAGGCTGAGCCCAGTCCTCAAGTAAGGCCACTCAGTGGCTGGATGAAGAGATAGCATATTGGGCTTGCCTTGCCCCTAGGCCCCAAGTTTTAACCATAGTTCGGGTTGTCCCTTCAGTCTTCCCCACGGCTTTGCTTTGGAATTCCTATTTTGGTGGGACACCTGAGGAAACAAAACTGAAATGAGTCCTCCCATCAAACAGATTGACGAGAAGCAATTGGGAATCGGGCCAAATCCTCAGAGAGGAAGATTCGTCCATGGCCCATGAGGCCTCCGCGACATTCCACGGCCATCGCTGATACAAAATCCAGAGACAAAAGCCTGAGGAAGCTCCTCAGACTCCCACTTTCTTCATATCATGAAGAGTTCTACACATGGTTTGTAGATCGGGCCTGCCTTAACCTACGTCCCCAAACCTAAGCTGATTTTGTGTTTTCAGACTTCTGTCCTCAAAGTCTTGGGCCACACACCCTCCAGTCTGGACCCCTGGAGACAGACATTAGGACTGGGACTACCAATCCATGGGAATTCTGCCCATTCTATGGTCCCAAATCATACAAATTAGGAGAAACCTCCAAAGTCCCTGAGGCCATCCCAATAGTGTAGTTCGCCCGGAAAAAAAATTGCTCTCTGACACCAGCTGATAATCGACCTCCACTCATACCATAGATGGATGTCCCCAGAGAAGAAGATTGAACCAGAAAGGACCGTAGGCCATAATAGGATCCATTGATTTGGGTTACAGGCATATGTCCTCAAAAGCCTGATTCCAATACGAGCATAGGGGTTTTCCTGAGGCACCCATCAGAACTCATCTCGTCTCCACAAGGAAACCTGTGCATGGGAGCCATGTCCAAAGATTAGGAGAGTACTTCAGGGTCCCGGTGCCACCGCCCCATTCCAAGGCCCTCATGGACACAAAAACACATTAGGACCCATCCTCAGGAAAGTCCATTTCAACTCAGCCACCCCGGTTGCTCCGGCAGAGCCATCAGATCTAAACTGTCTTGTTGCTAGGAGACAATTGGAATGCGAGGCGGGCTTCCCAGGCATCCATCCGCGAACGGTGCTCTGGAGTCATTCCATATGGGATGTCCTGGAGCTGTCCAACAGGTCTCAATTGTCCCGCAGAAGGAATCCTTGAAGGGGGCATCCCACACCTCCCAACGTGGGAAAAGCTCAATGGCCCCGAGATCCCGCTCCCTTCATAAAACGGACGTCAAGCACAGAATATCCAACCTGAGCCAACGTCTGATCCTCGCCCTGACTTCAGATGCATGAGATATTGGTTCAGATCTGCAGGGGGTACCTTCCGTGCCCTCACCCTGAAACCCAAGTCTAGCTTGTCTTCTCAGACTTCCGTCCTCACACTCCTGGCCCCGAAGCCCTCTAGTTTGTCAATTCCGGACCCACAATGCAGCACTCTGCCTGCCCTCTAGAAAAAAAAATTATTGCCTCATGAGCTGCCCAGGCACCTTAAATGAGGATAAACCTACACAGCACTCGACGTTACCCAAATTATATAGTCTAACCTGGGCACTAATGCATTGTCGAACACAACCTGAGCCCTGACCTCCTGACCAACACTAAGAAAGCTGACCGCACACTGAGCACATAAAACCCGCCATGGTCTTAGGTCATCATCTCTTCCCTACCTCCGTTTTCAGGCTTCAGAACCGAGACCTTATCTCCAATCACTGCCCAGGGGTGAGTATGATGCAGAAATCAGAACTCCTCCTTACCCATGGCAAGAACCCTTGTGGTTGGCACGTTGTCCAACGTTCAGTGTAGGAGAAACCAGCATTCACACTGAGGCCCCGCCCATTCTTGCGTGCGACTAGGGCATACATACGCATTGTGACCCTCAGCATGAGTCCTGTCCTCTAGTAAGTCCTCTCAGTGGCTGGACCATTAGATGTCATAATGGGCTTGACATGTCCCTAGACCCCAATTTTTAACCAGATTTCTGACTGTCCAGTCGCCCCTCCCCAGGGCTCTACACTGGAATCCCTCATTTGGTGGGACACCTGAGGTTAAAAAAGAAAACAACAACAACAACAAAAAAAAAAAAACGGACTTCTTCCAGCCAATAGATTGACCCCAAACTCTTTGGACGGGGCCAAACCACCAGAGAGTAAGACTCGTCCATTTCCCTTGAAGTCACCCAGAAATTCCACGACCATGAGTGACACGATATCCAGAGACAAAAACTTGAGCAGGAGCCTCACACTCGCCCTTTTTTCAAATTCCGAAGAGTTCTCCTCATGGTCTGTAGGTCAGTCCTGCCATACCTATGACCCGAAACATAAGCCGAGTTTGTGTTTTCAGACAACTGTCCAAACAGCCCTGGCCTACACAACCTACAGGCTCAGGCCCCTGGAGCCAACCCTGAGGACTATACTTGCCCTCTCCAAGGGAATTTTGTGTGCCCATTCCAATGGCCCCAACGCTTCTAATAGGATAAACCTCTAAAGTAATTGATCCATCTCAATAGTGGTGGCTTCCCAGGAAAAACAGGGGCAATCTGAGCCCATCTGAGCACCTACCTGCACTCAGACCCATAGACAGATGTCTCCAGAGGAAAAAAGGAAAGAACAGGCCCCTAGGCACTAATCAGATCCATTGCTTTGGTTTCCCAGCATCTCTCCTCAGAGGCTTGGATTTCAAAACAGCATATAGCTGTTTCTTGACTCACCCATCAGAAAACATCTCATCTACACATGGGAAACTTGCACGTTGGAGCTGTGTCAAAGCCTCTGTTTAGGAGAACCCTTTAGGGCCCCAGTGCCTCCGCTTCATTCCAAGCTCTCCATAGACACAAAAGCACATTAGGACCCATCCCCAGGGGTGTCCATTTCAACTCAGCGTCCTCAGTTGCTCCCCACAGATCCAGGAGATCTAACCTGTCTTGTTGCTAGGAGACAATTGGAATGCGAGGTGGGCTTCCCAGCCATCCATCCTTAGAACCCTGATCAGAATCATTGGCCGGGACCCAAACAAAAGGTCTCAATTGTTCTGCAGAAGACTCTGTGCAGTTTGGAGCTTCTCACAACTCCCATCGTGGGAAAACCCCCATGGCCTCGTGATGCCCCCCCATTCATGAAGGGGCCATCAGGGACAGAAACTCCAACCTGAGCGATCGTCTGATCCTCGCCCTGACTTCAGATGCACGAGATCTCGATTCAGGTCTGTAGTTTGTGCCTGCCATGGCCTCACCCAGAAACCTAAGCCTAGCTTGTGTTCTCAGACTCTGGTCGTCAGACTACTGGCCCACAAGCCGTCCAGTTTGGCAATCCAGAACTACAATGCAGCACCCTGCCCGCCCTCCAGAAGAAAAACATTGTCCTCTGGGGCTACCCAGTAACCCCAAATGAGGATCAACCTGCACCGACTTTGGCTGTACCCCAAATACATAGGCTGACCAGGGCGCTAATGCCCTTTCTGACAAAGGCTGAGCCTGGACCCCTGGCCCCTCCCAGACAGCTGGCCACACAGTGAGCACATCGAGCCGCCGTGGACTTAGGTCCTCATCTCTACCCAACCTCGGTTTTCAGGTTTCAGAACCTAGAACTTATCTCCAAACACTGCCCAGGGTTGAAGGTGATGCAGAAATCAGAACTCCTTCCCCATGGCAAGAAACCTTGTGGTTGGCATGTTGTCCAACGTTCAGTGTAGTTGAAACCAGTGTGGCCCATGAGGCCCCGCCCATGCTCGCCGGCCACATTGGTCACAAACGCACATTGTGACCCTCAGGCTGAGCCCAGTCCTCAAGTAAGGCCACTCAGTGGCTGGATGAAGAGATAGCATATTGGGCTTGCCTTGCCCCTAGGCACCAAGTTTTAACCATAGTTCGGGTTGTCCCTTCAGTCTTCCCCACGGCTTTGCTTTGTAATTCCTCTTTTGGTGGGACACCTGAGGAAACAAAATTGAAATGAGTCATCCCATCCCACAGATTGACGAAAATCAATTGGGAATCGGGCCAAATCCTCAGAGAGGAAGATTCGTCCATGGCCCATGAGGCCTCCCCGACATTCCACGGCCATCGCTGATACAAAATCCAGAGACAAAAGCCTGAGCAAGCGCCTCAGACTCGCACTTTCTTCATATCCTGAAGAGTTCTTCTCATGGTTTGTAGATCGGGCCTGCCATACCTACGTCCCCAAACCTAAGCTGATTTTGTGTTTTCAGACTTCTGTCCTCAAAGTCTTGGGCCACACACCCTCCAGGCTGGACCCCTGGAGACACACATTAGGACTGGGACTACCATCCATGGGAATTCTGCCCATTCCATGGTCCAAAATCATACAAATTAGGAGAAACCTCCAAAGTCCCTGAGGCCATCCCAATAGTGTAGTTCGCCCGGAAAAAAAAGTGCTCTCTGACACCAGCTGATAATCGACCTCCAGTCATACCAATGGATGTCCCCATAGAAGAAGATTGAACCAGAAAGGACCGTAGGCCATAATAGGATCCATTGATTTGGGTTACAGGCATGTGTCCTCAAAAGCCTGATTCCAATACGAGCATAGGGGTTTTCCTGAGGCACCCATCAGAACTCATCTCGTCTCCACAAGGAAACCTGTGCATGGGAGCCATGTCCAAAGCTTAGGAGAGTACTTCAGGGTCCCGGTGCCACCGCCCCATTCCAAGGCCCTCATGGACACAAAAACACATTAGGACCCATCCTCAGGAAAGTCCATTTCAACTCAGCCACCCCGGTTGCTCCGGCAGAGCCATCAGAACTAAACTGTCTTGTTGCTAGGAGACAATTGGAATGTGTGGCGGGCTTCCCAGGGTCCATCCGCGAACGGTGCTCTGGAGTCATTCCATATGGGATGTCCTGGAGCTGTCCAACAGGTCTCAATTGTCCCGCAGAAGGAATCCTTGAAGGGGGCATCCCACAACTCCCAACGTGGGAAAACCTCAATGGCCCCGAGATTCCGCTCCCTTCATGAAGCGGCCGTCATGCACAGAATAGCCAACCTGAGCCAATGTCTGATCCTCGCCCTGACTTCAGATGCATGAGATATTGGTTCAAATCTGCAGGGGGTACCTTCCGTGCCCTCACCCTGAAACCCAAGTCTAGCTTGTCTTCTCAGACTTCCGTCCTCACACTCCTGGCCCCGAAGCCCTCTAGTTTGTCAATTCCGGACCCACAATGCAGCACTCTGCCTGCCCTCTAGAAAAAAAATTATTGCCTCATGAGCTGCCCAGGCACCTTAAATGAGGATAAACCTACACAGCACTCGACGTTACCCAAATTATATAGTCTAACCTGGGAACTAATGCACTGTCGAACACAACCTGAGCCCGGACCGCCTGACCAACACCCCGAAAGCTGACCGTACACTGAGCACATAAAACCCGCCATGGCCTTAGGTCATCATCTCTTTCCTACCTCCGTTTTCAGGCTTCAGAACCGAGACCTTATCTCCAATCACTGCCCAGGGGTGAGTGTGATGCAGAAATCAGAACTCCTCCTACCAATGGCAAGAACCCTTGTGGTTGGCACGTTGTACAACGTTCAGTGTAGGAGAAACCAGCATTCACATTGAGGCCCCGCCCATTCTTGTGTGCGATGAGGGCATACATACGCATTGTGACCCTCAGCATGAGTCCTGTTCTCTAGTAAGTCCTCTCAGTGGCTGGACCATTAGATGTCATAATGGGCTTGACATGTCCCTAGGCCCCAATTTTTAACCAGATTTCTGATTGTCCAGTCGCCCCTCCCCAGGGCTCTACTCTGGAATACCTCATTTGGTGGGACACCTGAGGTTAAAAAAGAAAACAAACAAAAAAAAAAAAACGGACTTCTTCCAGCCCACAGATTGACCCTAAGCTCTTTAGACGGGGCCAAACTGCCAGAGAGTAAGACTCGTCCATTTCCCATGAAGTCACCCAGAAATTCCACGACCATGTGTGACACGATATCCAGTGACAAAAACTTGAGCAGGAGCCTCACACTCGCCCTTCTTTCAAATCCCGAAGAGTTCTCCTCATGGTCTGTAGGTCAGTCCTGCAATACCTATGACCCGAAACATAAGCCGAGTTTGTGTTGTCAGACAACTGTCCAAACAGCCCTGGCCTACACAACCTACAGGCTCAGGCCCCTGGAGCCAAACCTGAGAACTGTACTTGCCCTCTCTAAGGGAATTGTGTGTGCCCATTCCAATGGCCACAACCCTTCTAATAGGATAAACCTCCAAAGTCCATGATCCATCTCAATAGTGGTGGCTTCCCAGGAAAAACGGGGGCAATCTGAGCCCAACTGAGCACCTACCTGCACTCAGACCCATAGACAGTTGTCCCCAGAGGTAAAAAGGAAAGAACAGGGCCCTAGGCACTAATCAGATCCATTGCTTTGGTTTCCAGGCATCTCTCCTGAGAGGCCTGGATTTCAAAACAGCATCTAGCTGTTTCTTGACTCACCCATCAGAAAACATCTCATCTACACGAAAAACTTGCACGTTGGAGCTGTGTCAAAGCCTCTGTTTAGAAGAATTCTTTAGGGCCCCAGTGCCACCGCTTCATTCCAAGGTCTCCATAGACACAAAAGCACATTACGACCCATCCCCAGGGGTTTCCATTTCAACTAGCCTCCTCCATTGCTTCCCAAAGATCAAGGAGATCTAACCTTTCTTGTTGCTAGGAGACAATTGGAATGCGAGTCGGGCTACCCAGCCATCCATCCTTAGAACCCTGCTCAGAATCATTGGAATGGAGCCAAACAACAGGTCTCAGTTGTCCTGCAGAAGACTCTCTGCAGTTTGGAGCTTCTCACAACTCCCATCGTGAAAAAACCCCCATGGCCTCGTGATGCCCCCCCCATTCATGAGGGGCCATCAGGGACAGAAACTCCAACCTGAGCGATCGTCTGATCCTATCCCTGACTTATCCTCATGGTCTGTAGATCAGTCCTGCCATACCTATGACCCGAAACATAAGCCGAGTTTGTGTTTTCAGACAGCTGACCAAACAGCTCTGGCATACACACCCTACAGGCTCAGGGCCCTGGAGCCGAACCTGAGGACTGTACTTGCCCTCTACAAGAGAATTGTATGTGCCCATTCCAATGCCAAAGCCCTACTAATAGTATAAACCTCCAAAGTCCCTGAGGCCATCCCAATAGTTGTGGCTTCCCAGGACAAACATGGGCAATCTGAGCCCATCGGAGCACCTACCTGCACTCAGACCCGTAGACTGATGTCCCCAGAGGTAAAAAGGAACGAACAGGACCCTAGGCACTAATCGGATCCATTGTTTTGGTTTCCAGGCATCTCTCCTCCGAGGCCTGGATTTCAATACCAGCATATGGCTGTTTCTAGACTCACCCATCAGAACAAATCTCATCTACACATGGGAAACATGCACGTTGGAGCTGTTTCAAAGCCTCTGTTTAGGATAATGCTTCAGGGCCCCAGTGCCCCCACTTCATTCCTAGGTCTCCATAGACACAAAAACATATTAGGACACATCCACAGGAGAGTCCATTTCAACTCAGCCTCCTCGGTTGCTCCCCCACATCCAGCAGATCTAACCTGTCTTGTTGCTTGGAGACAATTGGAATGCGAGGAGGTCTACCCAGCCATCCATCCTTAGAACCCTGCTTGGAATCGTTGGCCTGGAGGCAACCAACAGGTCTCAATTGTCCTGCAGAAGAATCTTTGCAGTTGGGATCTTCTCACAACTCCCATCGTGGGAAAACACTTATGGCCTCGTGATCCACCCCCCCTTCAAGAAGGGACAGAAAGTCCAACAGGAGCAATCGCCTGTCTTTGCCCTGACTTCAGATGCATGAGATCTCGATTGAGGTCTGTAGATTGTGCCTGCCATATTCTCACCCATAAACATAGGCCTAGTTTGGGTTCTCAGACTTCTGTCCTCAGACTACTAGCCCACAAGCCCTCCAGTTTGGCAAACCAGAACTACAATGCTGCACTCTGCCTGCCCTTCAGAAGAAAAACATTGCCCTCTGGGGCTACCCAGAATCCCCAAATGAGGATCAACTTGCACGCCATTCGGCTGTACCCCAAATATGTAGGCTGACCTGGGCACTATTGCCCTTTCTGACCCAGACTGAGCCTGGACCTCCTGGCCCCACCCAGACAGCTGGCCGCATACTGAGCACATCAGACCCGCCATGGCCTTGTGTCGTCATCTCTTCTCATCCTCGTTCCAGGCTTCAGAACCTAGACCTGATCTCCAATCACTGCCCTGGTTTGAAAATGATGCATAAAACAGAACTCTTTTCCCATGGCAAGAAACCTTGTGGTTGGCATGTTGTCCAACGTTCAGTGTAGTTGAAACCAGTGTGGCCCATGAGGCCCCGCCCATGCTTGCGGGCCACATTGGTCACAAACACACATTGTGACCCTCAGCCTGAGCCCAGTCCTCAGGTAATGCCTCTGAGTGGCTGGATCCAGAGACGGCCATCGCTGATACAAAATCCAAAGACAAAAGCCTGAGAAAGCCCCTTAGACTCGCTCATTCTTCGTATCCTGAAGAGTTCTTCTCATGGTTTGTAGATCGGGCGTGCCATACCTAAGTTCCCAATCCTAAGCTGAGTTTGTGTTTTCAGACTTCTGTCCTTAAAGTCCTGGGCCACACTCCCTCCAGCTGGGGCCCCTGGAGCCACACATTAGGAATGCGCCCACCCAATCCTTGGGAATTCTGCCCATTCCATTGTCAAAAATCGTACAAATTAGGAGAACCCTCCAAAGTCCCTGAGGCCATCCCTCTACTGTAGGTCGCCCGGGACAAAAAAAAAAACAAAACAAAACAAAAAAAACGGTTTATACCAGCTGAGCATCTACCTCCACTCATACCAGAGATGGTTGTCCCCAGAGAAGAAGATTGAACCAGACAGGACCTGAGGCATTATCGGATCCATTGCTTTGGTTTACAGGCATGTCTCCTCAAACCCTGGATTCCAATACCAGCAGAGGGGATTTCCTGAGGCACACATCAGAACAAAACTGGTCTCCACAAGGAAACTTGTGCATGGGAGCTATGTCCAAAGCTTAGGAGAATACTTCAGGGCCCCGGTGCCACCGCCCCATTCCAAGGCCCTCATGGACACAAACACACATTAGGACCCATCCTCAGGAATGTCCATTTCAACTCAGGCACCCCGGTTGCTCCCGCAGATCCATTAGATCTAAACTGTCTTGTTGCTAGGAGACAATTGGAATGTGAGGCAGACTTCCCAGGCATCCATCCACAAACGGTGCTCAGGAGTCGTTCCATATGGGATGTCCGGAGCTGTCCAATAGGTCTCAATTGTCCCGCTGAAGGAATCCTTGAAGGGGGCATCCCACATCTCCCAACGTGGAAAAACTCCATGGCCTCGAGATTAGGCCCCCTTCATGAAGGGACGACATGCACAGAAACTCCAACCTGAGCCAACGTCTGATCCTCGCCCTCACTTCAGATGCATGAGATATTGGTTCAGATCTGCAGGGGGTACCTGCCGTGCCCTCACCCTGAATCCGAAGTCTAGCTTTTGTTCTCAGACTTCCGTCCTCACTCTCCTGGACCCCAAGCCCTCAAGTACGGCAATTCCTGACCAACAATGAAGCACTCTGCCTGCCCTCTAGACAAATATATTGCCTAATGAGCTGCCCAGGCAGCTTAAATGAGGATCAACATACACGGCAATCGAATGTACCCAAATTATATAGTCTAACCTGGGCACGAATGCACTGTCTGACACAACCTGAGCCCGGACCTCCTGACCAACACCCAGACAGCTGACCGCACACTGAGCACCTCAGTCCCGCCATGGCCTTAGGTCATCATTTCTTCCCAACCTCAGTTTTCAGGCTTCGGGGCCGAGTCCTTATCTCCAATCCATGTTCAGGGGTGAGTGTGATGCAGAAATCAGAACTCCTCCTTACCCATGGCAAGAAACCTTGCGGTTGGCATGTTGTCCAACGTTCAGTGTAGGAGAAAACAGCATTCACCCTTAGGCCCCGCCCATTCTTGAGTGCGACGAGAGCATAAACACGCATTGTGACCTCAGCTGAGTCCTGTCCTCTAGTAAGTACTCTCAGTGGCTGGATCATTAGATATCATAATGGGCTTGACATTTCCCTAGGCCCCAATTTTTAACCAGATTTCTGGTTGTCCAGTCGCCACTCCCCAGGGCTCTACTCTGGAATCCCTCATTTGGTGGGACATCTGAGGTTGAAAAACAAAACAAAACAAAACAACAACAACAACAAAACGGACTTCTTCCATCCCCAGAATGACCCCAAACTCTTTCGACGGGGCCGAAATACCAGAGAGTAAGACTCGTCCCTTTCCCATTGAGTCACCCGGAAATTTCACGACCAAGAGTGACACGATATCCAGAGACAAAAACTTGAGCAAGAGCCTCACACTCGACCTCTTTTCATATCGCGAAGGCTTCTCCTCATGGTCTGTATATCAGTCCTGCAATACCTATGACCCGAAACATAAGCCGAGTTTGTGTTTTCAGACAACTGACCAAACAGCTCTGGCCTACACACCCTACAGGCTCAGGCCCCTGGAGCCAAACCTGAGGACTGTACTTGCCCTCTACAAGAGAATTGTATGTGCCCATTCCAATGGCCAAAGCCCTACTAAAAGTATAAACCTCCAAAGTCCCTGAGGCCATCTCAATAGTTGTGGCTTCCCAGGATAAACAGGGGTAATCTGAGCCCATCTGAGCACCTACCTGCACTCAGACCCGTAGACTGATGTCCCCAGAGGTAAAAAGGAACGAACAGGCCCCTAGGCACTAATCGGATCCATTGTTTTGGTTTCCAGGCTTCTCTCCTCAGAGGCCTGGATTTCAATACCAGCATATGGCTGTTTTTTGACTCACCCATCAGAACAAATCTCATCTACACATGGGAAACATGCACGTTGGAGCTGTTTCAAAGCCTCTGTTTAGGATAATGCTTCAGGGCCCCAGTGCCCCCACTTCATTCCTAGGTCTCCATAGACACAAAAACATATTAGGACACATCCACAGGAGAGTCCTTTCAACTCAGCCTCCTCGGTTGCCCCCCACATCCAGCAGATCTAACCTGTCTTGTTGCTAGGAGACCATTGGAATGCGAGGTGGGCTACCCAGCCATCCATCCTTAGAACCCTGCTCGGAATCATTGGCCTGGAGCCAACCAACAGGTCTCAATTGTCCTGCAGAAGAATCTTTGCAGCTGGTAGCTTCTCACAACTCCCATCGTGGGAAAACACCCATGGCCTCGTGATCCAACACCCCCTTCAAGAAGGGGCCATCAGGGACAGAAAGTCCAACAGGAGCGATCGTCTGACCTTTGCCCTGACTTCAGATGCACGAGGTCTCGATTGAGGTCTGTAGATTGTGCCTGCCATATCCTCACCCAGAAACCTAGGCCTAGCTTGGGTTCCTAGACTTCCGTCCTCAGACTACTGGCCCACAAGCCCTCCAGTTTGGCAAACCAGAACTACAATGCTGCACTCTGCCTGCCCCCCAGAAGAAAAACCTTGCCCTCTGGGGCTACCCAGAATCCCCAAATGAGGATCAACTTGCACGCCATTTGGCTGTACCCCAAATTTGTAGGCTGACCTGGGCACTATTTCCCTTTCTGACCCAGCCTGAGCCTGGACCTCCTGGCCCCACCCAGACAGCTGGCAGCACACTGAGCACATTAAACCCATCATGGCCTTAGGTCGTCATCTCATCTCAACCTCGGTTTCCAGGCTTCAGAACCTAGACCTGATCTCCATCACTGCCCTGGTTTGAAAATGATGCATAAATCAGAACTCTTTTCCCATGCAAGAAACCTTGTGGTTGGCATGTTGTCCAACCTTCAGTGTAGTTGAAACCAGTGTGGCCCATGAGGGCCCGCCCATGATTGCGGGCCATATTGGTCACAAACACACATTGTGACCCTCAGCCTGAGCCCAGTCCTCAGTTAAGGCCTCTCAGAGGCTGGATGCAGAGACAGCATATTGGGCTTGCCATGCCCCTAGCCCCAATTTTTATCCATAGTTCGGGATGTCCCTTCACTCTTCCCCAGAGCTCTGCTTTGGAATTCCTCTTTTGGTGGGACACGTGAGTTAACAAACCTGAAAGTAGTCCTCCCATCCCACAGATTGACGAAAAGCAACTGGGATCACGCCAAATACACAGAGAGGAAGATTCGTCCACGGCCCATGAGGACTCACCAACATTCCACGGCCATCGCTGAAACAAAATCCAGAGACAAAAGCCAGAGCAAGCGCCTTAGACTCGCTCATTCTTCATTTCCTGAAGAGTTCTTCTCATGGTTTGTAGATCGGGCGTGCCTGATCTAAGTCCCCAAACCTAAGCTGAGTTTGTCTTTTCAGTCTTCTGTCCTCAAAGTCCTGGGCCACACTCCCTCCAGCTGGGGCCCCTGGAGCCACACATTAGGACTGCCCCCACCCAATCCATGGGAAATCTGCCCATTCCATTGTCAAAAATCGTTCAAATTAGGAGAACCCTCCAAAGTCCCTGAGGCCATCCCTATAGTGTAGGTCGCCCGGGACAAAAAAAAAAAAAAAAAAGTTGATACCAGCTGAGCATCTACCTCCACTCATACCAGAGATGGATATCCCCAGAGAAGAAGATTGAACCAGACACAACCTGAGGTATATCGGATCCATTGCTTTGGTTTACAGGCATGTCTCCTCAAAGCCTGGATTCCAATACCAGCAGAGGGGATTTCCTGAGGCACCCATCAGAACAAATCTCGTCTCCACAAGGAAACTTGTGCATGGGAGCTATGTCCAAAGATTAGGAGAATACTTCAGGGTCCCGGTGCCACTGCCCCATTCCATAGCCCACATGGACACAAACACACATTAGGACCCATCCTCAGGAAAGTCAATTTCAACTCAGCCACCCTGGTTGCTCCCGCAGATCCATTAGATCTAAACTGTCTTGTTGCTAGGAGACAATTGGAATGTGAGGGGGACTTCCCAGGCATCCATCCTCGAACGGTGCTCAAGGGTCGTTCCATATGGGATGTCCTGGAGCTGTCCAACAGGTCTCAATTGTCCCGCAGAATGAATCCTTGAAGGTGGCATCCCACATCTCCCAACGTGGAAAACCTCCATGGCCTCGAGATTCCGCTCCATTCATGAAGGGGCCGTCATGCACAGAAACTCCAACCTGAACCAACGTCTGATCCTCGCCATGACTTCCGATGCATGAGATATTGGTTCAGATCTGCAGGGGGTACCTGCCGTGCCCTCACCCTGAATCCGAAGACTAACTTGTGTTCTCAGACTTCCGTCCTCACTCTCCTGGCCCCGAAGCCCTCAAGTTTGGCAATTCCGGACCGACAATGAAGCACTCTGCCTGCCCTCTAGAAAAAATATATTGCCTAATGAGCTGCCCAGGCAGCTTAAATGAGGTTAAACCTACACGGCATTCGAATGTACCCAAATTATATAGTCTAACCTGGGCACTAATGCACTGTCTGACACAACCTGAGCCCGGACCTGCTGACCAACACCCAGACAGCTGACCGCACGCTGAGCACATCAGACCCGCCATGGCCTTAGGTCATCATCTCTTCCCTACCTCAGTTTTCAGGCTTCAGAACCTAGACCTTATCTCCAATCACTGCCCACGCGTGACTGTGATGCAGAAATCAGAACTCTTCTTAACCCATGGCAAGAAACCTTGTGGTTGGCATGTTGTCCAACGTTCAGTGTAGGAGAAAACAGCATTCACCCTGAGGCCCCGCCCATTCTTGAGTGCGACGAGAGCATAAACACGCATTGTGACCTCAGCGTGAGTCCTGTCCTCTAGTAAGTCCTCTCAGTGGCTGGACCATTAGAGGTCATAATGGCCTTGACATGTCCGAAGGCCCCAATTTTTAACCAGATTTCTGGTTGTCCAGTCGCCCCTCCCCAGGGCTCTACTCTGGATTCCCTCATTTGGTGGGACATCTGAGGTTGAAAAACAAAATGAAACAAATCAACCACAACAAAAAAATGGACTTCTTCCATCCCCAGAATGACCCCAAACTCTTTGGACGGGACCGAAACCCCAGAGAGTAAGACTCGTCCATTTCCCATGAAGTCACCCGGCAATTTCACGACCATGAGTGACACGATACCCAGAGACAAAAAACTTGAGCAAGAGCCTCTCACTCACCCTTTTTTCATATCCCGAAGTGTTCTCCTCATGGTCTGTAGATCAGTCCTGCCATACCTATGACCCAAAACATAAGCCGAGTTTGTGTTTTCAGACAACTGTCCAAACAGCTCTGGCCTACACACCCTACAGGCTCAGGGCCATGGAGCCAAACCTGAGGACTGTACTTGCCCTCTCCAAGGGAATTGTATGTGCCCATTCCAATGGCCACAACCCCACTAATAGGATAACCTCCAAAGTCCCTGAGGCCATCCCAAGAGTTGTGGCTTCCCAGGACAATAAGGGGCAATCTGAGCCCATCTGAGCACCTACCTGCACTCAGACCCGTAGACTGATGTCCCCAGAGGTAAAAAGGAACGAACAGGCCCCTAGGCACTAATCGGATCCATTGCTTTGGTTTCCAGGCATCTCTCCTCAGA
This sequence comes from Mustela nivalis, assembly GCF_964662115.1. NCBI lineage: Eukaryota > Metazoa > Chordata > Mammalia > Carnivora > Mustelidae > Mustela > Mustela nivalis. The sequence goes on from NW_028135910.1 coordinate 305,061, forward strand.
GGCCTGGATTTCAATACCAGCATATGGCTGTTTCTTGACTCACCCATCAAAACAAATCTCATCTACACATGGGAAACATGCACGTTGGAGCTGTTTCAAAGCCTCTGTTTAGGGGAACCCTTCAGGGCCCCAGGGCCACCGCTTCATTCCAAGGTCTCCATAGACACAAAAACATATTAGGACACATCCACAGGAGAGTCCATTTCAACTCAGCCTCCTCGGTTGCCCCCCACATCCAGCAGATCTAACCTGTCTTGTTGCTTGGAGACCATTGGAATGCGAGGTGGGCTACCCAGCCATCCATCCTTAGAACCCTGCTCGGAATCATTGGCCTGGAGCCAACCAACAGGTCTCAATTGTCCTGCAGAAGAATCTTTGCAGCTGGTAGCTTCTCACAACTCCCATCGTGGGAAAACACCCATGGCCTCGTGATCCAACCCCCCTTTCCAGAAGGGGCCATCAGGGACAGAAAGTCCAACATGAGCGATCGTCTGACCTTTGCCCTGACTTCAGATGCACGAGGTCTCGATTGAGGTCTGTAGATTGTGCCTGCCATATCCTCACCCAGAAACCTAGGCCTAGCTTGGGTTCTCAGTCTTCCGTCCTCAGACTACTGGCCCACAAGCCCTCCAGTTTGGCAAACCAGAACTACAATGCTGCACTCTGCCTGCCCCCCAGAAGAAAAACCTTGCCCTCTGGGGCTACCCAGAATCCCCAAATGAGGATCAACTTGCACGCCATTCGGCTGTACCCCAAATATGTAGGCTGACCTGGGCACTATTGCCTTTCTGACCCAGCCTGAGCCTGGACCTCCTGGCCCCACCCAGACAGCTGGCAACACACTGAGCACATTAGACCTGCCATGGCCTTAGGTCGTCATCTCATCTCAACCTCGGTTTCCAGGCTTCAGAACCTAGACCTGATCTCCATCACTGCCCTGGTTTGAAAATGATGCATAAATCAGAACTCCTTCCCCATGGCAAGAAACCTTGTGGTTGGCATGTAGTCCAACGTTCAGTGTAGTTGAAACCAGTGTGGCCCATGAGGCCCCGCCCATGCTAGCGGGCCACATTGGTCACAAACACACATTGTGACCCTCAGCCTGAGCCCAGTCCTCAGGTAAGGCCTCTGGATGGCTGGATGCAGAGACAGCATATTGGGCTTGCCATGCCCCTAGGCCCCAATTTTAATCCATAGTTCGGGTTGTCCCTTCACTCTGCCCCAGAGCTCTGCTTTGGAATTCCTCTTTTGGTGGGACACCTGAGGTAACAAAACTGAAATGAGTCCTCCCATCCCACAGATTGACGAAAAGCAATTGGGATCACGCCAAATCCACAGAGAGGAAGATTCGTCCACGGCCCATGAGGACTCCCAAACATTCCATGGCCATCGTTGATACAAAATCCAGAGACAATAGCCTGAGCAAGGGCCTCAGACTCGCTCATTCTTCATATCCTGAAGAGTTCTTCTCATGGTTTGTAGATCGGGCGTGCCATACCTAAGTCCCCACACCTAAGCTGAGTTTGTGTTTTCAGACTTCTGTCCTCAAAGTCCTGGGCCACACTCCCTCCAGCTGGGGCCCCTGGAGCCACACATTAGGACTGCGCCCACCCAATCCATGGGAATTCTGCCCATTCCATTGTCAAAAATCGTACAAATTAGGAGAACCCTCCAAAGTCCCTGAGGCCATCCCATTAGTGTAGGTCGCCCGGGACAAAAAAAAAAAAAAAAGTTGATACCAGCTGAGCATCTACCTCCACTCATACCAGAGATGGATATCCCCAGAGAAGAAGATTGAACCAGACACAACCTGAGGTATATCGGATCCATTGCTTTGGTTTACAGGCATGTCTCCTCAAAAGCCTGGATTCCAATACCAGCAGAGGGGATTTCCTGAGGCACCCATCAGAACAAATCTCGTCTCCACAAGGAAACTTGTGCATGGGAGCTATGTCCAAAGCTTAGGAGAATACTTCAGGGTCCCGGTGCCACCGCATCATTCCAAGGCCCTCATGGACACAAACACACATTAGGACCCATCCTCAGGAAAGTCCATTTCAACTCAGCCACCCCGGTTTCTCCCGCATATCCATTAGATCTAAACTGTCTTGATGCGAGGAGACAATTGGAATGTGAGGCGGACTTCCCAGGCATCCATCCTCGAACGGTGCTCAGGAGTCGTTCCATAAGGGATGTCCTGGAGCTGTCCAATAGTTCTCAATTGTCTCTCAGAAGGAATCCTTGAAGGGGGCATCCCACATCTCCCAACGTGGAAAACCTCCATGGCCTCGAGATTCTGCTCCCTTCATGAAGGAGCCGTCATGCACAGAAACTCCAACCTGAGCCAACGTCGGATCCTCGCCCTGACTTCAGATGCATGAGATATTGGTTCAGATCTGCAGGGGGTACCTGCCATGCCCTCACCCTGAATCCGAAGTCTAACTTGTGTTCTCAGACTTCCGTCGTCACTCTCCTGGCCCCCAAGCCCTCAAGTTTGGCAATTCCGGACCAACAATGAAGCACTCTGCCTGCCCTCTAGCAAAAATATATTGCCTAATGAGATGCCCAGGCAGCTTAAATGAAGATCAACCTACCCGGAACGCGAATGTACCCAAATTATATAGTCTAACCTGGGCAAGAATGCACTGTCTGACACAACCGGAGCCCGGACCTCCTGACCAACACCCAGACAGCTGACCGCACACTGAGCACATCAGACCCGCCATGGCCTTAGGTCATCATCTCTTCCCTACCTCAGTTTTCAGGCTTCGGGGCATAGTCCTTATATCCAGTCCATGTCAAGAAGTGAGTGTGATGCAGAAATCAGAACTCCTCCTTACCCATGGCAAGAAACCTTGTGGTTGGCATGTTGTCCAACGTTCAGTGTAGTTGAAACCAGTGTGGCCCATGAGGCCCCGCCCATGCTAGCGGGCCACATTGGTCACAAACACACATTGTGACCCTCAGCCTGAGCCCAGTCCTCAGGTAAGGCCTCTGGATGGCTGGATGCAGAGACAGCATATTGGGCTTGCCATGCCCCTAGGCCCCAAATTTTATCCATAGTTCGGGTTGTCCCTTCACTCTGCCCCAGAGCTCTGCTTTGGAATTCCTCTTTTGGTGGGACACCTGAGGTAACAAAACTGAAAGGAGTCCTCCCATCCCACAGATTGACGAAAAGCAATTGGGATCACGCCAAATCCACAGAGAGGAAGATTCGTCCACGGCCCATGAGGACTCCCCAACATTCCACAGCCATCGTTGTTACAAAATCCAGAGACAATAGCCTGAGCAAGGGCCTCAGACTCGCTCATTCTTCATATCCTGAAGAGTTCTTCTCATGGTTTGTAGATCAGGCGTGCCATACCTAAGTCCCCACACCTAAGCTGAGTTTGTGTTTTCAGACTTCTGTCCTCAAAGTCCTGGGCCACACTCCCTCCAGCTGGGGCCCCTGGAGCCACACATTAGGACTGCGCCCACCCAATCCATGGGAATTCTGCCCATTCCATTGTCAAAAATCGTACAAATTAGGAGAACCCTCCAAAGTCCCTGAGGCCATCCCATTAGTGTAGGTCGCCCGGGACAAAAAAAAAAAAAACGGTTGAAAACAGCTGAGCATTTACCTCCACTCATACCATAGGTGGATGTCCCCAGAGATGAAGATGGAACCAGACAGGACCTGAGGCATTATCAGATCCATTGCTTTGGTTTACAGGCATGTCTCCTCAAAAGCCTGGATTCCAATACCTGCAGAGGGGATTTCCTGAGGCACCCATCAAAACAAATCTCGTCTCCACAAGGAAACTTGTGCATGGGAGCTATGTCCAAAGCTTAGGCGAATACTTCAGGGTCCCGGTGCCACTGCCCCATTCCATAGCCCACATGGACACAAACACACATTAGGACCCATCCTCAGGAAAGTCCATTTCAACTCAGCCACCCCGGTTGCTCCCGCAGATCCATTAGATCTAAACTGTCTTGTTGCTAGGAGACAATTGGAATGTGAGGGGGACTTCCCAGGCATCCATCCTCGAACGGTGCTCAAGGGTCGTTCCATATGGGATGTCCTGGAGCTGTCAAATATGTCTCAATTGTCCCGCAGAAGGAAACCTTGAAGGTGGCATCCCACATCTCCCAACGTGGAAAACCTCCATGGCCTCGAGATTCCGCTCCATTCATGAAGGGGCCGTCATGCACAGAAACTCCAACCTGAGCCAACGTCTGATCCTCGCCCTGACTTCCGATGCATGAGATGTTGCTTCAGATCTGCAGGGGGTACCTGCCGTGCCCTCACCCTGAATCCGAAGTCTAACTTGTGTTCTCAGACTTCCGTCCTCACTCTCCTGGCCCCCAAGCCCTCAAGTTTGGCAATTCCGGACCGACAATGAAGCACTCTGCCTGCCCTCTAGCAAAAATATATTGCCTAATGAGATGCCCAGGCAGCTTAAATGAAGATCAACCTACCCGGAACGCGAATGTACCCAAATTATATAGTCTAACCTGGGCAAGAATGCACTGTCTGACACAACCGGAGCCCGGACCTCCTGACCAACACCCAGACAGCTGACCGCACACTGAGCACATCAGACCCGCCATGGCCTTAGGTCATCATCTCTTCCCTACCTCAGTTTTCAGGCTTCGGGGCTTAGTCCTTATATCCAGTCCATGTCAAGAAGTGAGTTGATGCAGAAATCAGAACTCCTCCTTACCCATGGCAAGAAACCTTGTGGTTGGCATGTTGTCCAACGTTCAGTGTAGTTGAAACCAGTGTGGCCCATGAGGCCCCGCCCATGCTAGCGGGCCACATTGGTCACAAACACACATTGTGACCCTCAGCCTGAGCCCAGTCCTCAGGTAAGGCCTCTGGATGGCTGGATGCAGAGACAGCATATTGGGCTTGCCATGCCCCTAGGCCCCAATTTTTATCCATAGTTCGGGTTGTCCCTTCACTCTGCCCCAGAGCTCTGCTTTGGAATTCCTCTTTTGGTGGGACACCTGAGGTAACAAAACTGAAAGGAGTCCTCCCATCCCACAGATTGACGAAAAGCAATTGGGATCACGCCAAATCCACAGAGAGGAAGATTCGTCCACGGCCCATGAGGACTCCCAAACATTCCACAGCCATCGTTGTTACAAAATCCAGAGACAATAGCCTGAGCAAGGGCCTCAGACTCGCTCATTCTTCATATCCTGAAGAGTTCTTCTCATGGTTTGTAGATCGGGCGTGCCATACCTAAATCCCCACACCTAAGCTGAGTTTGTGTTTTCAGACTAATGTCCTCAAAGTCCTGGGCCACACTCCCTCCAGCTGGGGCCCCTGGAGCCACACATTAGGACTGCGCCCACCCAATCCATGGGAATTCTGCCCATTCCATTGTCAAAAATCGTACAAATTAGGAGAACCCTCCAAAGTCCCTGAGGCCATCCCATTAGTGTAGGTCGCCCGGGACAAAAAAAAAAAAAAAAAAACGGTTGAAAACAGCTGAGCATTTACCTCCACTCATACCATAGATGGATGTCCCCAGAGATGAAGATGGAACCAGACAGGACCTGAGGCATTATCAGATCCATTGCTTTGGTTTACAGGCATTTCTCCTCAAAAGCCTGGATTCCAATACCAGCAGAGGGGATTTCCTGAGGCACCCATCAGAACAAATCTCGTCTCCACAAGGAAACTTGTGCATGGGAGCTATGTCCAAAGCTTAGGCGAATACTTCAGGGTCCCGGTGCCACTGCCCCATTCCATAGCCCACATGGACACAAACACACATTAGGACCCATCCTCAGGAAAGTCCATTTCAACTCAGCCACCCCGGTTGCTCCCGCAGATCCATTAGATCTAAACTGTCTTGTTGCTAGGAGACAATTGGAATGTGAGGGGGACTTCACAGGCATCCATCCTCGAACGGTGCTCAAGGGTCGTTCCATATGGGATGTCCTGGAGCTGTCCAATATGTCTCAATTGTCCCGCAGAAGGAATCCTTGAATGTAGCATCCCACATCTCCCAACGTGGAAAACCTCCAAAGCCTCGAGATTCCGCTCCATTCATGAAGGGGCCGTCATGCACAGAAACTCCAACCTGAGCCAACGTCTGATCCTCGCCCTGACTTCCGATGCAAGAGATATTGCTTCAGATCTGCAGGGGGTACCTGCCGTGCCCTCACCCTGAATCCGAAGACTAACTTGTGTTCTCAGACTTCCGTCCTCACTCTCCTGGCCCCGAAGCCCTCAAGTTTGGCAATTCCGGACCGACAATGAAGCACTCTGCCTGCCCTCTAGAAAAAATATATTGCCTAATGAGCTGCCCAGGCAGCTTAAATGAGGTTAAACCTACACGGCACTCGAATGTACCCAAATTATATAGTCTAACCTGGGCACTAATGCACTGTCTGACACAACCTGAGCCCGGACCTGCTGACCAACACCAAGAGAGCTGACCGCACTCTGAGCACATCAGACCCGCCATGGCCTTAGGTCATCATCTCTTCCCTACCTCAGTTTTCAGGCTGCAGAACCTAGACCTTATCTCCAATCACTGCCCACGGGTGACTGTGATGCAGAAATCAGAACTCTTCCTGACCCATGGCAAGAAACCTTGTGGTTGGCATGTTGTCCAACGTTCAGTGTAGGAGAAAACAGCATTCACCCTGAGGCCCCGCCCATTCTTGAGTGCGACGAGAGCATAAACACGCATTGTGACTTCAGCGTGAGTCCTGCCCTCTAGTAAGTCCTCTCAGTGGCTGGACCATTAGATGTCATAATGGCCTTGACATGTCCGAAGGCCCCAATTTTTAACCAGATTTCTGGTTGTCCAGTCGCCCCTCCCCAGGGCTCTACTCTGGAATCCCTCATTTGGTGGGACATCTGAGGTTGAAAAACAAAATGAAACAAATCAACCACAACAAAAAAATGGACTTCTTCCATCCCCAGAATGACCCCAAACTCTTTGGACGGGACCGAAACCCCAGAGAGTAAGACTCGTCCATTTCCCATGAAGTCACCCGGCAATTTCACGACCATGAGTGACACGATACCCAGAGACAAAAAACTTGAGCAAGAGCCTCTCACTCGCCCTTTTTTCATATCCCGAAGTGTTCTCCTCATGGTCTGTAGATCAGTCCTGCCATACCTATGACCCAAAACATAAGCCGAGTTTGTGTTTTCAGACAACTGTCCAAACAGCTCTGGCCTACACACCCTACAGGCTCAGGGCCCTGGAGCCAAACCTGAGGACTGTACTTGCCCTCTCCAAGGGAATTGTATGTGCCCATTCCAATGGCCACAACCCTACTAATAGGATAACCTCCAAAGTCCCTGAGGCCATCCCAAGAGTTGTGGCTTCCCAGGACAAAAAGGGGCAATCTGAGCCCATCTGAGAACCTACCTGCACTCAGACCCGTAGACTGATGTCCCCAGAGGTAAAAAGGAACGAACAGGCCCCTAGGCACTAATCGGATCCATTGCTTTGGTTTCCAGGCATCTCTCCTCAGAGGCCCGGATTTCAATACCAGCATATGGCTGTTTCTTGACTCACCCATCAAAACAAATCTCATCTACACATGGGAAACATGCACGTTGTAGCTGTGTAAAAGCCTCTGTTTAGGGGAACCCTTCAGGGCCCCAGGGCCACCGCTTCATTCCAAGGTCTCCATAGACACAAAAACATATTAGGACACATCCACAGGAGAGTCCATTTCAACTCAGCCTCCTCGGTTGCCCCCCACATCCAGCAGATCTAACCTGTCTTGTTGCTTGGAGACAATTGGAATGCGAGGTGGGCTACCCAGCCATCCATCCTTAGAACCCTGCTCGGAATCGTGGGCCTGGAGCCAACCAACAGGTCTCAATTGTCCTGCCGAAGAATCTTTGCAGTTTGGAGCTTCTCACAACTCCCATCGTGGGAAAACCCCCATGTCCTCGTGATCCAACCCCCTTCAAGAAAGGGCCATCAGGGCAGAAAGTCCAACCTGAGCGATCGTCTGATCCTTGCCCTGACTTCAGATGCACGAGATCTCTATTGAGGTCTGTAGATTGTGCCTGCCATATCCTCACCCAGAAACCTAGGCCTAGCTTGGGTTCTCAGACTCCGTCCTCAGACTACTGGCCCACAAGCCCTCCAGTTTGGCAATCCAGAACTACAATGCCGCACTCTGCCTGCCCTACAGAAGTAAAACATTGCCCTCATGGCTACCCCGAAACCCCAAATGAGGATCAACCTGCACGCCATTCGGCTGTACCCCAAACATATAGGCTGACCTGGGCACTATTTCCTCTTCTGACCCAGCCTGAACCTGGACCTCCTGGTCCCACCCAGACACCTGGCCGCACACTGAGCACATCGGTCCCGCCATGGCCTTAGATCGTCATCTCTTCCCAACTGCGGTTTTCTGGCTCCAGAACCTAGACCTTATCTCCAACCACTGCCCAGGGTTGAAAATGATGCAGAAATCAGAACTTTTTCCCCATGGCAAGAAACCTTATGGTTGGCATGTTGTCCAACGTTCAGTGTAGTTGAAACAAGCGTGGCCCATGAGGCCGAGCCCATGCTTGCGGGCCACATTGGTCACAAACACACATTGTGACCCTCAGCCTGAGCCCAGTCCTCAGGTAAGGCCTCTCAGGGCCTATATGAAGAGACAGCATATTGGGCTTGCCATGCCCCTAGGCCGCAATTTTTAACCATAGTTCGGGGTGTCCCTTCACTCTTCCCCAGGGCTCTGCTTTGGAATTCCTCTTTTGGTGGGACACCTGAGGTAACAAACCTGAAAGGAGTCCTCCCATTCCACAGATTGACAAAAAACAATTGGGATCGGGCCAAATCCACAGAGAGGAAGATTCGTACATGGCCTATGATATCTCCCCAACATTCCACGGCCATCGCTGAAACAAAATCCAGAGACAAAAGCCAAAGCAAGCGCCTCAGACTCGCACTTTCTTCATATCCTGAAGAGTTCTTCTCATGGTTTGTAGATCGGGCGTGCCATACCTACGTCCCCAAACTTAAGCTGAGTTTGTGTTTTCAGTCTTCTGTCCTCAAAGTCCTGGGCCACACTCCCTCCAGGCTGGGGCTCCTGGAGCCACATATTAGGACTGCCCCCACCCAATCCATGGGAATTCTGCCCATTCCATTGTCAAAAATCGTACAAATTAGGAGAACCCTCCAAAGTCCCTGAGGCCATCCCAATAGTGTAGGTCGCCCGGGACAAAAAAGGGCGGTTGATACCGGCTGGGCATCTACCTCCACTCATCTACCTCCACTCATACCAAGAAGATTGAACCAGACAGGACCCGAGGCCATTATCGGATCCATTGCTTTGGTTTACAGGCATGTCTCCTCAAAAGCCTGGATTCAAATACCAGCAGAGGGGATTTCCTGAGGCACCCATCAGAACAAATCTCGTCTCCACAAGGAAACTTGTGCATGGGAGCTAAGCCAAAGCTTAGGAGAAAACTTCAGGGTCCCGGTGCCACCTCCCCATTCCAAGGCCCTCATGGACACAAACACACGTTAGGACCCATCCTCTGGAAAGTGCATTTCAACTCAGCCACCCCGGTTGCTCCCGCAGATCCATTAGGTCTAAACTGTCTTGTTGCTAGGAGACAATTGGAAGGCGAGGCGGACTTCCCAGGCATCCATCCTCGAACGGTGCTCTGGAGTCATTCCATATGGGATGTCCTGGAGCTGTCCAAAAGGTCTCAATTGTCCCGCAGAAGGAATCCTTGAAGAGGGCATCCCACATCTCCCAACGTGGAAAACCTCCATGGCCTCGAGATTCCGCTCCCTTCATGAAGGGGCCGTCATGCACAGAAACTCCAACCTGAGCCAACGTCGGATCCTCGCCCTGACTTCAGATGCATGAGATATTGGTTCAGATCTGCAGGGGGTACCTGCCGTGCCCTCACCCTGAATCCGAAGTCTAGCTTGTGTTCTCAGACTTCCGTCCTCACTCTCCTGGCCCCGGAGCCCTCAAGTTTGGCAATTCCGGACCGACAATGAAGCACTCTGCCTGCCCTCTAGAAAATATATATTGTCTAATGAGCAGCCCAGGCAGCTTAAATGAGGATAAACCTACACGGCACTCGAATGTACCCAACTTATATAGTCTAACCTGGGCACTAATGCACTGTCTGACACAACCTGAGCCCGGACCTGCTGACCAACACCCAGACAGCTGACCGCACGCTGAGCACATCAGACCCGCCATGGCCTTAGGTCATCATCTCTTCCCTACCTCAGTTTTCAGGCTTCAGAACCTAGACCTTATCTCCAATCACTGCCCACGCTTGACTGTGATGCAGAAATCAGAACTCATCCTGACCCATGGCAAGAAACCTTGTGGTTGGCATGTTGTCCAACGTTCAGTGTAGGAGAATCCAGCATTCACCCTGAGGCCCCGACCATTGTTGCGTGCGACGAGAGCATAAACACGCATTGTGACCTCAACGTGAGTCCTGTCCTCTAGTAAGTCCTCTCAGTGGCTGGACCATTAGATGTCATAATGGGCTTGACATGTCCCTAGTCCCCAATTTTTAACCAGATTTCTGGTTGTCCAGTCGCCCCACCCCAGGGCTCTACTCTGGAATCCCTCATTTGGTGGGACATCTGAGGTTGAAAAACAAAATGAAACAAATCGAAAACAACAAAAAAACGGTCTTCTTCCATCCCCAGAATGACCCCAAACTCTTTGGACGGGACCGAACCCCCAGAGAGTAAGACTCGTCCATTTCCCATGAAGTCACCCGGCAATTTCACGACCATGAGTGACACGATATCCAGAGACGAAAACTTGAGCAAGAGCCTCACACTCGCCCTTTTTTCATATCCCGAAGTGTTCTCCTCATGGTCTGTATATCAGTCCTGCCATACCTATGACCCAAAACATAAGCCGAGTTTGTGTTTTCAGACAACTGTCCAAACAGCTCTGGCCTACACACCCTACAGGCTCAGGGCCCTGGAGCCAAACCTGAGGACTGTACTTGCCCTCTCCAAGGGAATTGTATGTGCCCATTCCAATGGCCACAACCCTACTAGTAGGATAACCTCCAAAGTCCCTGAGGCCATCCCAATAGTTGTGGCTTCCCAGGACAAACAAGGGCAATCTGAGCCCATCTGAGCACCTACCTGCACTCAGACCCGTAGACTGATGTCCCCAGAGGTAAAAAGGAACGAACAGGCCCCTAGGCACTAATCGGATCCATTGCTTTGGTTTCCAGGCATCTCTCCTCAGAGGCCTGGATTTCAATACCAGCATATGGCTGTTTCTTGACTCACCCATCAAAACAAATCTCATCTACACATGGGAAACATGCACGTTGGAGCTGTGTCAAAGCCTCTGTTTAGGAGAACCCTTCAGGGCCCCAGGGCCACCGCTTCATTCCAAGGTCTCCATAGACACAAAAACATATTAGGACACATCCACAGGAGAGTCCATTTCAACTCAGCCTCCTCGGTTGCCCCCCACATCCAGCAGATCTAACCTCTCTTGTTGCTTGGAGACAATTGGAATGTGAGGTGGGCTACCCAGCCATCCATCCTTAGAACCCTGCTCGGAATCGTGGGCCTGGAGCCAACCAACAGGTCTCAATTGTCCTGCAGAAGAATCTTTGCAGTTTGGAGCTTCTCACAACTCCCATCGTGGGAAAACCCCCATGTCCTCGTGATCCAACCCCCTTCAAGAAAGGGCCATCAGGGCAGAAAGTCCAACCTGAGCGATATTCTGATCCTTGCCCTGACTTCAGATGCACGAGATCTTGATTGAGGTCTGTAGATTGTGCCTGCCATATCCTCACCCAGAAACCTAGGCCTAGCTTGGGTTCTCAGACTCCGTCCTCAGACTACTGGCCCACAAGCCCTCCAGTTGGGCAATCCAGAACTACAATGCCGCACTCTGCCTGCCCTACAGAAGTAAAACATTGCCCTCAGGGCTACCCCGAAACCGCAAAAGAGGATCAACCTGCACGCCATTCGGCTGTACCCCAAACATATAGGCTGACCTGGGCACTATTTCCCCTTCTGACCCAGCCTGAGCCTGGACCTCCTGGTCCCACCCAGACAGCTGGCCGCACACTGAGCACATCGGACCCGCCATGGCCTTAGGTCGTCATCTCTTCCCAACTGCGGTTTTCAGGCTCCAGAACCTAGACCTTATCTCCAACCACTGCCCAGGGTTGAAAATGATGCAGAAATCAGAACTCTTTCCCCATGGCAAGAAACCTTGTGGTTGGCATGTTGTCCAACGTTCAGTGTAGTTGAAACAAGCGTGGCCCAGGAGGCCCAGCCCATGCTTGCGGGCCACATTGCTCAAAAACACACATTGTGACCCTCAGCCTGAGCCCAGTCCTCAGGTAAGGCCTCTCAGGGCCTATATGAAGAGACAGCTTATTGGGCTTGCCATGCCCCTAGGCCGCAATTTTTAACCATAGTTCGGGTTGTCCCTTCACTCTTCCCCAGGGCTCTGCTTTGGAATTCCTCTTTTGGTGGGACACCTGAGGTAACAAACCTGAAAGGAGTCCTCCCATCCCACAGATTGACGAAAAACAATTGGGATCGGGCCAAATCCACAGAGAGGAAGATTCGTCCATGGCCCATGAGACCTCCCCAACATTCCACGGCCATCGCTGAAACAAAATCCAGAGACAAAAGCCTGAGCAAGCGCCTCAGTCTCGCTCATTCTTCATATCCTGAAGAGTTCTTCTCATGGTTTGTAGATCGGGCGTGCCATACCTACGTCCCCAAACTTAAGCTGAGTTTGTGTTTTTAGTCTTCTGTCCTAAAGTCCTGGGCCACACTCCCTCCAGGCTGGGGCCCCTGGAGCCACACATTAGGACTGCCCCCACTCAATCCATGGGAATTCTGCCCATTCCATTGTCAAAAATCGTACAAATTAGGAGAACCCTCCAAAGTCCCTGAGGCCATCCCAATAGTGTCGGTCGCCCGGGACAAAAAAGGGCGGTTGATACCGGCTGAGCATCTACCTCCACTCATCTACCTCCACTCATACCAAGAAGATTGAACCAGACAGGACCCGATCCATTATCGGATCCATTGCTTTGGTTTACAGGCATGTCTCCTCAGACACCTGGATTCCCATACCAGCAGAGGGGATTTCCTGAGGCACCCATCAGAACAAATCTCGTCTCCACAAGGAAACTTGGGCATGGGAGCTAAGCCAATGCTTAGGAGAATACTTCAGGGTCCCGGTGCCACCTCCCCATTCCCAGGCCCTCATTGACACAAACACACGTTAGGACCCATTCTCTGGAAAGTGCATTTCAACTCAGCCACCCCGGTTGCTCCCGCAGATCCATTATATCTAAACTGTCTTGTTGCTAGGAGACAATTGGAAGGCGAGGCGGACTGCCCAGGCATCCATCCTCGAACAGTGATCTGGAGTCATTCCATATGGGCTGTCCTGGAGCTGTCCATCAAGTCTCAATTGTCCCGCAGAAGGAATCCTTGAAGGGGGCATCCCACATCTCCCAACGTGGAAAACCTCCATGGCCTCGAGATTCCGCTCCCTTCATGAAGGGGCCGTCATGCACAGAAACTCCAACCTGAGCCAACGTGGGATCCTCGCCCTGACTTCAGATGCATGAGATATTGGTTCAGATCTGGAGGGGGTACCTGCCGTGCCCTCACCCTGAATCCGAAGTCTAGCTTGTGTTCTCAGACTTCAGTCCTCACTCTCCTGGCCCCGAAGCCCTCAAGTTTGGCAATTCCGGACCGACAATGAAGCACTCTGCCTGCCCTCTAGAAAAAATTGATTGCCTAATGAGCAGCCCAGGCAGCTTAAATGAGGATAAACCTACACGGCACTCGAATGTACCCAAATTATATAGTCTAACCTGGGCACTAATGCACTGTCTGACACAACCTGAGCCCGGACCTGCTGACCAACACCCAGACAGCTGACCGCACGCTGAGCACATCAGACCCGCCATGGCCTTAGGTCATCATCTCTTCCCTACCTCAGTTTTCAGGCTTCAGAACCTAGACCTTATCTACAATCACTGCCCACGGGTGACTGTGATGCAGAAATCAGAACTCTTCCTGACCCATGGCAAGAAACCTTGTGGTTGGCATGTTGTCCAACGTTCAGTGTAGGAGAAACCAGCATTCACCCTGAGGCCCCGCCCATTATTGAGTGCGACGAGAGCATAAACACGCATTGTGACCTCAGCGTGAGTCCTGTCCTCTAGTAAGTCCTCTCAGTGGCTGGACCATTAGATGTCATAATGGGCTTGATATGTCCCTAGTGCCCAATTTTTAACCAGATTCCTGGTTGTTCATTCGCCCCACCCCAGGGCTCTACTCTGGAATCCCTCATTTGGTGGGACATCTGAGGTTGAAAAACCAAAATGAAACAAATCGACAACAACAACAAAACGGACTTCTTCCATCCCCAGAATGACCCCAAACTCTTTGGTCGGGACCGAACCCGCAGAGAATAAGACTCGTCCATTTCCCAAGAAGTCACCCGGCAATTTCACGACCATGAGTGACACGATATCCAGAGACAAAAACTGGAGCAAGAGCCTCACACTCGCCCTTTTTTCATATCCCGAAGTGTTCTCCTCATGGTCTGTAGATCAGTCCTGCCATACCTATGACCCAAAACATAAGCCGAGTTTGTGTTTTCAGACAACTGTCCAAACAGCTCTGGCCTACACACCCTACAGGCTCAGGGCCCTGGAGCCAAACCTGAGGACTGTACTTGCCCTCTCCAAGGGAATTGTATGTGCCCATTCCAATGGCCACAACCCTACTAGTAGGATAACCTCCAAAGTCCCTGAGGCCATCCCAACAGTTGTGGCTTCCCAGGACAAACAAGGGCAATCTGAGCCCATCTGAGCACCTACCTGCACTCAGACCCGTAGACTGATGTCCCCAGAGGTAAAAAGGAACGAACAGGCCCCTAGGCACTAATCGGATCCATTGCTTTGGTTTCCAGGCATCTCTCCTCAGAGGCCTGGATTTCAATACCAGCATATGGCTGTTTCTTGACTCACCCATCAGAACAAATCTCATCTACACATGGGAAACATGCACGTTGGAGCTGTGTCAAAGCCTCTGTTTAGGAGAACCCTTCAGGGCCCCAGGGCCACCGCTTCATTCCAAGGTCTCCATAGACACAAAAACATATTAGGACACATCCACAGGAGAGTCCATTTCAACTCAGCCTCCTCGGTTGCCCCCCACATCCAGCAGATCTAACCTGTCTTGTTGCTTGGAGACAATTGGAATGCGAGGTGGGCTACCCAGCCATCCATCCTTAGAACCCTGCTCGGAGTCGTTGGCCTGGAGCCAACCAACAGGTCTCAATTGTCCTGCAGAAGAATCTTTGCAGTTTGGAGCTTCTCAAAACTCCCATCGTGGGAAAACCCTCATGTCCTCGTGATCCAACCCCCTTCAAGAAAGGGCCATCAGGGCAGAAAGTCCAACCTGAGCGATCGTCTGATCCTTGCCCTGACTTCAGATGCACGAGATCTCTATTGAGGTCTGTAGATTGTGCCTGCCATATCCTCACCCAGAAACCTAGGCCTAGCTTGGGTTCTCAGACTCCGTCCTCAGACTACTGCCCCACAAGCCCTCCAGTTTGGCAATCCAGAACTACAATGCCGCACTCTGCCTGCCCTATAGATGTAAAATATTGCCCTCAGGGCTACCCCGAAACCCCAAATGAGGATCAACCTGCACGCCATTCGGCTGTACCCCAAACATATAGGCTGACCTGGGCACTATTTCCCCTTCTGACCCAGCCTGAGTCTGGACCTCCTGGTCCCACCCAGACAGCTGGCCGCACACTGAGCACATCGGACCCGCCATGGCCTTAGGTGGTCATCTCTTCCCAACTGCGGTTTTCAGGCTCCAGAACCTAGACCTTATCACCAACCACTGCCCAGGTCTGAAAATGATGCAGATTCAGAAATCTTTCCCCATGGCAAGAAACCTTGTGCTTGGCATGTTGTCCAACGTTCAGTGTAGTTGAAACAAGCGTGGCCCAGGAGGCCCAGCCCATGCTTGCGGGCCACATTGCTCACAAACACACATTGTGACCCTCAGCCTGAGCCCAGTCCTCAGGTAAGGCCTCTCAGGGCCTATATGAAGAGACAGCATATTGGGCTTGCCATGCCCCTAGGCCCCAATTTTTAACCATAGTTCGGGTTGTCCCTTCACACTTCCCCAGGGCTCTGCTTTGGAATTCCTCTTTTGGTGGGACACCTGAGGTAACAAACCTGAAAGGAGTCCTCCCATCCCACAGATGGACGAAAAACAATTGGGATCGGGCCAAATCCACAGAGAGGAAGATTCGTCCATGGCCCATGAGACCTCCCCAACATTCCACGGCCATCGCTGAAACAAAATCCAGAGACAAAAGCCTGAGCAAGCGCCTCAGACTCGCTCATTCTTCATATCCTGAAGACTTCTTCTCATGGTTTGTAGATCGGGCGTGCCATACCTACGTCCCCAAACTTAAGCTGAGTTTGTGTTTTCAGTTCTGTCCTCAAAGTCCTGGGCCACACTCCCTCCAGGCTGGGGCCCCTGGAGCCACACATTAGGACTGCCCCCACCCAATCCATGGGAATTCTGCCCATTCCATTGTCAAACATCGTACAAATTAGGAGAACCCTCCAAAGTCCCTGAGGCCATCCCAATAGTGTAGGTCGCCCGGGACAAAAAAGGGCGGTTGATACCGGCTGGGCATCTACCTCCACTCATTTACCTCCACTCATACCAAGAAGATTGAACCAGACAGGACCCGAGGCCATTATCGGATCCATTGCTTTGGTTTACAGGCATGTCTCCTCAAATGCCTGGATTCCAATACCAGCAGAGGGGATTTCCTGAGGCACCCATCAGAACAAATCTCGTCTCCACAAGGAAACTTGTGCAAGGGAGCTAAGCCAAAACTTAGGAGAATACTTCAGGGTCCCGGTGCCACCTCCCCATTCCAAGGCCCTCATGGACACAAACACACGTTAGGACCCATCCTCTGGAAAGTGCATTTCAACTCTGCCACCCCGGTTGCTCCCGCAGATCCATTAGGTCTAAACTGTCTTGTTGCTAGGCGACAATTGGAAGGCGAGGCGGACTTCCCAGGCATCCATCCTCGAAAGGTGCTCTGGAGTCATTCCATATGGGATGTCCTGGAGCTGTCCAACAGGTCTCAATTGTCCCGCAGAAGGAATCCTTGAAGGGGGCATCCCACATCTCCCAACGTGGAAAACCTCCATGGCCTCGAGATTCCGCTCCCTTCATGAAGGGGCCGTCATGCACAGAAACTCCAACCTGAGCCAACGTGGGATCCTCGCCCTGACTTCAGATGCATGAGATATTGGTTCAGATCTGCAGGGGGTACCTGCCGTGCCCTCACCCTGAATCCGAAGTCTAGCTTGTGTTCTCAGACTTCCGTCCTCACTCTCCTGGCCCCGAAGCCCTCAAGTTTGGCAATTCCGGACCGACAATGAAGCACTCTGCCTGCCCTCTAGAAAATATATATTGTCTAATGAGCAGCCCAGGCAGCTTAAATGAGGATAAACCTACACGGCACTCGAATGTACCCAAATTATATAGTCTAACCTGGGCACTAATGCACTGTCTGACACAACCTGAGCCCGGACCTGCTGACCAACACCCAGACAGCTGACCGCACGCTGAGCACATCAGACCCGCCATGGCCTTAGGTCATCATCTCTTCCCTACCTCAGTTTTCAGGCTTCAGAACCTAGACCTTATCTCCAATCACTGCCCACGGGTGACTGTGATGCAGAAATCAGAACTCTTCCTGACCCATGGCAAGAAACCTTGTGGTTGGCATGTTGTCCAACGTTCAGTGTAGGAGAATCCAGCATTCACCCTGAGGCCCCGCCCATTGTTGCGTGCGAGGAGAGCATAAACACGCATTGTGACATCATCGTGAGTCCTTTCCTCTAGTAAGTCCTCTCAGTGGCTGGACCATTAGATGTCATAATGGGCTTGACATGTCCCTAGTCCCCAATTTTTAACCAGATTTCTGGTTGTCCAGTCGCCCCACCCCAGGGCTCTACTCTGGAATCCCTCATTTGGTGGGACATCTGAGGTTGAAAAACAAAATGAAACAAATCGACAACAACAAAAAAACGGTCTTCTTCCATCCCCAGAATGACCCCAAACTCTTTGGACGGGACCGAACCCCCAGAGAGTAAGACTCGTCCATTTCCCATGAAGTCACCCGGCAATTTCACGACCATGAGTGACACGATATCCAGAGACGAAAACTTGAGCAAGAGCCTCACACTCGCCCTTTTTTCATATCCCGAAGTGTTCTCCTCATGGTCTGTAGATCAGTCCTGCCATACCTATGACCCAAAACATAAGCCGAGTTTGTGTTTTCAGACAACTGTCCAAACAGCTCTGGCCTACACACCCTACAGGCTCAGGGCCCTGGAGCCAAACCTGAGGACTGTACTTGCCCTCTCCAAGGGAATTGTATGTGCCCATTCCAATGGCCACAACCCTACTAGTAGGATAACCTCCAAAGTCCCTGAGGCCATCCCAATAGTTGTGGCTTCCCAGGACAAACAGGGGCAATCTGAGCCCATCTGAGCACCTACCTGCACTCAGACCCGTAGACTGATGTCCCCAGAGGTAAAAAGGAACGAACAGGCCCCTAGGCACTAATCGGATCCATTGCTTTGGTTTCCAGGCATCTCTCCTCAGAGGCCTGGATTTCAATACCAACATATGGCTGTTTCTTGACTCACCCATCAGAACAAATCTCATCTACACATGGGAAACATGCACGTTGGAGCTGTGTCAAAGCCTCTGTTTAGAAGAACCCTTCAGGGCCCCAGGGCCACCGCTTCATTCCAAGGTCTCCATAGACACAAAAACATATTAGGACACACCCACAGGAGAGTCCATTTCAACTCAGCCTCCTCGGTTGCCCCCCACATCCAGCAGATCTAACCTGTCTTGTTGCTTGGAGACAATTGGAATGCGAGGTGGGCTACCCAGCCATCCATCCTTAGAACCCTGCTCGGAATCGTTGGCCTGGAGCCAACCAACAGGTCTCAATTGTCCTGCAGAAGAATCTTTGCAGTTTGGAGCTTCTCACAACTCCCATCGTGGGAAAACCCCCATGTCCTCGTGATCCAACCCCCTTCAAGAAAGGGCCATCAGGGCAGAAAGTCCAACCTGAGCGATCGTCTGATCCTTGCCCTGACTTCAGATGCACGAGATCTTGATTGAGGTCTGTAGATTGTGCCTGCCATATCCTCACCCAGAAACCTAGGCCTAGCTTGGGTTCTCAGACTCCGTCCTCAGACTACTGGCCCACAAGCCCTCCAGTTGGGCAATCCAGAACTACAATGCCGCACTCTGCCTGCCCTACAGAAGTAAAACATTGCCCTCAGGGCTACCCCGAAACCGCAAATGAGGATCAACCTGCACGCCATTCGGCTGTACCCCAAACATATAGGCTGACCTGGGCACTATTTCCCCTTCTGACCCAGCCTGAGCCTGGACCTCCTGGTCCCACCCAGACAGCTGGCCGCACACTGAGCACATTGGACCCGCCATGGCCTTAGGTCGTCATCTCTTCCCAACTGCGGTTTTCAGGCTCCAGAACCTAGACCTTATCTCCAACCACTGCCCAGGGTTGAAAATGATGCAGAAATCAGAACTCTTTCCCCATGGCAAGAAACCTTGTGGTTGGCATATTGTCCAACGTTCAGTGTAGTTGAAACAAGCGTGGCCCATGAGGCCCAGCCAATGCTTGCGGGCCACATTGCTCACAAACACACATTGTGACCCTCAGCCTGAGCCCAGTCCTCAGGTAAGGCCTCTCAGGGCCTATATGAAGAGACAGCATATTGGGCTTGCCATGCCCCTAGGCCGCAATTTTTAACCATAGTTCGGGTTGTCCCTTCACTCTTCCCCAGGGCTCTGCTTTGGAATTCCTCTTTTGGTGGGACACCTGAGGTAACAAACCTGAAAGGAGTCCTCCCATCCCACAGATTGACGAAAAACAATTGGGATCGGGCCAAATCCACAGAGAGGAAGATTCGTCCATGGCCCATGAGACCTCCCCAACATTCCACGGCCATCGCTGAAACAAAATCCAGAGACAAAATCCTGAGCAAGCGCCTCAGACTCGCTCATTCTTCATATCCTGAAGAGTTCTTCTCATGGTTTGTAGATCGGGCGTGCCATACCTACGTCCCCAAACTTAAGCTGAGTTTGTGTTTTCAGTCTTCTGTCCTCAAAGTCCTGGGCCACACTCCCTCCAGGCTGGGGCCCCTGGAGCCACACATTAGGACTGCCCCCACCCAATCCATGGCAATTCTGCCCATTCCATTGTCAAAAATCGTACAAATTAGGGGAGGAGTCAAGATGGCGGAGAAGTAGCAAGCTGAGACTGCTTCAGCTAGCTGGAGATCAGCTAGATAGCTTATCTAAAGATTGCAAACACCTGAAAATCCATCGGCAGACCGAAGAGAAGAAGAACAGCAATTCTGGAAACAGAAAAACAACCGCTTTCTGAAAGGTAGGACCGGCGGAGAAGTGAATCCAAAGCGACGGGAAGATAGACCCCGGGGGGAGGGGCCGGCTCCCGGCAAGCGGCGGAGCAACCGCGCGCACAAAATCAGGACTTTTAAAAGTCTGTTCCGCTGAGGGACATCGCTCCAGAGGCTAAACCGGGGCGAAGCCCACGCGGGGTCAGCGTGGCCTCAGGGTCACAGAATGATCGGGGGTGTCTGAGTGTCGCAGAGCTTGCGGGTATTGGAACGGGAAAGCCGGCTACAGAAACAGAGCCGACAGTAAGCTCACAGCTCGGTGTTACCTTGAACCGATCGCAGGCTCGGTGAGCTCGGAGCGCGGCCGGAGGTCAGGCAGACGGGAATAACTGGGCGCTGTTCTCTGAGGGCGCACTGAGGAGTGGGGCCCTGGGCTCTCGGCTCCTCCGGGCCGGAGACCAGGAGGCCGCCATTTGTGTTCCTGTCCTCCGGAACTCTACGGAAAGCGCTCAGGGAACAAAAGCTCCTGAAAGCAAACCCGAGCGGATTACTCACCCCGGCCCCGGGTAAGGGAGGTGTAATTCTGCCTGGGGCAAAGACACTTGAGAATCACTACAACAGGCCCCTCCCCCAGAAGATCAACAAGAAATCCAACCGAGACCAAGTTCACCTACCAAGGAGTGCGGTTTCAATACCAAGGAGAGCAGCAGAATTCCAGAGGAGGAGAAAGCCAAGCACGGAACTCATGGCTTTTTTCTTGTGATTTTTTTTTAGTCTTGCAGTTAATTTAATTTTTTCTTTCTCATTTTTTTTTTCTTTTTCTTCTCGCCTTCGGGTAAAATTTTTTTTTTAACTGTTACCTTTTTCTTTTTTAACGATTTTTTACTAGTTTATCTAATATATATATTTTTTCTTTTTTACATTTTTCTCAGGTGTTTTCTTTTTTTAAAAAAATTTTTTTTTCTTTTCTTTTTTTTTTTTTTCTTTCTTTCTTTTTGAACCTCTTTTTATCCCCTTTCTCCCCACTCACGATTTTGGATCTCTTCTAATTTAGTTAAAGCATATTTTTCTGGGGTTGTTGCCGCCCTTTTAGTATTTTACTTGCCCCTTCATTTACTCTTATCTGGCCAAAATGACAAGACGTAAAAATTCAACGCAAAAAAAAGAACAAGAGGCAGTACCGAAGGCTAGGGACCTAATCAATACAGACATCGATAATATGTCAGATCTAGAGTTCAGAATGACAATTCTCAAGGTTCTAGCCGGGCTCGAAAAAGGCATGGAAGATATTAGAGAAACCCTCTCGAGAGATATAAAAGCCCTTTCTGGAGAAATAAAAGAACTAAAATCTAACCAAGTTGAAATCAAAAAAGCTATTAATGAGGTGCAATCAAAAATGGAGGCTCTAACTGCTAGGATAAATGAGGCAGAAGAAAGAATTAGTGATATAGAAGACCAAATGACAGAGAATAAAGAAGCTGAGCAAAAGAGGGACAAACAGCTACTGGACCACGAGGGGAGAATTCGAGAATTAAGTGACACCATAAGACGAAACAACATTAGAATAATTGGGATTCCAGAAGAAGAAGAAAGAGAGAGGGGAGCAGAAGGTATACTGGAGAGAATTATTGGGGAGAATTTCCCCAATATGGCAAAGGGAACGAGCATCAAAATTCAGGAGGTTCAGAGAACGCCCCTCAAAATCAATAAGAATAGGCCCACACCCCGTCACCTAATAGTAAAATTTACAAGTCTCAGTGACAAAGAGAAAATCCTGAAAGCAGCCCGGGAAAAGAAGTCTGTAACATACAATGGTAAAAATATTAGATTGGCAGCTGACTTATCCACAGAGACCTGGCAGGCCAGAAAGAGCTGGCATGATATTTTTAGAGCACTAAACGAGAAAAACATGCAGCCCAGAATACTATATCCAGCTAGGCTATCATTGAAAATAGAAGGAGAGATTAAAAGCTTCCAGGACAAACAGCAACTGAAAGAATTTGCAAATACCAAACCAGCTCTACAGGAAATATTGAAAGGGGTTCTCTAAGCAAAGAGAGAGCCTACAAGTGGTAGATCAGAAAGGAACAGAGACCATATACAATAACAGTCACCTTACAGGCAATACAATGGCACTAAATTCATATCTCTCAATAGTTACCCTGAATGTGAATGGGCTAAATGCCCCTGTCAAAAGACACAGGGTATCAGAATGGATAAAAAAACAAAACCCATCTATATGTTGCCTCCAAGAAACTCATTTTAAGCCCGAAGACACCTCCAGATTTAAAGTGAGGGGGTGGAAAAGAATTTACCAGGCTAATGGACATCAGAAGAAAGCAGGAGTGGCAATCCTTATATCAGATCAATTAGATTTTAAGCCAAAGACTATAATAAGAGATGAGGAAGGACACTATATCATACTCAAAGGGTCTGTCCAACAAGAAGATTTAACAATTTTAAATATCTATGCCCCCAATGTGGGAGCAGCCAACTATATAAACCAATTAATAACAAAATCAAAGAAACACATCAACAACAATACAATAATAGTAGGGGACTTTAACACTCCCCTCACTGAAATGGACAGGTCATCCAAGCAAAAAATCAGCAAGGAAATAAAGGCCTTAAACGACACACTGGACCAGATGGACATCACAGATATATTCAGAACATTTCATCCCAAAGCAACAGAATACACATTCTTCTCTAGTGCACATGGAACATTCTCCAGAATAGATCACATCCTCGGTCCTAAATCAGGACTCAACCAGTATCAAAAGATTGGGATCATTCCCTGCATATTTTCAGACCACAATGCTCTAAAGCTAGAACTCAACCACAAAAGGAAGTTTGGAAAGAACCCAAATACATGGAGACTAAACAGTATCCTTCTAAAGAATGAATGGGTCAACCGGGAAATTAAAGAAGAATTGAAAAAAATCATGGAAACAAATGATAATGAAAATACAACAGTTCAAAATCTGTGGGACACAATAAAGGCAGTCCTGAGAGGAAAATATATAGCGGTACAAGCCTTTCTCAAGAAACAAGAAAAGTCTCAGGTACACAACCTAACCCTACACATAAAGGAGCTGGAGAAAGAACAAGAAAGAAACCCTAAGCCCAGCAGGAGAAGAGAAATCATAAAGATCAGAGCAGAAATCAATGAAATAGAAACCAAAAAAACAATAGAAAAAATTAACGAAAGTAGGAGCTGGTTCTTTGAAAGAATTAATAAAATTGATAAACCCCTGGCCCGACTTATCAAAAAGAAAAGAGAAAGGACCCAAATAAATAAAATCATGAATGAAAGAGGAGAGATCACAACTAACACCAAAGAAATACAAACTATTATAAGAACATACTATGAGCAACTCTACGGCAATAAATTTGACAATCTGGAAGAAATGGATGCATTCCTAGAAACATATAAACTACCACAACTGAACCAGGAAGAAATAGAAAGCCTGAACAGACCCATAACCAGTAAGGAGATTGAAACAGTCATTAAAAATCTCCAAACAAACAAAAGCCCAGGGCCAGATGGCTTCCCGGGGGAATTCTACCAAACATTTAAAGAAGAACTAATTCCTATTCTCCTGAAACTGTTCCAAAAAATAGAAATGGAAGGAAAACTTCCAAACTCATTTTATGAGGCCAGCATCACCTTGATCCCAAAACCAGACAAGGATCCCACCAAAAAAGAGAGCTATAGACCGATATCCTTGATGAACACAGATGCGAAAATACTCAACAAAATACTAGCCAATAGGATTCAACAGTACATTAAAAAGATTATTCACCACGACCAAGTGGGATTTATTCCAGGGCTGCAAGGTTGGTTCAACATCCGCAAATCAGTCAATGTGATACAACACATCAATAAAAGAAAGAACAAGAACCATATGATACTTTCAATAGATGCTGAAAAAGCATTTGACAAAGTACAGCATCCCTTCCTGATCAAAACTCTTCAAAGTGTAGGGATAGAGGGCACATACCTCAATATCATCAAAGCCATCTATGAAAAACCCACCGCAAATATCATTCTCAATGGAGAAAAACTGAAAGCTTTTCCACTAAGGTCAGGAACACGGCAGGGATGTCCATTATCACCACTGCTATTCAACATAGTACTAGAGGTCCTAGCCTCAGCAATCAGACAACAAAAGGAAATTAAAGGCATCCAAATTGGCAAAGAAGAAGTCAAACTATCACTCTTCGCAGATGATATGATACTATATGTGGAAAACCCAAAAGACTCCACTCCAAAACTGCTAGAACTTATACAGGAATTCAGTAAAGTGTCAGGATATAAAATCAATGCACAGAAATCAGTTGCATTTCTCTACACCAACAGCAAGACAGAAGAAAGAGATATTAAGGAGTCAATCCCATTTACAATTGCATCCAAAACCATAAGATACCTAGGAATAAACCTAACCAAAGAGACACAGAATCTATACTCAGAAAACTATAAAGTACTCATGAAAGAAATTGAGGAAGACACAAAGAAATGGAAAAATGTTCCATGCTCCTGGATTGGAAGAATAAATATTGTGAAAATGTCTATGCTACCTAAAGCAATCTACACATTTAATGCAATTCCTATCAAAGTACCATCCATCTTTTTCAAAGAAATGGAACAAATAATGCTAAAATTTATATGGAACCAGAAAAGACCTCGAATAGCCAAAGGGATATTGAAAAAGAAAGCCAACGTTGGTGGCATCACAATTCCGGACTTCAAGCTCTATTACAAAGCTGTCATCATCAAGACAGCATGGTACTGGCACAAAAACAGACACATAGATCAATGGAACAGAATAGAGAGCCCAGAAATAGACCCTCAAATCTATGGTCAACTCATCTTCGACAAAGCAGGAAAGAATGTCCAATGGAAAAAAGATAGCCTCTTCAATAAATGGTGCTGGGAAAATTGGACAGCCACATGTAGAAAAATGAAATTGGACCATTTCCTTACACCACACACAAAAATAGACTCAAAATGGATGAAGGACCTCAATGTGCGAAAGGAATCCATCAAAATCCTTGAGGAGAACACAGGCAGCAACCTCTTCGACCTCTGCCGCAGCAACATCTTCCTAGGAACAACGCCAAAGGCAAGGGAAGCAAGGGAAAAAATGAACTATTGGGATTTCATCAAGATCAAAAGCTTTTGCACAGCAAAGGAAACAGTTAACAAAATCAAAAGACAACTGACAGAATGGGAGAAGATATTTGCAAACGACATATCAGATAAAGGACTAGTGTCCAGAATCTATAAAGAACTTAGCAAACTCAACACCCAAAGAACAAATAATCCAATCAAGAAATGGGCAGAGGACATGAACAGACATTTCTGCAAAGAAGACATCCAGATGGCCAACAGACACATGAAAAAGTGCTCCATATCACTCGGCATCAGGGAAATACAAATCAAAACCACAATGAGATATCACCTCACACCAGTCAGAATGGCTAAAATCAACAAGTCAGGAAATGACAGATGCTGGCGAGGATGTGGAGAAAGGGGAACCCTCCTACACTGTTGGTGGGAATGCAAGCTGGTGCAGCCACTCTGGAAAACAGCATGGAGGTTCCTCAGAATGTTGAAAATAGAACTGCCCTATGACCCAGCAATTGCACTATTGGGTATTTACCCTAAAGATACAAATGTAGTGATCCAAAGGGGCACATGCACCCGAATGTTTATAGCAGCAATGTCCACAATAGCCAAACTATGGAAAGAACCTAGATGTCCATCCACAGATGAATGGATCAAGAAGATGTGGTATATATACACAATGGAATACTATGCAGCCATCAAAAGAAATGAAATCTTGCCATTTGCGACAACGTGGATGGAACTAGAGCGTATCATGCTTAGCGAAATAAGTCAAGCAGAGAAAGACAACTATCATATGATCTCCCTGATATGAGGAAGTGGTGATGCAACATGGAGGCTTAAGTGGGTAGGAGAAGAATAAATGAAACAAGATGGGATTGGGAGGGAGACAAACCATAAGTGACTCTTAATCTCACAAAACAAACTGAGGGTTGCTGGGGGGAGGGGTTTTGGGAAAAGGGGGTGGGATTATGGACATTGGGGAGGGTATGTGCTTTGGTGAGTGCTGTGAAGTGTGTAAACCTGGTGATTCACAGACCTGTACCCCTGGGGATAAAAATATATGTTTATATAAAAATAAAAAGTTAAAAAAAAAAAAAAAAAAAGAAAATGACAACAATTACAAACTTAAAAAGAAAAATAAATCTTTTTAGCATTACAAGTTTATTTAATTCATAAAAAGGACTTATCATGGATTCTTGAAATAATAAATATCCATATGTGAGTAAAAAAAAAAAAAAAAAAATCGTACAAATTAGGAGAACCCTCCAAAGTCCCTGAGGCCATCCCAATAGTGTCGGTCGCCCGGGACAAAAAAGGGCGGTTGATACGGGCTGAGCATCTACCTCCACTCATCTACCTCCACTCATACCAAGAAGATTGAACCAGACAGGACCCGAGGCCATTATCGGATCCATTGCTTTGGTTTACAGGCATGTCTCCTCAGACTCCTGGATTCCAATACCAGCAGAGGGGATTTCCTGAGGCACCCATCAGAACAAATCTCGTCTCCACAAGGAAACTTGGGCATGGGAGCTAAGCCAAAGCTTAGGAGAATACTTCAGGGTCCCGGTGCCACCTCCCCATTCCCAGGCCCTCATGGACACAAACACACGTTAGGACCCATTCTCTGGAAAGTGCATTTCAACTCAGCCACCCCGGTTGCTCCCGCAGATCCATTATATCTAAACTGTCTTGTTGCTAGGAGACAATTGGAAGGCGAGGCGGACTTCCCAGGCATCCATCCTCGAACAGTGATCTGGAGTCATTCCATATGGGCTGTCCTGGAGCTGTCCATCAGGTCTCAATTGTCCCGCAGAAGGAATCCTTGAAGGGGGCATCCCACATCTCCCAACGTGGAAAACCTCCATGGCCTCGAGATTCCGCTCCCTTCATGAAGGGGCCGTCATGCACAGAAACTCCAACCTGAGCCAACGTCGGATCCTCGCCCTGACTTCAGATGCATGAGATATTGGTTCAGATCTGGAGGGGGTACCTGCCGTGCCCTCACCCTGAATCCGAAGTCTAGCTTGTGTTCTCAGACTTCCGTCCTCACTCTCCTGGCCCCGAAGCCCTCAAGTTTGGCAATTCCGGACCGACAATGAAGCACTCTGCCTGCCCTCTAGAAAAAATTGATTGCCTAATGAGCAGCCCAGGCAGCTTAAATGAGGATAAACCTACACGGCACTCGAATGTACCCAAATTATATAGTCTAACCTGGGCACTAATGCACTGTCTGACACAACCTGAGCCCGGACCTGCTGAACAACACCCAGACAGCTGACCGCACGCTGAGCACATCAGACCCGCCATGGCCTTAGGTCATCATCTCTTCCCTACCTCAGTTTTCAGGCTTCAGAACCTAGACCTTATCTCCAATCACTGCCCACGGGTGACTGTGATGCAGAAATCAGAACTCTTCCTGACCCATGGCAAGAAACTTTGTGGTTGGCATGTTGTCCAACGTTCAGTGTAGGAGAAACCAGCATTCACCCTGAGGCCCCGCCCATTCGTGAGTGCGACGAGATCATAAACACGCATTGTGACCTCAGCGTGAGTCCTGTCCTCTAGTAAGTCCTCTCAGTGGCTGGACCATTAGATGTCATAATGGGCTTGACATGTCCCTAGTCCCCAATTTTTAACCAGATTTCTGGTTGTCCAGTCGCCCCACCCCAGGGCTCTACTCTGGAATCCCTCATTTGGTGGGACATCTGAGGTTGAAAAACAAAATGAAACAAATCGACAACAACAAAAAAACGGTCTTCTTCCATCCCCAGAATGACCCCAAACTCTTTGGACGGGACCGAACCCCCAGAGAGTAAGACTCGTCCATTTCCCATGAAGTCACCCGGCAATTTCACGACCATGAGTGACACGATATCCAGAGACGAAAACTTGAGCAAGAGCCTCACACTCGCCCTTTTTTCATATCCCGAAGTGTTCTCCTCATGGTCTGTATATCAGTCCTGCCATACCTATGACCCAAAACATAAGCCGAGTTTGTGTTTTCAGACAACTGTCCAAACAGCTCTGGCCTACACAACCTACAGGCTCAGGGCCCTGGAGCCAAACCTGAGGACTGTACTTGCCCTCTCCAAGGGAATTGTATGTGCCCTATCCAATGGCCACAACCCTACTAGTAGGATAACCTCCAAAGTCCCTGAGGCCATCCCAATAGTTGTGGCTTCCCAGGACAAACAGGGGCAATCTGAGCCCATCTGAGCACCTACCTGCACTCAGACCCGTAGACTGATGTCCCCAGAGGTAAAAAGGAACGAACAGGCCCCTAGGCACTAATCGGATCCATTGCTTTGGTTTCCAGGCATCTCTCCTTAGAGGCCTGGATTTCAATACCAACATATGGCTGTTTCTTGACTCACCCATCAGAACAAATCTCATCTACACATGGGAAACATGCACGTTGGAGCTGTGTCAAAGCCTCTGTTTAGGAGAACCCTTCAGGACCCCAGGGCCACCGCTTCATTCCAAGGTCTCCATAGACACAAAAACATATTAGGACACATCCACAGGAGAGTCCATTTCTTCTCAGCCACCTCGGTTGCCCCCCACATCCAGCAGATCTAACCTGTCTTGTTGCTTGGAGACAATTGGAATGCGAGGTGGGCTACCCAGCCATCCATCCTTAGAACCCTGCTCGGAGTCGTTGGCCTGGAGCCACCCAAACGGTCTCAATTGTCCTGCAGAAGAATCTTTGCAGTTTGGAGCTTCTCACAACTCCCATCGTGGGAAAACCCCCATGTCCTCGTGATCCAACCCCCTTCAAGAAAGGGCCATCAGGGCAGAAAGTCCAACCTGAGCGATCGTCTGATCCTTGCCCTGACTTCAGATGCACGAGATCTTGATTGAGGTCTGTAGATTGTGCCTGCCATATGCTCACCCAGACACCTAGGCCTAGCTTGGGTTCTCAGACTCCGTCCTCAGACTACTGCCCCACAAGCCCTCCAGTTTGGCATTCGAGAACTACAATGCCGCACTCTGCCTGCCCTATAGATATAAAATATTGCCCTCAGGGCTACCCCAAAACCCCAAATGAGGATCAACCTGCACGCCATTCGGCTGTACCCCAAACATATAGGCTGACCTGGGCACTATTTCCCCTTTTGACCCAGCCTGAGCCTGGACCTCCTGGTCCCACCCAGACAGCTAGCCGCACACTGAGCACATCGGACCAGCCATGGCCTTAGGTCGTCATCTCTTCCCAACTGTGGTTTTCAGGCTCCAGAACCTAGACCTTATCTCCAACCACTGCCCAGGGTTGAAAATGATGCAGAAATCAGAACTCTTTCCCCATGGCAAGAAACCTTGTGCTTGGCATGTTGTCCAACGTTCAGTATAGTTGAAACAAGCGTGGCCCATGAGGCCCAGCCCATGCTTGCGGGCCACATTGGTCACAAACACACATTGTGACCCTCAGCCTGAGCCCAGTCCTCAGGTAAGGCCTCTCAGGGCCTATGTGAAGAGACAGCATATTGGGCTTGCTATGCCCCTAGGCCCCAATTTTTTAACCATAGTTCGGGTTGTCCCTTCACTCATCCCCAGGGCTCTGCTTTGGAATCCCTCTTTTGGTGGGACACCTGAGATAACAAACCTGAAAGGAGTCCTCCCATCCCACAGATTGACGAAAAACAATTGGGATCGGGCCAAATCCACAGAGAGGAAGATTCGTCCATGGCCCATGAGACCTCCCCAACATTCCACGGCCATCGCTGAAACAAAATCCAGAGACAAAAGCCTGAGCAAGCACCTCAGACTCGCTCATTCTTCATATCCTGAAGAGTTCTTCTCATGGTTTGTAGATCGGGCGTGCCATACCTACGTCCCCAAACTTAAGCTGAGTTTGTGTTTTCAGTCTTCTGTCCTCAAAGTCCTGGGCCACACTCCCTCCAGGCTGGGGCCCGTGGAGCCACACATTAGGACTGCCCCCACCCAATCCATGGCAATTCTGCCCATTCCATTGTCAAACATCGTACAAATTAGGAGAACCCTCCAAAGTCCCTGAGGCCATCCCAATAGTGTAGGTCGCCCGGGACAAAAAATGGGTGGTTGATACCGGCTGAGCATCTACCTCCACTCATCTACCTCCATTCATACCAAGGAGATTGAACCAGACAGGACCCGAGGCCATTATCGAATCCATTGCTTTGGTTTACAGGCATGTCTCCTCAAAAGCCTGGATTCCAATACCAGCAGAGGGGATTTCCTGAGGCACTCATCAGAACAAATCTCGTCTCCACAAGGAAACTTGTGCATGGTAGCTAAGCCAAAGCTTAGGAGAATACTTCAGGGTCCCGGTGCCACCTCCCCATTCCAAGGTCCTCATGGACACAAATACACGTTAGGACCCATCCTCTGGAAAGTGCATTTCAACTCAGCCACCCCTGTTGCTCCCGCAGATCCATTAGATCTAAACTGTCTTGTGCTAGGAGTCAATTGGAAGGCGAGGCGGACTTCCCTGGCATTCATTCTGGAACGGTGCTCTGGAGTCATTCCATATGGGATGTCATGGAGCTGTACAACAGGTCTCAATTGTCCCGCAGAAGGAATTCTTGAAGGGAACATCCCACATCTCCCAACGTGGAAAACCTCCATGGCCTCGAGATTCCGCTCCCTTCATGAAGGGGCCGTCATGCACAGAAACTCCAACCTGAGCCAACGTCGGATCCTCGCCCTGACTTCAGATGCAT
Organism: Mustela nivalis; assembly: GCF_964662115.1. Lineage (NCBI taxonomy): Eukaryota > Metazoa > Chordata > Mammalia > Carnivora > Mustelidae > Mustela > Mustela nivalis. The sequence goes on from NW_028135910.1 coordinate 336,394, forward strand.
GAGATATTGGTTCAGATCTGCAGGAGGTACCTGCCGTGCCCTCACCCTGAATCCGAAGTCTAGCTTGTGTTCTCAGACTTCCGTCCTCACTCTCCTGGCCCCGAAGCCCTCAAGTTTGGCAATTCCGGACCGACAATGAAGCACTCTGCCTGCCCTCTAGAAAAAATATATTGCCTAATGAGCAGCCCAGGTAGCTTAAATGAGGATAAACCTAAACGGCACTCGAATGTACCCAAATTATATAGTCTAACCTGGGCACTAATGCACTGTCTGACACAACCTGAGCCCGGACCTGCTGACCAACACCCAGACAGCTGACCGCACGCTGAGCACATCAGACCCGCCATGGCCTTAGGTCATCATCTCTTCCCTACCTCAGTTTTCAGGCTTCAGAACCTAGACCTTATCTCCAATCACTGCCCACGCGTGACTGTGATGCAGAAATCAGAACTCTTCCTAACCCATGGCAAGAAACCTTGTGGTTCGCATGTTGTCCAACGTTCAGTGTAGGAGAAACCAGCATTCACCCTGAGGCCCCGCCCATTCTTGAGTGCGACGAGAGCATAAACACGCATTGTGACCTCAGCGTGAGTCCTGTCCTCTAGTAAGTCCTCTCAGTGGCTGGACCATTAGATGTCATAATGGGCTTGACATGTCCCTTGTCCCCAATTTTTAAGCAGATTTCTGGTTGTCCAGTCGCCCCACCCCAGGGCTCTACTCTGGAATCCCTCATTTGGTGGGACATCTGAGGTTGAAAAACAAAATGAAACAAATCGACAACAACAAAAAAACGGACTTCTTCCATCCCCAGAATGACCCCAAACTCTTTGGACGGGACCGAACCCCCAGAGAGTATGACTCGTCCATTTCCCATGAAGTCACCCGGCAATTTCACGACCATGAGTGACACGATATCCAGAGACAAAAACTTGAGCAAGAGCCTCACACTCGCCCTTTTTTCATATCCCGAAGTGTTCTCCTCATGGTCTGTAGATCAGTCCTGCCATACCTATGACCCAAAACATAAGCCGAGTTTGTGTTTTCAGACAACTGTCCAAACAGCTCTGGCCTACACACCCTACAGGCTCAGGGCCCTAGAGCCAAACCTGAGGACTGTACTTGCCCTCTCCAAGGGAATTGTATGTGCCCATTCCAATGGCCACAACACTACTAGTAGGATAACCTCCAAAGTCCCTGAGGCCATCCCAATAGTTGTGGCTTCCCAAGACAAACAGGGGCAATCTGAGCCCATCTGAGCACCTACCTGCACTCAGACCCGTAGACTGATGTCCCCAGAGGTAAAAAGGAACGAACAGGCCCCTAGGCACTAATCGGATCCATTGCTTTGGTTTCCAGGCATCTCTCCTCAGAGGCCTGGATTTCAATACCAGCATATGGCTGTTTCTTGACTCACCCATCAGAACAAGTCTCATCTACACATGGGAAACATGCACGTTGGAGCTGTGTCAAAGCCTCTGTTTAGGAGAACCCTTCAGGGCCCCAGGGCCACCGCTTCATTCCAAGGTCTCCATAGACACAAAAACATATTAGGACACATCCAGAGGAGAGTCCATTTCAACTCAGCCTCCTCGGTTGCCCCCCACATCCAGCAGATCTAACCTGTCTTGTTGCTTGGAGACAATTGGAATGCGAGGTGAGCTACCCAGCCATCCATCCTTAGAACACTGCTCCTAGTCGTTGGCCTGGTGCCAACCAACAGGTCTCAATTGTCCTGCAGAAGAATCTTTGCAGTTTGGAGCTTCTCAAAACTCCCATCGTGGGAAAACCCCCATGTCCTCGTGATCCAACCCCCTTCAAGAAAGGGCCATCAGGGCAGAAAGTCCAACCTGAGCGATCGTCTGATCCTTGCCCTGACTTCAGATGCACGAGATCTCTATTGAGGTCTGTAGATTGTGCCTGCCATATGCTCACCCAGACACCTAGGCCTAGCTTGGTTTCTCAGACTCCGTCCTCAGACTACTGCCCCACAAGCCCTCCAGTTTGGCAATCGAGAACTACAATGCCGCACTCTGCCTGCCCTATAGATGTAAAATATTGCCCTCAGGGCTACCCCGAAACCCCAAATGAGGATCAACCTGCACGCCATTCGGCTGTACCCCAAAAATATAGGCTGACCTGGGCACTATTTCCCCTTCTGACCCAGCCTGAGCCTGGACCTCCTGGTCCCACCCAGACAGCTGGCCGCACACTGAGCACATCGGACCCGCCATGGCCTTAGGTCGTCATCTCTTCCCAACTGCGGTTTTCAGGCTCCAGAACCTAGACCTTATCTCCAACCACTGCCCAGGGTTGAAAATGATGCAGAAATCAGAACTCTTTCCCCATGGCAAGAAACCTTGTGGTTGGCATATTGTCCAACGTTCAGTATAGTTGAAACAAGCGTGGCCCATGTGGCGAGCCCATGCATGCGGGCCACATTGGTCACAAACACACATTGTGACCCTCAGCCTGAGCCCAGTCCTCAGGTAAGGCCTCTCAGGCCTATGTGAAGAGACAGCATATTGGGCTTGCTATGCCCCAAGGCCCCAATTTTTTAACCATAGTTCGGGTTGTCCCTTCACTCTTCCCCAGGGCTCTGCTTTGGAATCCCTCTTTTGGTGGGACACCTGAGATAACAAACATGAAAGGAGTCCTCCCATCCCACAGATTGACGAAAAACAATTGGGATCGGGCCAAATCCACAGAGAGGAAGATTCGTCCATGGCCCATGAGACCTCCCCAACATTCCACGGCCATCGCTGAAACAAAATCCAGAGACAAAAGCCTGAGCAAGCGCCTCAGACTCGCTCATTCTTCATATCCTGAAGAGTTCTTCTCATGCTTTGTAGATCGGGCGTGCCATACCTACGTCCCCAAACTTAAGCTGAGTTTGTGTTTTCAGTCTTCTGTCCTCAAAGTCCTGGGCCACACTCCCTCCCGGCTGGGGCCCCTGGAGCCACACATTAGGACTGCCCCCACCCAATCCATGGCAATTCTGCCCATTCCATTGTCAAAAATCATACAAATTAGGAGAACCCTCCAAAGTCCCTGAGGCCATCCCAATAGTGTAGGTCACCCGGGACAAAAAATGGGTGGTTGATACCGGCTGAGCATCTACCTCCACTCATCTACCTCCATTCATACCAAGGAGATTCAACCAGACAGGACCCGAGGCCATTATCGAATCCATTGCTTTGGTTTACAGGCATGTCTCCTCAAAAGCCTGGATTCCAATACCAGCAGAGGGGATTTCCTGAGGCACTCATCAGAACAAATCTCGTCTCCACAAGGAAACTTGTGCATGGTAGCTAAGCCAAAGCTTAGGAGAATACTTCAGGGTCCCGGTGCCACCTCCCCATTCCAAGGTCCTCATGGACACAAATACACGTTAGGACCCATCCTCTGGAAAGTGCATTTCAACTCAGCCACCCCTGTTGCTCCCGCAGATCCATTAGATCTAAACTGTCTTGTGCTAGGAGACAATTGGAAGGCGAGGCGGACTTCCCTGGCATTCATTCTGGAACGGTGCTCTGGATTCATTCCATATGGGATGTCATGGAGCTGTACAACAGGTCTCAATTGTCCCGCAGAAGGAATTCTTGAAGGGAACATCCCACATCTCCCAACGTGGAAAACCTCCATGGCCTCGAGATTCCGCTCCCTTCATGAAGGGGCCGTCATGCACAGAAACTCCAACCTGAGCCAACGTCGGATCCTCGCCCTGACTTCAGATGCATGAGATATTGGTTCAGATCTGCAGGAGGTACCTGCCGTGCCCTCACCCTGAATCCGAAGTCTAGCTTGTGTTCTCAGACTTCCGTCCTCACTCTCCTGGCCCCGAAGCCCTCAAGTTTGGCAATTCCGGACCGACAATGAAGCACTCTGCCTGCCCTCTAGAAAAAATATATTGCCTAATGAGCAGCCCAGGTAGCTTAAATGAGGATAAACCTAAACGGCACTCGAATGTACCCAAATTATATAGTCTAACCTGGGCACTAATGCACTGTCTGACACAACCTGAGCCCGGACCTGCTGACCAACACCCAGACAGCTGACCGCACGCTGAGCACATCAGACCCGCCATGGCCTTAGGTCATCATCTCTTCCCTACCTCAGTTTTCAGGCTTCAGAACCTAGACCTTATCTCCAATCACTGCCCACGCGTGACTGTGATGCAGAAATCAGAACTCTTCTTAACCCATGGCAAGAAACCTTGTGGTTCGCATGTTGTCCAACGTTCAGTGTAGGAGAAACCAGCATTCACCCTGAGGCCCCGCCCATTCTTGAGTGCGACGAGAGCATAAACACGCATTGTGACCTCAGCGTGAGTCCTGTCCTCTAGTAAGTCCTCTCAGTGGCTGGACCATTAGATGTCATAATGGGCTTGACATGTCCCTAGTCCCCAATTTTTAACCAGATTTCTGGTTGTCCAGTCGCCCCACCCCAAGGTTCTACTCTGGAATCCCTCATTTGGTGGGACATCTAGGTTGAAAACAAAATGAAACAAATCGACAACAACAACAAAAAAACGGACTTCTTCCATCCCCAGAATGACCCCAAACTCTTTGGACGGGACCGAACCCCCAGAGAGTAAGACTCGTCCATTTCCCATGATGTCACCCGGCAATTTCACGACCATGAGTGACACGATATCCAGAGACAAAAACTGGAGCAAGAGCCTCACACTCGCCCTTTTTTCATATCCCGAAGTGTTCTCCTCATGGTCTGTAGATCAGTCCTGCCATACCTATGACCCAAAACATAAGCCGAGTTTGTGTTTTCAGACAACTGTCCAAACAGCTCTGGCCTACACACCCTACAGGCTCAGGGCCCTGGAGCCAAACCTGAGGACTGTACTTGCCCTCTCCAAGGGAATTGTATGTGCCCATTCCAATGGCCACAACCCTACTAGTAGGATAACCTCCAAAGTCCCTGAGGCCATCCCAATAGTTGTGGCTTCCCAGGACAAACAAGGGCAATCTGAGCCCATCTGAGCACCTACCTGCACTCAGACCCGTAGACTGATGTCCCCAGAGGTAAAAAGGAACGAACAGGCCCCTAGGCACTAATCGGATCCATTGCTTTGATTTCCAGGCATCTCTCCTCAGAGGCCTGGATTTCAATACCAGCATATGGCTGTTTCTTGACTCACCCATCAGAACAAATCTCATCTACACATGGGAAACATGCACGTTGGAGCTGTGTCAAAGCCTCTGTTTAGGAGAACCCTTCAGGGTCCCAGGGCCACCGCTTTATTCCAAGGTCTCCATAGACACAAAAACATATTAGGACACATCCCCAGGAGGGTCCATTTCCACTCATCCTCCTCGGTTGCCCCCCACATCCAGCAGATCTAACCTGTCTTGTTGCTTGGAGACAATTGGAATGCGAGGTGGGCTACCCAGCCATCCATCCTTAGAACCCTGCTCGGAATCGTTGGCCTGGAGCCAACCAACAGGTCTCAATTGTCCTGCAGAAGAATCTTTGCAGTTTGGAGCTTCTCACAACTCCCATCGTGGGAAAACCCCCATGTCCTCGTGATCCAACCCCCTTCAAGAAAGGGCCATCAGGGCAGAAAGTCCAACCTGAGCGATCGTCTGATCCTTGCCCTGACTTCAGATGCCCGAGATCTCGATTGAGGTCTGTAGATTGTGCCTGCCATATCCTCACCCAGAAACCTAGGCCTAGCTTGGGTTTTCAGACTCCGTCCTCAGACTACTGACCCACAAGCCCTCCAGTTTGGCAATCCAGAACTACAATGCCGCACTCTGCCTGCCATACAGAAGTAAAACATTGCCCTCATTGCTACCCCGAAACCCCAAATGAAAATCAACCTGCACGCCATTCGGCTGTACCCCAAACATATAGGCTGACCTGGGCACTATTTCCCCTTCTGACCCAGCCTGAGCCTGGACCTCCTGGTCCCACCCAGACAGCTGGCCGCACACTGAGCACATCGGACCCGCCATGGCCTTAGGTCGTCATCTCTTCCCAACTCCGGTTTTCAGGCTCCAGAACCTAGACCTTATCTCCAACCACTGCCCAGGGTTGAAAATGATGCAGAAATCAGAACTCTTTCCCCATGGCAAGAAACCTTGTGGTTGGCATGTTGTCCAACGTTCAGTGTAGTTGAAACAAGCGTGGCCCATGAGGCCCAGCCCATGCTTGCGGGCCACATTGGTCACAAACACACATTGTGACCCTCAGCCTGAGCCCAGTCCTCAGGTAAGGCCTCTCAGGGCCTATATGAAGAGACAGCATATTGGGCTTGCCATGCCCCAAGGCCCCAATTTTTAACCATAGTTCGGGTTGTCCCTTCACTCTTCCCCAGGGCTCTGCTTTGGAATTCCTCTTTTGGTGGGACACCTGAGGTAACAAACCTGAAAGGAGTCCTCCCATCCCACAGATTGACGAAAAACAATTGGGATCGGGCCAAATCCACAGAGAGGAAGATTCGTCCATGGCCCATGAGACCTCCCCAACATTCCACGGCCATCGCTGAAACAAAAGTCAGAGACAAAATCCTGAGCAAGCTCCTCAGACTCGCTCATTCTTCATATCCTGAAGAGTTCTTCTCATGGTTTGTAGATCGGGCATGCCATACCTACGTCCCCAAACTTAAGCTGAGTTTGTGTTTTCAGTCTTCTGTCCTCAAAGTCCTGGGCCACACTCCCTCCAGGCTGGGGCCCCTGGAGCCACACATTAGGACTGCCCCCACCCAATCCATGGGAATTCTGCCCATTCCATTGTCAAAAATCGTACAAATTAGGAGAACCCTCCAAAGTCCCTGAGGCCATCCCAATAGTGTAGGTCGCTCGGGACCAAAAATGGATGGTTGATACCGGCTGAGCATCTACCTCCACTCATCTACCTCCACTCATACCAAGGAGATTGAACCAGACAGGACCCGAGGCCATTATCGGATCCATTGCTTTGGTTTACAGGCATGTCTCCTCAAAAGCCTGGATTCCAATACCAGCAGAGGGGATTTCCTGAGGCACCCATCAGAACAAATCTCGTCTCCACAAGGAAACTTGTGCATGGGAGCTAAGCCAAAGCTTAGGAGAATACTTCAGGGTCCCGGCGCCACCTCCCCATTCCAAAACCCTCATGGACACAAACACACGTTAGGACCCATCCTCTGGAAAGTTCATTTCAACTCAGCCACCCAGGTTGCTCCCGCAGATCCATTAGATCTAAACTGTCTTGTTGCTAGGAGACAATTGGAAGGCGAGGCAGACTTCCCAGGCATCCATCCTGGTACGGTGCTCTGGAGTCATACCATATGGGATGTCCTGGAGCTGTCCAACAGGTCTCAATTGTCCCGCAGAAGGAATCCTTGAAGGGGGCATCCCACATCTCCCAACGTGGAAAACCTCCATGGCCTCGAGATTCCGCTCCCTTCATGAAGGGGCCGTCATGCACAGAAACTCCAACCTGAGCCAACGTCGGATTCTCGCCCTGACTTCAGATGCATGAGATATTGGTTCAGATCTGCAGGAGGTACCTGCCGTGCCCTCACCCTGAATCCGAAGTCTAGCTTGTGTTCTCAGACTTCCGTCCTCACTCTCCTGGCCCCGAAGCCCTCAAGTTTGGCAATTCCGGACCGACAATGAAGCACTCTGCCTGCCCTCTAGAAAAAATATATTGCCTAATGAGCAGCCCAGGCAGCTTAAATGAGGATAAACCTACACGGCACTCGAATGTACCCAAATTATATAGTCTAACCTGGGCACTAATGCACTATCTGACACAACCTGAGCCCGGACCTGCTGACCAACACCCAGACAGCTGACCGCACGCTGAGCACATCAGACCCGCCATGGCCTTAGGTCATCATCTCTTCCCTACCTCAGTTTTCAGGCTTCAGAAACTAGACCTTATCTCCAATCACTGCCCACGGGTGACTGTGATGCAGAAATCAGAACTCTTCCTGACCCATGGCAAGAAACCTTGTGGTTGGCATGTTGTCCAACGTTCAGTGTAGGAGAAACCAGCATTCACCCTGAGGCCCCGCCCATTCTTGAGTGCGACGAGAGCATAAACACGCATTGTGACCTCAGCGTGAGTCCTGTCCTCCAGTAAGTCCTCTCAGTGGCTGGACCATTAGATGTCATAATGGGCTTGACATGTCCCTAGTCCCCAATTTTTAACCAGATTTCTGGTTGTCCAGTCGCCCCACCCCAGGGCTCTACTATGGAATCCCTCATTTGGTGGGACATCTGAGGTTGAAAAACAAAATGAAACAAATCGACAACAACAAAAAAACGGACTTCTTCCATCCCCAGAATGACCCCAAACTCTTTGGACGGGACCGAACCCCCAGAGAGTATGACTCGTCCATTTCCCATGAAGTCTCCCGGCAATTTCACGACCATGAGTGACACGATATCCAGAGACAAAAACTTGAGCAAGAGCCTCACACTCGCCCTTTTTTCATATCCCGAAGTGTTCTCCTCATGGTCTGTAGATCAGTCCTGCCATACCTATGACCCAAAACATAAGCCGAGTTTGTGTTTTCAGACAACTGTCCAAACAGCTCTGGCCTACACACCCTACAGGCTCAGGGCCCTGGAGCCAAACCTGAGGACTGTACTTGCCCTCTCCAAGGGAATTGTATGTGCCCATTCCAATGGCCACAACCCTACTAATAGGATAACCTCCAAAGTCCCTGAGGCCATCCCAATAGTTGTGGCTTCCCAGGACAAACAGGGGCAATCTGAGCCCATCTGAGCACCTACCTGCACTCAGACCCGTAGACTGATGTCCCCAGAGGTAAAAAGGTACGAACAGGCCCCTAGGCACTAATCGGATCCATTGCTTTGGTTTCCAGGCATCTCTCCTCAGAGGCCTGGATTTCAATACCAGCATATGGCTGTTTCTTGACTCACCCATCAGAACAAATCTCATCTACACATGGGAAACATGCACGTTGGAGCTGTGTCAAAGCCTCTGTTTAGGAGAACCCTTCAGGGCCCCAGGGCCACCGCTTCATTCCAATGTCTCCATAGACACAAGAACATATTAGGACACATCCCCAGGAGAGTCCATTTCAACTCAGCCTCCACGGTTGCCCCCCAAATCCAGCAGATCTAACCTGTCTTGTTGCTTGGAGACCATTGGAATGCGAGGTGGGCTACCCAGCCATCCATCCTTAGAACCCTGCTTGGAATCGTTGGCCTGGAGCCAACCAACAGGTCTCAATTGTCCTGCAGAAGAATCTTTGCAGTTTGGAGCTTCTCACAACTCCCATCGTGGGAAAACCCCCATGTCCTCGTGATCCAACCCCCTTCAAGAAAGGGCCATCAGGGCAGAAAGTCCAACCTGAGCGATCGTCTGATCCTTGCCCTGACTTCAGATGCACGAGATCTCGATTGAGGTCTGTAGATTGTGCCTGCCATATCCTCACCCAGAAACCTAGGCCTAGCTTGGGTTTTCAGACTCCGTCCTCAGACTACTGGCCCACAAGCCCTCCAGTTGGGCAATCCAGAACTACAATGCCGCACTCTGCCTGCCATACAGAAGTAAAACATTGCCCTCATTGCTAGCCCGAAACCCCAAATGAAAATCAACCTGCACGCCATTCGGCTGTACCCCAAATATATAGGCTGACCTGGGCACTATTTCCCCTTCTGACCCAGCCTGAGCCTGGACCTCCTGGTCCCACCCAGACAGCTGGCCGCACACTGAGCACATCGGACCCGCCATGGCCTTAGGTCGTCATCTCTTCCCAACTCCGGTTTTCAGGCTCCAGAACCTAGACCTTATCTCCAACCACTGCCCAGGGTTGAAAATGATGCAGAAATCAGAACTCTTTCCCCATGGCAAGAAACCTTTTGCTTGGCATGTTGTCCAACGTTCAGTGTAGTTGAAACAAGCGTGGCCCATGAGGCCCAGCCCATGCTTGCGGGCCACATTGGTCACAAACACACATTGTGACCCTCAGCCTGAGCCCAGTCCTCACGTAAGGCCTCTCAGGGCCTATATGAAGAGACAGCATATTGGGCTTGCCATGCCCCAAGGCCCCAATTTTTAACCATAGTTCGGGTTGTCCCTTCACTCTTCCCCAGGGCTCTGCTTTGGAATTCCTCTTTTGGTGGGACACCTGAGGTAACAAACCTGAAAGGAGTCCTCCCATCCCACAGATTGACGAAAAACAATTGGGATCGGGCCAAATCCACAGAGAGGAAGATTCGTCCATGGCCCATGAGACCTCCCCAACATTCCACGGCCATCGCTGAAACAAAAGTCAGAGACAAAATCCTGAGCAAGCTCCTCAGACTCGCTCATTCTTCATATCCTGAAGAGTTCTTCTCATGGTTTGTAGATCGGGCATGCCATACCTACGTCCCCAAACTTAAGCTGAGTTTGTGTTTTCAGTCTTCTGTCCTCAAAGTCCTGGGCCACACTCCCTCCAGGCTGGGGCCCCTGGAGCCACACATTAGGACTGCCCCCACCCAATCCATGGGAATTCTGCCCATTCCATTGTCAAAAATCGTACAAATTAGGAGAACCCTCCAAAGTCCCTGAGGCCATCCCAATAGTGTAGGTCGCCCGGGACCAAAAATGGATGGTTGATACCGGCTGAGCATCTACCTCCACTCATCTACCTCCACTCATACCAAGGAGATTGAACCAGACAGGACCCGAGGCCATTATCGGATCCATTGCTTTGGTTTACAGGCATGTCTCCTCAAAAGCCTGGATTCCAATACCAGCAGAGGGGATTTCCTGAGGCACCCATCAGAACAAATCTCGTCTCCACAAGGAAACTTGTGCATGGGAGCTAAGCCAAAGCTTAGGAGAATACTTCAGGGTCCCGGCGCCACCTCCCCATTCCAAGGCCCTCATGGACACAAACACACGTTAGGACCCATCCTCTGGAAAGTGCATTTCAACTCAGCCACCCAGGTTGCTCCCGCAGATCCATTAGATCTAAACTGTCTTGTTGCTAGGAGACAATTGGAAGGCGAGGCAGACTTCCCAGGCATCCATCCTGGTACGGTGCTCTGGAGTCATACCATATGGGATGTCCTGGAGCTGTCCAACAGGTCTCAATTGTCCCGCAGAAGGAATCCTTGAAGGGGGCATCCCACATCTCCCAACGTGGAAAACCTCCATGGCCTCGAGATTCCGCTCCCTTCATGAAGGGGCCGTCATGCACAGAAACTCCAACCTGAGCCAACGTGGGATCCTCGCCCTGACTTCAGATGCATGAGATATTGGTTCAGATCTGCAGGAGGTACCTGCCGTGCCCTCACTCTGAATCCGAAGTGTAGCTTGTGTTCTCAGACTTCCGTCCTCACTCTCCTGGCCCCGAAGCCCTCAAGTTTGGCAATTCCGGACCGACAATGAAGCACTCTGCCTGCCCTCTAGAAAAAATATATTGCCTAATGAGCAGCCCAGGCAGCTTAAATGAGGATAAACCTACACGGCACTCGAATGTACCCAAATTATATAGTCTAACCTGGGCACTAATGCACTGTCTGACACAACCTGAGCCCGGACCTGCTGACCAACACCCAGACAGCTGACCGCACGCTGAGCACATCAGACCCGCCATGGCCTTAGGTCATCATCTCTTCACTACCTCAGTTTTCAGGCTTCAGAACCTAGACCTTATCTCCAATCACTGCCCACGGGTGACTGTGATGCAGAAATCAGAACTCTTCCTGACCCATGGCAAGAAACCTTGTGGTTGGCATGTTGTCCAACGTTCAGTGTAGGAAAAAGCAGCATTCACCCTGAGGCCCCGCCCATTCTTGAGTGCGACGAGAGCATAAACACGCCTTGTGACCTCAGCGTGAGTCCTGTCCTCTAGTAAGTCCTCTCAGTGGCTGGACCATTAGATGTCATAATGGGCTTGACATGTCCCTAGTCCCCAATTTTTAACCAGATTTCTGGTTGTCCAGTCGCCCCACCCCAGGGCTCTACTCTGGAATCCCTCATTTGGTGGGACATCTAGGTTGAAAAACAAAATGTAACAAATCGACAACAACAACAAAAAAACGGACTTCTTCCATCCCCAGAATGACCCCAAACTCTTTGGACGGGACCGAACCCCCAGAGAGTAAGACTCGTCCATTTCCCATGAAGTCACCCGGCAATTTCATGACCATGAGTGACACGATATCCAGAGACAAAAACTTGAGCAAGAGCCTCACACTCGCCCTTTTTTCATATCCCGAAGTGTTCTCCTCATGGTCTGTAGATCAGTCCTGCCATACCTATGACCCAAAACATAAGCCGAGTTTGTGTTTTCAGACAACTGTCCAAACAGCTCTGGCCTACACACCCTACAGGCTCAGGGCCCTGGAGCCAAACCTGAGGACTGTACTTGCCCTCTCCAAGGGAATTGTATGTGCCCATTCCAATGGCCACAACCCTACTAGTAGGATAACCTCCAAAGTCCCTGAGGCCATCCCAATAGTTGTGGCTTCCCAGGACAAACAAGGGCAATCTGAGCCCATCTGAGCACCTACCTGCACTCAGACCCGTAGACTGATGTCCCCAGAGGTAAAAAGGAACGAACAGGCCCCTAGGCACTAATCGGATCCATTGCTTTGTTTTCCAGGCATCTCTCCTCAGAGGCCTGGATTTCAATACCAGCATATGGCTGTTTCTTGACTCACCCATCAGAACAAATCTCATCTACACATGGGTAACATGCACGTTGGAGCTGTGTCAAAGCCTCTGTTTAGGAGAACCCTTCAGGGTCCCAGGGCCACCGCTTTATTCCAAGGTCTCCATAGACACAAAAACATATTAGGACACATCCACAGGAGAGTCCATTTCAACTCAGCCTCCTCGGTTGCCCCCCACATCCAGCAGATCTAACTTGTCTTGTTGCTTGGAGACAATTGGAATGCGAGGTGGGCTACCCAGCCATCCATCGTTAGAACCCTGCTTGGAATCGTTGGCCTGGAGCCAACCAACAGGTCTCAATTGTCCTGCAGAAGAATCTTTGCAGTTTGGAGCTTCTCACAACTCCCATCGTGGGAAAACCCCCATGTCCTCGTGATCCAACCCCCTTCAAGAAAGGGCCATCAGGGCAGAAAGTCCAACCTGAGCGATCGTCTGATCCTTGCCCTGACTTCAGATGCACGAGATCTCGATTGAGGTCTGTAGATTGTGCCTGCCATATCCTCACCCAGAAACCTAGGCCTAGCTTGGGTTTTCAGACTCCGTCCTCAGACTACTGGCCCACAAGCCCTCCAGTTTGGCAATCCAGAACTACAATGCCGCACTCTGCCTGCCATACAGAAGTAAAACATTGCCCTCATTGCTACCCCGAAACCCCAAATGAAAATCAACCTGCACGACATTCGGCTGTACCCCAAACATATAGGCTGACCTGGGCACTATTTCCCCTTCTGACCCAGCCTGAGCCTGGACCTCCTGGTCCCACCCAGACAGCTGGCCGCACACTGAGCACATCGGACCCGCCATGGCCTTAGGTCGTCATCTCTTCCCAACTGCGGTTTTCAGGCTCCAGAACCTAGACCTTATCTCCAACCACTGCCCAGGGTTGAAAATGATGCAGAAATCAGAACTCTTTCCCCATGGCAAGAAACCTTGTGCTTGGCATGTTGTCCAACGTTCAGTGTAGTTGAAACAAGCGTGGCCCATGAGGCCCAGCCCATGCTTGCGGGCCACATTGGTCACAAACACACATTGTGACCCTCAGCCTGAGCCCAGTCCTCACGTAAGGCCTCTCAGGGCCTATATGAAGAGACAGCATATTGGGCTTGCCATGCCCCAAGGCCCCAATTTTTAACCATAGTTCGGGTTGTCCCTTCACTCTTCCCCAGGGCTCTGCTTTGGAATTCCTCTTTTGGTGGGACACCTGAGGTAACAAACCTGAAAGGAGTCCTCCCATCCCACAGATTGACGAAAAACAATTGGGATCGGGCCAAATCCACAGAGAGGAAGATTCGTCCATGGCCCATGAGACCTCCCCAACATTCCACGGCCATCGCTGAAACAAAAGTCAGAGACAAAATCCTGAGCAAGCTCCTCAGACTCGCTCATTCTTCATATCCTGAAGAGTTCTTCTCATGGTTTGTAGATCGGGCGTGCCATACCTACGTCCCCAAACTTAAGCTGAGTTTGTGTTTTCAGTCTTCTGTCCTCAAAGTCCTGGGCCACACTCCCTCCAGGCTGGGGCCCCTGGAGCCACACATTAGGACTGCCCCCACCCAATCCATGGGAATTCTGCCCATTCCATTGTCAAAAATCGTACAAATTAGGAGAACCCTCCAAAGTCCCTGAGGCCATCCCAATAGTGTAGGGCGCTCGGGACCAAAAATGGATGGTTGATACCGGCTGAGCATCTACCTCCACTCATCTACCTCCACTCATACCAAGGAGATTGAACCAGACAGGACCCGAGGCCATTATCGGATCCATTGCTTTGGTTTACAGGCATGTCTCCTCAAAAGCCTGGATTCCAATACCAGCAGAGGGGATTTCCTGAGGCACCCATCAGAACAAATCTCGTCTCCACAAGGAAACTTGTGCATGGGAGCTAAGCCAAAGCTTAGGAGAATACTTCAGGGTCCCGGTGCCACCTCCCCATTCCAAGGCCCTCATGGACACAAACACACGTTAGGACCCATCCTCTGGAAAGTGCATTTCAACTCAGCCACCCAGGTTGCTCCCGCAGATCCATTAGATCTAAACTGTCTTGTTGCTAGGAGACAATTGGAAGGCGAGGCGGACTTCCCAGGCATTCATTCTTGAACGGTGCTCTGGAGTCATTTCGTATGGGATGTCCTGGAGCTGTCCAAAAGGTCTCAATTGTGCCGCAGAAGGAATCCTTGAAGGGGGCATCCCACATCTCCCAACGTGGAAAACCTCCATGGCCTCGAGATTCCGCTCCCTTCATGAAGGGGCCGTCATGCCCAGAAACTCCAACCTGAGCCAACGTCGGATCCTCGCCTCACTTCAGATGCATGAGATATTGGTTAAGATCTGCAGGGAGTACCTGCCGTGCCCTCACCCTGAATCCGAAGTCTAGCTTGTGTTCTCAGACTTCCGTCCTCACTCTCCTGGCCCCGAAGCCCTCAAGTTTGGCAATTCCGGACCGACAATGAAGCACTCTGCCTGCCCTCTAGAAACAATATATTGCCTAATGAGCAGCCCAGGCAGCTTAAATGAGGATAAACCTACACGGCACTCGAATGTACCCAAATTATATAGTCTAACCTGGGCACTAATGCACTATCTGACACAACCTGAGCCCGGACCTGCTGACCAACACCCAGACAGCTGACCGCACGCTGAGCACATCAGACCCGCCATGGCCTTAGGTCATCATCTCTTCCCTACCTCAGTTTTCAGGCTTCAGAAACTAGACCTTATCTCCAATCACTGCCCACGGGTGACTGTGATGCAGAAATCAGAACTCTTCCTGACCCATGGCAAGAAACCTTGTGGTTGGCATGTTGTCCAACGTTCAGTGTAGGAGAAACCAGCATTCACCCTGAGGCCCCGCCCATTCTTGAGTGCGACGAGAGCATAAACACGCATTGTGACCTCAGCGTGAGTCCTGTCCTCCAGTAAGTCCTCTCAGTGGCTGGACCATTAGATGTCATAATGGGCTTGACATGTCCCTAGTCCCCAATTTTTAACCAGATTTCTGGTTGTCCAGTCGCCCCACCCCAGGGCTCTACTATGGAATCCCTCATTTGGTGGGACATCTGAGGTTGAAAAACAAAATGAAACAAATCGACAACAACAAAAAAACGGACTTCTTCCATCCCCAGAATGACCCCAAACTCTTTGGACGGGACCGAACCCCCAGAGAGTATGACTCGTCCATTTCCCATGAAGTCTCCCGGCAATTTCACGACCATGAGTGACACGATATCCAGAGACAAAAACTTGAGCAAGAGCCTCACACTCGCCCTTTTTTCATATCCCGAAGTGTTCTCCTCATGGTCTGTAGATCAGTCCTGTCATACCTATGACCCAAAACATAAGCCGAGTTTGTGTTTTCAGACAACTGTCCAAACAGCTCTGGCCTACACACCCTACAGGCTCAGGGCCCTGGAGCCAAACCTGAGGACTGTACTTGCCCTCTCCAAGGGAATTGTATGTGCCCATTCCAATGGCCACAACCCTACTAATAGGATAACCTCCAAAGTCCCTGAGGCCATCCCAATAGTTGTGGCTTCCCAGGACAAACAGGGGCAATCTGAGCCCATCTGAGCACCTACCTGCACTCAGACCCGTAGACTGATGTCCCCAGAGGTAAAAAGGTACGAACAGGCCCCTAGGCACTAATCGGATCCATTGCTTTGGTTTCCAGGCATCTCTCCTCAGAGGCCTGGATTTCAATACCAGCATATGGCTGTTTCTTGACTCACCCATCAGAACAAATCTCATCTACACATGGGAAACATGCACGTTGGAGCTGTGTCAAAGCCTCTGTTTAGGAGAACCCTTCAGGGCCCCAGGGCCACCGCTTCATTCCAATGTCTCCATAGACACAAGAACATATTAGGACACATCCCCAGGAGAGTCCATTTCAACTCAGCCTCCACGGTTGCCCCCCAAATCCAGCAGATCTAACCTGTCTTGTTGCTTGGAGACCATTGCAATGCGAGGTGGGCTACCCAGCCATCCATCCTTAGAACCCTGCTTGGAATCGTTGGCCTGGAGCCAACCAACAGGTCTCAATTGTCCTGCAGAAGAATCTTTGCAGTTTGGAGCTTCTCACAACTCCCATCGTGGGAAAACCCCCATGTCCTCGTGATCCAACCCCCTTCAAGAAAGGGCCATCAGGGCAGAAAGTCCAACCTGAGCGATCGTCTGATCCTTGCCCTGACTTCAGATGCACGAGATCTCGATTGAGGTCTGTAGATTGTGCCTGCCATATCCTCACCCAGAAACCTAGGCCTAGCTTGGGTTTTCAGACTCCGTCCTCAGACTACTGGCCCACAAGCCCTCCAGTTGGGCAATCCAGAACTACAATGCCGCACTCTGCCTGCCATACAGAAGTAAAACATTGCCCTCATTGCTAGCCCGAAACCCCAAATGAAAATCAACCTGCACGCCATTCGGCTGTACCCCAAATATATAGGCTGACCTGGGCACTATTTCCCCTTCTGACCCAGCCTGAGCCTGGACCTCCTGGTCCCACCCAGACAGCTGGCCGCACACTGAGCACATCGGACCCGCCATGGCCTTAGGTCGTCATCTCTTCCCAACTCCGGTTTTCAGGCTCCAGAACCTAGACCTTATCTCCAACCACTGCCCAGGGTTGAAAATGATGCAGAAATCAGAACTCTTTCCCCATGGCAAGAAACCTTTTGCTTGGCATGTTGTCCAACGTTCAGTGTAGTTGAAACAAGCGTGGCCCATGAGGCCCAGCCCATGCTTGCGGGCCACATTGGTCACAAACACACATTGTGACCCTCAGCCTGAGCCCAGTCCTCACGTAAGGCCTCTCAGGGCCTATATGAAGAGACAGCATATTGGGCTTGCCATGCCCCAAGGCCCCAATTTTTAACCATAGTTCGGGTTGTCCCTTCACTCTTCCCCAGGGCTCTGCTTTGGAATTCCTCTTTTGGTGGGACACCTGAGGTAACAAACCTGAAAGGAGTCCTCCCATCCCACAGATTGACGAAAAACAATTGGGATCGGGCCAAATCCACAGAGAGGAAGATTCGTCCATGGCCCATGAGACCTCCCCAACATTCCACGGCCATCGCTGAAACAAAAGTCAGAGACAAAATCCTGAGCAAGCTCCTCAGACTCGCTCATTCTTCATATCCTGAAGAGTTCTTCTCATGGTTTGTAGATCGGGCATGCCATACCTACGTCCCCAAACTTAAGCTGAGTTTGTGTTTTCAGTCTTCTGTCCTCAAAGTCCTGGGCCACACTCCCTCCAGGCTGGGGCCCCTGGAGCCACACATTAGGACTGCCCCCACCCAATCCATGGGAATTCTGCCCATTCCATTGTCAAAAATCGTACAAATTAGGAGAACCCTCCAAAGTCCCTGAGGCCATCCCAATAGTGTAGGTCGCCCGGGACCAAAAATGGATGGTTGATACCGGCTGAGCATCTACCTCCACTCATCTACCTCCACTCATACCAAGGAGATTGAACCAGACAGGACCCGAGGCCATTATCGGATCCATTGCTTTGGTTTACAGGCATGTCTCCTCAAAAGCCTGGATTCCAATACCAGCAGAGGGGATTTCCTGAGGCACCCATCAGAACAAATCTCGTCTCCACAAGGAAACTTGTGCATGGGAGCTAAGCCAAAGCTTAGGAGAATACTTCAGGGTCCCGGCGCCACCTCCCCATTCCAAGGCCCTCATGGACACAAACACACGTTAGGACCCATCCTCTGGAAAGTGCATTTCAACTCAGCCACCCAGGTTGCTCCCGCAGATCCATTAGATCTAAACTGTCTTGTTGCTAGGAGACAATTGGAAGGCGAGGCAGACTTCCCAGGCATCCATCCTGGTACGGTGCTCTGGAGTCATACCATATGGGATGTCCTGGAGCTGTCCAACAGGTCTCAATTGTCCCGCAGAAGGAATCCTTGAAGGGGGCATCCCACATCTCCCAACGTGGAAAACCTCCATGGCCTCGAGATTCCGCTCCCTTCATGAAGGGGCCGTCATGCACAGAAACTCCAACCTGAGCCAACGTGGGATCCTCGCCCTGACTTCAGATGCATGAGATATTGGTTCAGATCTGCAGGAGGTACCTGCCGTGCCCTCACTCTGAATCCGAAGTGTAGCTTGTGTTCTCAGACTTCCGTCCTCACTCTCCTGGCCCCGAAGCCCTCAAGTTTGGCAATTCCGGACCGACAATGAAGCACTCTGCCTGCCCTCTAGAAAAAATATATTGCCTAATGAGCAGCCCAGGCAGCTTAAATGAGGATAAACCTACACGGCACTCGAATGTACCCAAATTATATAGTCTAACCTGGGCACTAATGCACTGTCTGACACAACCTGAGCCCGGACCTGCTGACCAACACCCAGACAGCTGACCGCACGCTGAGCACATCAGACCCGCCATGGCCTTAGGTCATCATCTCTTCACTACCTCAGTTTTCAGGCTTCAGAACCTAGACCTTATCTCCAATCACTGCCCACGGGTGACTGTGATGCAGAAATCAGAACTCTTCCTGACCCATGGCAAGAAACCTTGTGGTTGGCATGTTGTCCAACGTTCAGTGTAGGAAAAAGCAGCATTCACCCTGAGGCCCCGCCCATTCTTGAGTGCGACGAGAGCATAAACACGCCTTGTGACCTCAGCGTGAGTCCTGTCCTCTAGTAAGTCCTCTCAGTGGCTGGACCATTAGATGTCATAATGGGCTTGACATGTCCCTAGTCCCCAATTTTTAACCAGATTTCTGGTTGTCCAGTCGCCCCACCCCAGGGCTCTACTCTGGAATCCCTCATTTGGTGGGACATCTAGGTTGAAAAACAAAATGTAACAAATCGACAACAACAACAAAAAAACGGACTTCTTCCATCCCCAGAATGACCCCAAACTCTTTGGACGGGACCGAACCCCCAGAGAGTAAGACTCGTCCATTTCCCATGAAGTCACCCGGCAATTTCATGACCATGAGTGACACGATATCCAGAGACAAAAACTTGAGCAAGAGCCTCACACTCGCCCTTTTTTCATATCCCGAAGTGTTCTCCTCATGGTCTGTAGATCAGTCCTGCCATACCTATGACCCAAAACATAAGCCGAGTTTGTGTTTTCAGACAACTGTCCAAACAGCTCTGGCCTACACACCCTACAGGCTCAGGGCCCTGGAGCCAAACCTGAGGACTGTACTTGCCCTCTCCAAGGGAATTGTATGTGCCCATTCCAATGGCCACAACCCTACTAGTAGGATAACCTCCAAAGTCCCTGAGGCCATCCCAATAGTTGTGGCTTCCCAGGACAAACAAGGGCAATCTGAGCCCATCTGAGCACCTACCTGCACTCAGACCCGTAGACTGATGTCCCCAGAGGTAAAAAGGAACGAACAGGCCCCTAGGCACTAATCGGATCCATTGCTTTGTTTTCCAGGCATCTCTCCTCAGAGGCCTGGATTTCAATACCAGCATATGGCTGTTTCTTGACTCACCCATCAGAACAAATCTCATCTACACATGGGTAACATGCACGTTGGAGCTGTGTCAAAGCCTCTGTTTAGGAGAACCCTTCAGGGTCCCAGGGCCACCGCTTTATTCCAAGGTCTCCATAGACACAAAAACATATTAGGACACATCCACAGGAGAGTCCATTTCAACTCAGCCTCCTCGGTTGCCCCCCACATCCAGCAGATCTAACTTGTCTTGTTGCTTGGAGACAATTGGAATGCGAGGTGGGCTACCCAGCCATCCATCGTTAGAACCCTGCTTGGAATCGTTGGCCTGGAGCCAACCAACAGGTCTCAATTGTCCTGCAGAAGAATCTTTGCAGTTTGGAGCTTCTCACAACTCCCATCGTGGGAAAACCCCCATGTCCTCGTGATCCAACCCCCTTCAAGAAAGGGCCATCAGGGCAGAAAGTCCAACCTGAGCGATCGTCTGATCCTTGCCCTGACTTCAGATGCACGAGATCTCGATTGAGGTCTGTAGATTGTGCCTGCCATATCCTCACCCAGAAACCTAGGCCTAGCTTGGGTTTTCAGACTCCGTCCTCAGACTACTGGCCCACAAGCCCTCCAGTTTGGCAATCCAGAACTACAATGCCGCACTCTGCCTGCCATACAGAAGTAAAACATTGCCCTCATTGCTACCCCGAAACCCCAAATGAAAATCAACCTGCACGACATTCGGCTGTACCCCAAACATATAGGCTGACCTGGGCACTATTTCCCCTTCTGACCCAGCCTGAGCCTGGACCTCCTGGTCCCACCCAGACAGCTGGCCGCACACTGAGCACATCGGACCCGCCATGGCCTTAGGTCGTCATCTCTTCCCAACTGCGGTTTTCAGGCTCCAGAACCTAGACCTTATCTCCAACCACTGCCCAGGGTTGAAAATGATGCAGAAATCAGAACTCTTTCCCCATGGCAAGAAACCTTGTGCTTGGCATGTTGTCCAACGTTCAGTGTAGTTGAAACAAGCGTGGCCCATGAGGCCCAGCCCATGCTTGCGGGCCACATTGGTCACAAACACACATTGTGACCCTCAGCCTGAGCCCAGTCCTCACGTAAGGCCTCTCAGGGCCTATATGAAGAGACAGCATATTGGGCTTGCCATGCCCCAAGGCCCCAATTTTTAACCATAGTTCGGGTTGTCCCTTCACTCTTCCCCAGGGCTCTGCTTTGGAATTCCTCTTTTGGTGGGACACCTGAGGTAACAAACCTGAAAGGAGTCCTCCCATCCCACAGATTGACGAAAAACAATTGGGATCGGGCCAAATCCACAGAGAGGAAGATTCGTCCATGGCCCATGAGACCTCCCCAACATTCCACGGCCATCGCTGAAACAAAAGTCAGAGACAAAATCCTGAGCAAGCTCCTCAGACTCGCTCATTCTTCATATCCTGAAGAGTTCTTCTCATGGTTTGTAGATCGGGCGTGCCATACCTACGTCCCCAAACTTAAGCTGAGTTTGTGTTTTCAGTCTTCTGTCCTCAAAGTCCTGGGCCACACTCCCTCCAGGCTGGGGCCCCTGGAGCCACACATTAGGACTGCCCCCACCCAATCCATGGGAATTCTGCCCATTCCATTGTCAAAAATCGTACAAATTAGGAGAACCCTCCAAAGTCCCTGAGGCCATCCCAATAGTGTAGGGCGCTCGGGACCAAAAATGGATGGTTGATACCGGCTGAGCATCTACCT
Source organism: Mustela nivalis (assembly GCF_964662115.1). Lineage (NCBI taxonomy): Eukaryota > Metazoa > Chordata > Mammalia > Carnivora > Mustelidae > Mustela > Mustela nivalis. The sequence goes on from NW_028135910.1 coordinate 358,212, forward strand.
CCACTCATCTACCTCCACTCATACCAAGGAGATTGAACCAGACAGGACCCGAGGCCATTATCGGATCCATTGCTTTGGTTTACAGGCATGTCTCCTCAAAAGCCTGGATTCCAATACCAGCAGAGGGGATTTCCTGAGGCACCCATCAGAACAAATCTCGTCTCCACAAGGAAACTTGTGCATGGGAGCTAAGCCAAAGCTTAGGAGAATACTTCAGGGTCCCGGTGCCACCTCCCCATTCCAAGGCCCTCATGGACACAAACACACGTTAGGACCCATCCTCTGGAAAGTGCATTTCAACTCAGCCACCCAGGTTGCTCCCGCAGATCCATTAGATCTAAACTGTCTTGTTGCTAGGAGACAATTGGAAGGCGAGGCGGACTTCCCAAGCATTCATTCTTGAACGGTGCTCTGGAGTCATTTCGTATGGGATGTCCTGGAGCTGTCCAAAAGGTCTCAATTGTGCCGCAGAAGGAATCCTTGAAGGGGGCATCCCACATCTCCCAACGTGGAAAACCTCCATGGCCTCGAGATTCCGCTCCCTTCATGAAGGGGCCGTCATGCCCAGAAACTCCAACCTGAGCCAACGTCGGATCCTCGCCTCACTTCAGATGCATGAGATATTGGTTAAGATCTGCAGGGAGTACCTGCCGTGCCCTCACCCTGAATCCGAAGTCTAGCTTGTGTTCTCAGACTTCCGTCCTCACTCTCCTGGCCCCGAAGCCCTCAAGTTTGGCAATTCCGGACCGACAATGAAGCACTCTGCCTGCCCTCTAGAAACAATATATTGCCTAATGAGCTGCCCAGGCAGCTTAAATGAAGATAAACCTACACGGCACTCGAATGTACCCAAATTATATAGTCTAACCTGGGCACTAATGCACTGTCTGACACAACCTGAGCCCGGACCTGCTGACCAACACCCAGACAGCTGACCGCATGCTGAGCACATCAGACCCGCCATGGCCTTAGGTCATCATCTCTTCCCTACCTCAGTTTTCAGGCTTCAGAACCTAGACCTTATCTCCAATCACTGCCCACGGGTGACTGTGATGCAGAAATCAGAACTCTTCCTGACCCATGGCAAGAAACCTTGTGGTTGGCATGTTGTCCAACGTTCAGTGTAGGAGAAACCAGCATTCACCCTGAGGCCCCGCCCATTCTTGAGTGCGACGAGAGCATAAACACGCATTGTGACCTCAGCGTGAGTCCTGTCCTCTAGTAAGTCCTCTCAGTGGCTGGACCATTGGATGTCATAATGGGCTTGACATGTCCCTAGTCCCCAATTTTTAACCAGATTTCTGGTTGTCCAGTCGCCCCACCCCAGGGCTCTACTCTGGAATCCCTCATTTGGTGGGACATCTGAGGTTGAAAAACAAAATGAAACAAATCGACAACAACAACAAAAAAATGGACTTCATCCATCCCCAGAATGACCCCAAACTCTTTGGACGGGACCGAACCCCCAGAGAGTAAGACTCGTCCATTTCCCATGAAGTCACCCGGCAATTTCACGACCATGAGTGACACGATATCCAGAGACAAAAACTTGAGCAAGAGCCTCACACTCGCCCTTTTTTCATATCCCGAAGTGTTCTCCTCATGGTCTGTAGATCAGTCCTGCCATACCTATGACCCAAAACATAAGCCGAGTTTGTGTTTTCAGACAACTGTCCAAACAGCTCTGGCCACAGACCCTACAGGCTCAGGGCCCTGTAGCCAAACCTGAGGACTGTACTTGCACTCTCCAAGGGAATTATATGTGCCCATTCCAATGGCCACAACCCTACTAGTAGGATAACCTCCAAAGTCCTTGAGGCCATCCCAATAGTTGTGGCTTCCCAGGACAAACAGGGGCAATCTGAGCCCATCTGAGCACCTACCTGCACTCAGACCCGTAGACTGATGTCCCCAGAGGTAAAAAGGAACGAACAGGCCCCTAGGCACTAATCGGATCCATTGCTTTGGTTTCCAGGCATCTCTCCTCAGAGGCCTGGATTTCAATACCAGCATATGGCTGTTTTTTGACTCACCCATCAGAACAAATCTCATCTACACATGGGAAACATGCACGTTGGAGCTGTGTCAAAGCCTCTGTTTAGGAGAACCCTTCAGGGCCCCAGGGCCACCACTTCATTCCAAGGTCTCCATAGACACAAAAACATATTAGGACACATCCACAGGAGAGTCCATTTCAACTCAGCCTCCATGGTTGGCCCCCACATCCAGCAGATCTAACCCGTCTTGTTGCTTGGAGACAATTGGAATGCGAGGTGGTCTACCCAGCAATCCATCCTTAGAACCCTGCTCAGAATCGTTGGCCTGGAGCCAACCAACAGGTCTCAATTGTCCTGCAGAAGAATCTTTGCAGTTTGGAGCTTCTCACAACTCCCATCGTGCGAAAACCCCCATGTCCTCATGATCCAACCCCCTTCAAGAAAAGGCCATCAGGGCAGAAAGTCCAACCTGAGCGATCGTCTGATCCTTGCCCTGACTTCAGATGCACGAGATCTCTATTGAGGTCTGTAGATTGTGCCTGCCATATCCTCACCCAGAAACCTAGGCCTAGCTTGGTTTCTCAGACTCCGTCCTCAGACTACTGGCTCACAAGCCCTCCAGTTGGGCAATCCAGAACTACAATGCCGCACTCTGCCTGCCCTACAGAAGTAAAACATTGCCCTCAGGGCTACCCCGAAACCGCAAATGAGGATCAACCTGCACGCCATTCGGCTGTACCCCAAACATATAGGCTGACCTGGGCACTATTTCCCCTTCTGACCCAGCCTGAGACTGGACCTCCTGGTCCCACCCAGACAGCTGGCCGCACACTGAGCACATCACCCGCCATGGCCTTAGGTCGTCATCTCTTCCCAACTGCGGTTTTCAGGCTCCAGAACCTAGACCTTATCTCCAACCACTGCCCAGGGTTGAAAATGATGCAGAAATCAGAACTCTTTCCCCATGGCAAGAAACCTTGTGGTTGGCATGTTGTCCAACGTTTAGTGTAGTTGAAACAAGCGTGGCCCATGAGGCCCAGCCCATGCTTGCGGGCCACATTGGTCACAAACACACATTGTGACCCTCAGCCTGAGCCCAGTCCTCAGATAAGGCCTCTCAGGGCCTATATGAAGAGACAGCATATTGGGCTTGCCATGCCCCTAGGCCCCAATTTTTAACCATAGTTCGGGTTGTCCCTTCACTCTTCCCCAGGGCTCTGCTTTGGAATTCCTCTTTTCGTGGTACACCTGCGGTAACAAACCTGAAAGGAGTCCTCCCATCCCACAGATGGACGAAAAACAATTGGGATCGGGCCAAATCCACAGAGAGGAAGATTCGTCCATGGCCCATGAGACCTCCCCAACATTCCACGGCCATCGCTGAAACAAAATCCAGAGACAAAAACCTGAGCAAGCGCCTCAGACTCGCTCATTCTTCATATCCTGAAGAGTTCTTCTCATGGTTTGTAGATCGGGCGTGCCATACCTAGTCCCCAAACTTAAGCTGAGTTTGTGTTTTCAGTCTTCTGTCCTCAAAGTCCTGGGCCACAGTCCCTCCAGGCTGGGGCCCCTGGAGCCACACATTAGGACTGCCCCCACCCATTCCATGGGAATTCTGCCCGTTCCATTGTCAAAAATCGTACAAATTAGGAGAACCCTCCAAAGTCCCTGAGGCCATCCCAATAGTGTAGGTCGCCCGGGACAAAAAATGGGTGGTTGATACCGGCTGAGCATCTACCTCCACTCATCTACCTCCATTCATACCAAGGAGATTGAACCAGACAGGACCCGAGGCCATTATCGAATCCATTGCTTTGGTTTACAGGCATGTCTCCTCAAAAGCCTGGATTCCAATAACAGCAGAGGGGATTTCCTGAGGCACCCATCAGAACAAATCTCGTCTCCACAAGGAAACTTGTGCATGGGAGCTAAGCCAAAGCTTAGGAGAATACTTCAGGGTCCCGGTGCCACCTCCCCATTCCAAGGCCCTCATGGACACAAACACACGTTAGGACCCATCCTCTGGAAAGTGCATTTCAACTCAGCCACCACGGTTGCTCCCGCAGATCCATTAGATCTAAACTGTCTTGTTGCTAGGAGACAATTGGAAGGTGAGGCGGACTTCCCAGGCATCCATCCTCGAACGGTGCTCTGGAGTCATTCCATATGGGATGTCCTGGAGCTGTCCAACAGGTCTCAATTGTCCCGCAGAAGGAATCCTTGAAGGGGGCATCCCACATCTCCCAACGTGGAAAACCTCCATGGCCTCGAGATTCCGCTCCCTTCATGAAGGGGCCGTCATGCACAGAAACTCCAACCTGAGCCAACGTCGGATCTTCGCCCTGACTTCAGATGCATGAGATATTGGTTCAGATCTGCAGGGGGTACCTGCCGTGCCCTCACCCTGAATCCGAAGTCTAGCTTGTGTTCTCAGACTTCCGTCCTCACTCTCCTGGCCCCGAAGCCCTCAAGTTTGGCAATTCCGGACCGACAATGAAGCACTCTGCCTGCCCTCTAGAAAAAATATATTGCCTAATGAGCAGCCCAGACAGCTTAAATGAGGATATACCTACACGGCACTCGAATGTACCCAAATTATATAGTCTAACCTTGGCACTAATGCACTGTCTGACACAACCTGAGCCCGGACCTGCTGACCAACACCCAGACAGCTGACCGCACGCTGAGCACATCAGACCCGCCATGGGCTTAGGTCATCATCTCTTCCCTACCTCAGTTTTCAGGCTTCAGAACCTAGACCTTATCTCCAATCACTGCCCACGGGTGACTGTGATGCAGAAATCAGAACTCTTCCTGACCCATGGTAAGAAACCTTGTGGTTGGCATGTTGTCCAACGTTCAGTGTAGGAGAAACCAGCATTCACCCTGAGGCCCCGCCCATTCTTGAGTGCGACGAGAGCATAAACACGCATTGTGACCTCAGCGTGAGTCCTGTCCTCTAGTAAGTCCTCTCAGTGGCTGGACAATTAGATGTCATAATGGGCTTGACATGTCCCTAGTCCCCAATTTTTAACCAGATTTCTGGTTGTCCAGTCGCCCCACCCCAGGGCTCTACTCTGGAATCCATCATTTGGTGGGACATCTGAGGTTGAAAAACAAAATTAAACAAATCGACAACAACAAAAAAACGGACTTCTTCCATCCCCAGAATGACCCCAAACTCTTTGGACGGGACCGAACCCCCAGAGACTAAGACTCGTCCATTTCTCATGAAGTCACCCGGCAATTTCACGACCATGAGTGACACGATATCCAGAGACAAAAACTTCAGCAAGAGCCTCACACTCGCCCTTTTTTCATATCCCGAAGTGTTCTCCTCATGGTCTGTAGATCAGTCCTGCCATACCTATGACCCAAAACATAAGCCGAGTTTGTGTTTTCAGACAACTGTCCAAACAGCTCTGGCCTACACACCCTACAGGCTCAGGGCCCTGGAGCCAAACCTGAGGACTGTACTTGCCCTCTCCAAGGGAATTGTATGTGCCCATTCCAATGGCCACAACCCTACTAGTAGGATAACCTCCAAAGTCCCTGAGGCCATCCCAATAGTTGTGGCTTCCCAGGACAAACAGGGGCAATCTGAGCCCATCTGAGCACCTACCTGCACTCAGACCCGTAGACTGATGTCCCCAGAGGTAAAAAGGAACGAACAGGCCCCTAGGCACTAATCGGATCCATTGCTTTGGTTTCCAGGCATCTCTCCTCAGAGGCCTGGATTTCAATACCAGCATATGGCTGTTTCTTGACTCACCCATCAGAACAAATCTCATCTACACATGGGAAACATGCACGTTGGAGCTGTGTCAAAGCCTCTGTTTAGGAGAACCCTTCAGGGCCCCAGGGCCACCGCTTCATTCCAAGGTCCCCATAGACACATAAACATATTAGGACACATCCACAGGAGAGTCCATTTCAACTCAGCCTCCTCGGTTGCCCCCCACATCCAGCAGATCTAACCTGTCTTGTTGCTTGGAGACAATTGGAATGCGAGGTGGGCTACCCAGCCATCCATCCTTAGAACCCTGCTCAGAATCGTTGGCCTGGAGCCAACCAACAGGTCTCAATTGTCCTGCAGAAGAATCTTTGCAGTTTGGAGCTTCTCACAACTCCCATCGTGGGAAAACCCCCATGTCCTCGTGATCCAACCCCCTTCAAGAAAGGGCCATCTGGGCAGAAAGTCCAAACTGAGCGATCGACTTATCCTTGCCCTGACTTCAGATGCACGTGATCTCGATTGAGGTCTGTAGATTGTGCCTGCCATATCCTCACCCGGACACCTAGGCCTAGCTTGGGTTCTCAGACTCCGTCCTCAGACTACTGGCCCACAAGCCCTCCAGTTGGGCAATCCAGAACTACAATGCCGCACTCTGCCTGCCCTACAGAAGTAAAACATTGCCCTCAGGGCTACCCCGAAACCGCAAATGAGGATCAACCTGCACGCCATTCGGCTGTACCCCAAACATATAGGCTGACCTGGGCACTATTTCCCCTTCTGACCCAGCCTGAGCCTGGACCTCCTGGTCCCACCCAGACAGCTGGCCGCACACAGCACATCGGACCCGCCATGGCCTTAGGTCGTCATCTCTTCCCAACTCCGGTTTTCAGGCTCCAGAACCTAGACCTTATCTCCAACCACTGCCCAGGGTTGAAAATGATGCAGAAATCAGAACTCTTTACCCATGGCAAGAAACCTTGTGGTTGGCATGTTGTCCAACGTTCAGTGTAGTTGAAACAAGCGTGGCCCATGAGGCCCAGCCCATGCTTGCGGGCCACATTGCTCACAAACACACATTGTGGCCCTCAGCCTGAGCCCAGTCCTCAGGTAAGGCCTCTCAGGGCCTATATGAAGAGACAGCATATTGGGCTTGCCATGCCCCTAGGCCCCAAATTTTAACCATAGTTCGGGTTGTCCCTTCACTCTTCCCCAGGGCTCTGCTTTGGAATTCCTCTTTTGGTGGGACACCTGAGGTAACAAACCTGAAAGGAGTCCTCCCATCCCACAGATGGACGAAAAACAATTGGGATCGGCCCAAATCCACAGAGAGGAAGATTCGTCCATGGCCCATGAGACCTCCCCAACATTCAACGGCCATGGCTGAAACAAAAGTCAGAGACAAAAGCCTGAGCAAGCGCCTCAGACTCGCTCATTCTTCATATCCTGAAGAGTTCTTCTCATGGTTTGTAAATCGGGCGTGCCATACCTACGTCCCCAAACTTAAGCTGAGTTTGTGTTTTCAGTCTTCTGTCCTCAAAGTCCTGGGCCACACTCCCTCCAGGCTGGGGCCCCTGGAGCCACACATTACGACTGCCCCCACCCAATCCATGGGAATTCTGCCCGTTCCATTGTCAAAAATCGTACAAATTAGGAGAACCCTCCAAAGTCCCTTAGGCCATCCCAATAGTGTAGGTCGCCCGGGACAAAAAAGGGCGGTTGATACCGGCTGAGCATCTACCTCCACTCATCTACCTCCACTCATACCAAGAAAATTGAACCAGAAAGGACCCGAGGCCATTATCGGATACATTGCTTTGGTTTACAGGCATGTCTCCTCAAAAGCCTGGATTCCAATACCAGCAGAGGGGATTTCCTGAGGCACCCATCAGAACAAATCTCGTCTCCACAAGGAAACTTGTGCATGGGAGCTAAGCCAAAGCTTAGGAGAATACTTCAGGGTCCCGGTGCCACCTCCCCATTCCAAGGCCCTCATGGACACAAACACACGTTAGGACCCATCCTCTGGAAAGTGCATTTCAACTCAGCCACCCCGGTTGCTCCCGCAGATCCATTAGATCTAAACTGTCTTGTTGCTAGGAGACAATTGGAAGGTGAGGCGGACTTCCCAGGCATCCATCCTCGAACGGTGCTCTGGAGTCATTCCATATGGGATGTCCTGGAGCTGTCCAACAGGTCTCAATTGTCCCGCAGAAGGAATCCTTGAAGGGGGCATCCCACATCTCCCAACGTGGAAAACCTCCATGGCCTCGAGATTCCGCTCCCTTCATGAAGGGGCCGTCATGCACAGAAACTCCAACCTGAGCCAACGTCGGATCCTCGCCCTGACTTCAGATGCATGAGATATTGGTTCAGATCTGCAGAGGGTACCTGCCGTGCCCTCATCATGAATCCGAAGTCTAGCTTGTGTTCTCAGACTTCCGTCCTCACTCTCCTGGCCCCGATGCCCTCAAGATTGGCAATTCCGGACCGACAATGAGGCACTCTGCCTGCCCTCTAGAAAAAATATATTGCCTAATGAGCAGCCCAGGCAGCTTAAATGAGGATAAACCTACACGGCACTCGAATGTACCCAACACATGGGAAACATGCACGTTGGAGCTGTGTCAAAGCCTCTGTTCAGGAGAACCCTTCAGGGCCCCAGGGCCACCGCTTCATTCCAAGGTCTCCATAGACACAAAAACATATTAGGACACATCCACAGGAGAGTCCATTTCAACTCAGCCTCCTCGGTTGCCCCCCACATCCAGCAGATCTAACCTGTCTTGTTGCTTGGAGACCATTGGAATGCGAGGTGGGCTATCCAGCCATCCATCCTTAGAACCCTGCTCGGAATCGTTGGCCTGGAGCCAACCAACAGGTCTCAATTGTCCTGCATTAGAATCTTTGCAGTTTGGAGCTTCTCACAACTCCCATCGTGGGAAAACCCCCATGTCCTCGTGATCCAACCCCCTTCAAGAAAGGGCCATCAGGGCAGAAAGTCCAACCTGAGCGATCGTCTGATCCTTGCCCTGACTTCAGATGCACGAGATCTCGATTGAGGTCTGTAGATTGTGCCTGCTATATCCTCAGCCAGAAACCTAGGCCTAGCTTGGGTTCTCAGACTCCGTCCTCAGACTACTGGCCCACAAGCCCTCCAGTTGGGCAATCCAGAACTACAATGCCGCACTCTGCCTGCCCTACAGAAGTAAAATATTGCCCTCAGGGCTACCCCGAAACCGCAAATGAGGATCAACCTGCACGCCATTCGGCTGTACCCCAAACATATAGGCTGACCTGGGCACTATTTCCCCTTCTGACCCAGACTGAGCATGGACCTCCTGGTCCCAACCAGACAGCTGGCCGCACACTGAGCACATCGGACCCTCCATGGCCTTAGGTCGTCATCTCTTCCCAACTGCGGTTTTCAGGCTCCAGAACCTAGACCTTATCTCCAACCACTGCCCAGGGTTGAAAATGATGCAGAAATCAGAACTCTTTCCTCATGGCAAGAAACCTTGTGCTTGGCATGTTGTCCAACGTTCAGTGTAGTTGAAACAAGCGTGGCCCATGAGGCCCAGCCCATGCTTGCGGGCCACATTGCTCACAAACACACATTGTGACCCTCAGCCTGAGCCCAGTCCTCAGGTAAGGCCTCTCAGGGCCTATATGAAGAGACAACATATTGGGCTTGCCATGCCCCTAGGCCGCAATTTTTAACCATAGTTCGGGTTGTCCCTTCACTCTTCCCCAGTGCTCTGCTTTGGAATTCCTCTTTTGGTGGGACACCTGAGGTAACAAACCTGAAAGGAGTCCTCCCATCCCACAGATGGACGAAAAACAATTGGGATCGGGCCAAATCCACAGAGAGGAAGATTCGTCCATGGCCCATGAGACCTCCCCAACATTCAACGGCCATTGCTGAAACAAAAGTCAGAGACAAAAGCCTGAGCAAGCGCCTCAGACTCGCTCATTCTTCATATCCTGAAGAGTTCTTCTCATGGTTTGTAGATCGGGCGTGCCATACCTACGTCCCCAAACTTAAGCTGAGTTTGTGTTTTCAGTCTTCTGTCCTCAAAGCCCTGGGCCACACTCCCTCCAGGCTGGGGCCCCTGGAGCCACACATTAGGACTGCCCCCACCCAATCATGGGAATTCTGCCCATTCCATTGTCAAAAATCGTACAAATTAGGAGAACCCTCCAAAGTCCCTGAGGCCATCCCAATAGTGTAGGTCGCCCGGGACAAAAAAGGGCGGTTGATACCGGCTGAGCATCTACCCCCACTCATCTACCTCCACTCATACCAAGAAGATTGAACCAGACAGGACCCGAGGCCATTATCGGATCCATTGCTTTGGTTTACAGGCATGTCTCCTCAAAAGCCTGGATTCCAATACCAGCAGACGGGATTTCCTGAGGCACCCATCAGAACAAATCTCGTCTCCACAAGGAAACTTGTGCATGGGAGCTAAGCCAAAGCTAAGGAGAATACTTCAGGGTCCCGGTGCCACCTCCCCATTCCAAGGCCCTCATGGACACAAACACACGTTAGGACCCATCCTCTGGAAAGTGCATTTCAACTCAGCCACCCCGGTTGCTCCCGCAGATCCAATAGATCTAATCTGTCTTGTTGCTAGGAGACAATTGGAAGGTGAGGCGGACTTCCCACGCATCCATCCTCGAACGGTGCTCTGGAGTCATTCCATATGGGATGTCCTGGAGCTGTCCAACAGGTCTCAATTGTCCCGCAGAAGGAATCCTTGAAGGGGGCATCCCACATCTCCCAACGTGGAAAACCTCCATGGCCTCGAGATTCCGCTCCCTTCATGAAGGGGACGTCATGCACAGAAACTCCAACCTGAGCCAACGTCGGATCCTCGCCCTGACTTCAGATGCATGAGATATTGGTTCAGATCTGCAGGGGGTACCTGCCGTGCCCTCACCCTGAATCCGAAGTCTAGCTTGTGTTCTCAGACTTCCGTCCTCACTCTCCTGGCCCTGAAGCCCTCAAGTTTGGCAATTCCGGAACGACAATGAAGCACTCTGCCTGCCCTCTAGAAAAAATATATTGCCTAATGAGCAGCCCAGGCAGCTTAAATGAGGATAAACCTACACGGCACTCGAATGTACCCAAATTATATAGTCTATCCTGGGCACTAATGCACTGTCTGACACAACCTGAGCCCGGACCTGCTGACCAACACCCAGACAGCTGACCGCACGCTGAGCACATCAGACCCGCCATGGCCTCAGGTCATCATCTCTTCCCTACCTCAGTTTTCAGGCTTCAGAACCTAGACCTTATCTCCAATCACTGCCCACGGGTGACTGTGATGCAGAAATCAGAACTCTTCCTGACCCATGGTAAGAAACCTTGTGGTTGGCATGTTGTCCAACGTTCAGTGTAGGAGAAACCAGCATTCACCCTGAGGCCCCGCCCATTCTTGAGTGCGACGAGAGCATAAAAACGCATTGTGACCTCAGCGTGAGTCCTGTCCTCTAGTAAGTCCTCTCAGTGGCTGGACCATTAGATGTCATAATGGGCTTGACATGTCCCTAGTCCCCAATTTTTAACCAGATTTCTGGTTGTCCAGTCGCCCCACCCCAGGGCTCTACTATGGAATCCCTCATTTGGTGCGACATCTGAGGTTGAAAAACAAAATGAAACAAATCGACAACAACAAAAAAACGGACTTCTTCCATCCCCAGAATGACCCCAAACTCTTTGGACGGGACCGAACCCCCAGAGACTAAGACTCGTCCATTTCCCATGAAGTCACCCGGCAATTTCACGACCATGAGTGACACGATATCCAGAGACAAAAACTTGAGCAAGAGCCTCACACTCGCCCTTTTTTCATATCCCGAAGTGTTCTCCTCATGGTCTGTAGATCAGTCCTGCCATACCTATGACCCAAAACATAAGCCGAGTTTGTGTTTTCAGACAACTGTCCAAACAGCTCTGGCCTACACACCCTACAGGCTCAGGGCCCTGGAGCCAAACCTGAGGACTGTACTTGCCCTCTCCAAGGGAATTGTATGTGCCCATTCCAATGGCCACAACCCTACTAGTAGGATAACCTCCAAAGTCCCTGAGGCCATCACAATAGTTGTGGCTTCCCAGGACAAACAGGGGCAATCTGAGCCCATCTGAGCACCTACATGCACTCAGACCCGTAGACTGATGTCCCCAGAGGTAAAAAGGAACGAACAGGCCCCTAGGCACTAATCGGATCCATTGCTTTGGTTTCCAGCATCTCTCCTCAGAGGCCTGGATTTCAATACCAGCATATGGCTGTTTCTTGACTCACCCATCAGAACAAATCTCATCTACACATGGGAAACATGCACGTTGGAGCTGTGTCAAAGCCTCTGTTTAGGAGAACCCTTCAGGGCCCCAGGGCCACCGCTTCATTCCAAGGTCTCCATAGACACAAAAACATATTAGGACACATCCACAGGAGAGTCCATTTCAACTCAGCCTCCTCGGTGCCCCCCACATCCAGCAGATCTAACCTGTCTTGTTGCTTGGAGACCATTGGAATGCGAGGTGGGCTATCCAGCCATCCATCCTTAGAACCCTGCTCGGAATCGTTGGCCTGGAGCCAACCAACAGGTCTCAATTGTCCTGCATTAGAATCTTTGCAGTTTGGAGCTTCTCACAACTCCCATCGTGGGAAAACCCCCATGTCCTCGTGATCCAACCCCCTTCAAGAAAGGGCCATCAGGGCAGAAAGTCCAACCTGAGCGATCGTCTGATCCTTGCCCTGACTTCAGATGCACGAGATCTCGATTGAGGTCTGTAGATTGTGCCTGCTATATCCTCAGCCAGAAACCTAGGCCTAGCTTGGGTTCTCAGACTCCGTCCTCAGACTACTGGCCCACAAGCCCTCCAGTTGGGCAATCCAGAACTACAATGCCGCACTCTGCCTGCCCTACAGAAGTAAAACATTGCCCTCAGGGCTACCCCGAAACCGCAAATGAGGATCAACCTGCACGCCATTCGGCTGTACCCCAAACATATAGGCTGACCTGGGCACTATTTCCCCTTCTGACCCAGCCTGAGCCTGGACCTCCTGGTCCCACCCAGACAGCTGGCCGCACACTGAGCACATCGGACCCGCCATGGCCTTAGGTCGTCATCTCTTCCCAACTGCGGTTTTCAGGCTCCAGAACCTAGACCTTATCTCCAACCACTGCCCAGGGTTGAAAATGATGCAGAAATCAGAACTCTTTCCCCATGGCAAGAAACCTTGTGCTTGGCATGTTGTCCAACGTTCATTGTAGTTGAAACAAGCGTGGCCCATGAGGCCCAGCCCATGCTTGTGGGCCACATTGGTCACAAACACACATTGTGACCCTCAGCCTGAGCACAGTGCTCAGGTAAGGCCTCTCAGGGCCTATATGAAGAGACAACATATTGGGCTTGCCATGCCCCTAGGCCGCAATTTTTAACCATAGTTCGGGTTGTCCCTTCACTCTTCCCCAGGGCTCTGCTTTGGAATTCCTCTTTTGGTGGGACACCTGAGGTAACAAACCTGAAAGGAGTCCTCCCATCCCACAGATGGACGAAAAACAATTGGGATCGGGCCAAATCCACAGAGAGGAAGATTCGTCCATGGCCCATGAGACCTCCCCAACATTCAACGGCCATGGCTGAAACAAAAGTCAGAGACAAAAGCCTGAGCAAGCGCCTCAGACTCGCTCATTCTTCATATCCTGAAGAGTTCTTCTCATGGTTTGTAGATCGGGCGTGCCATACCTACGTCCCCAAACTTAAGCTGAGTTTGTGTTTTCAGTCTTCTGTCCTCAAAGTCCTGGGCCACACTCCCTCCAGGCTGGGGCCCCTGGAGCCACACATTAGGACTGCCCCCACCCAATCATGGGAATTCTGCCCATTCCATTGTCAAAAATCATACAAATTAGGAGAACCCTCCAAAGTCCCTGAGGCCATCCCAATAGTGTAGGTCGCCCGGGACAAAAAAGGGCGGTTGATACCGGATGAGCATCTACCCCCACTCATCTACCTCCACTCATACCAAGAAGATTGAACCAGACAGGACCCGAGGCCATTATCGGATCCATTGCTTTGGTTTACAGGCATGTCTCCTCAAAAGCCTGGATTCCAATACCAGCAGAGGGGATTTCCTGAGGCACCCATCAGAACAAGTCTCGTCTCCACAAGGAAACTTGTGCATGGGAGCTAAGCCAAAGCTAAGGAGAATACTTCAGGGTCCCGGTGCCACCTCCCCATTCCAAGGCCCTCATGGACACAAACACACGTTAGGACCCATCAACTGGAAAGTGCATTTCAACTCATCCACCCCGGTTGCTCCCGCAGATCCAATAGATCTAATCTGTCTTGGTGCTAGGAGACAATTGGAAGGCGAGGCGGACTTCCCAGGCATCCATCCTCGAAAGGTGCTCTGGAGTCATTCCATATGGGATGTCCTGGAGCTGTCCAACAGGTCTCAATTGTCCCGCAGAAGGAATCCTTGAAGGGGGCATCCCACATCTCCCAACGTGGAAAACCTCCATGGCCTCGAGATTCCGCTCCCTTCATGAAGGGGCCGTCATGCACAGAAACTCCAACCTGAGCCAACGTCGGATCCTCGCCCTGACTTCAGATGCATGAGATATTGGTTCAGATCTGCAGGGGGTACCTGCCGTGCCCTCACCCTGAATCCGAAGTCTAGCTTGTGTTCTCAGACTTCCGTCCTCACTCTCCTGGACCCGAAGCCCTCAAGTTTGGCAATTCCGGAACGACAATGAAGCACTCTGCCTGCCCTCTAGAAAAAATATATTGCCTAATGAGCAGCCCAGGCAGCTTAAATGAGGATAAACCTACACGGCACTCGAACGTACCCAAATTATATAGTCTAACCTGGGCACTAATGCACTGTCTGACACAACCTGAGCCCAGACCTGCTGACCAACACCCAGACAGCTGACCGCAGGTTGAGCACATCAGAACCGCCATGGCCTTAAGTCATCATCTTCTCCCTACCTCAGTTTTCAGGCTTCAGAACCTAGACCTTATCTCCAATCACTGCCCACGG